>NW_026534333.1:7526734-7863674 GCF_026225885.1 Hylaeus anthracinus | reverse complement strand
GCCCCATCCGACATTTTCGCAAAGGAAAAAGTTGTTTCAAATCACCTGTATACTAATAAATAGAAACGATTACTGGAATTTTTCCAGAATAAAAGTATATTTGGCCATATAAATCATGTTAGGAGGAATTATATCTACTAGTTACATAATTAAATTTAGATTTATATTTATATTTAACATTCTCGCAGCGCCATCCGTGATACTAATTCAGTAACGCAAATATAAATAAAGAAAATTAGAATATGTGAAAACTACAGTATCGATATTTTTAGATTTTTATTTACGTCATCTAGCGATCAAAATTTGTAATTATTTCACAACAAACTTGAGTGTTTTGCCACGGATGGCGCTGCGAGTATGTGTAAAATTAATTAAAATTTGATATGCCAAATAAGGCTGTATGTATTCTATTCCTTAGCCAATTAACGTATTAACTAACTACTAGTTAAAATTTGAATAAAAACAGGATAAATTATGCTAATAACGGCAATGTCGGTATCCGAATATTGGTAATGCCATCTAGCGTTTAAAATTTAGAACTATTTTACGATGAACTTGGGCATTTTGCCACGGATGGCGCCAGTAGTCTAATTAGTGATAAAGTGGGGTACTGTAATGCTATTCACTTGACTATACTTCATCAAGGAGCTGTGTTGACAGTTTGCATAATGCTTAATAAATAATGAAATAAAAGTATTAGTTTTTTTGTTGGTATACACTTGTATAAATCTCTTTTACACCATGGCTATGTTTGAAACGTTAAGAAAAGAATATAGTGTAAGGATCGTGTTTATAAGTTCGTACGATGATCACGGTGAGGTTATAAAATTTATATTTTCAACGTTATTCTGTTTTCTTCGTAGGATTACTTGCAACAATGTTTCAAAGTCCCAGACATACAGACATTTCAAAAGAAATGTACAGAACGATGTGCAAATGACAGTGATAGAAAAGCTGCAGTCGATCAGGCGTTAAGAGATACTCTCTTAGTAATTTTATCCGAGCAAGTGGACACCAATGTTCAGTTACTTGAGACGTATATTACATTCTGCATCGAGCTATGCAGAAAAGACTTAGCAACAGCCAGTATGCCAGTTATGTTGCTCGGTGACATATTCGATTCTATGACACTTGATAGATGTGAACAACTCTTCACATTTGTTGAAAATAATGTTGTTGTGTGGAAAGAAGATCTATTCTTCAGTGCTTGTAAAAATAATTTGCTAAGGATGTGCAATGACCTGCTTAGACGATTATCTAGATCGCAGCAGACTGTATTCTGTGGCAGAATTCTATTATTCTTGGCCAAGTTTTTCCCTTTCTCAGAACGATCTGGTCTTAATATTGTCAGTGAGTTTAATTTGGAAAATTATACTGAGTTTGGTTCTGAAAAATCAGAGGGAGATGTGTTGGAACAAATAAATAAAGATGAAGATAAATCAGAGACCAAAGTACCAATTGATTATAATTTATATAGAAAGTTTTGGGCACTACAAGATTTCTTTAGAAATCCAAATCAATGTTATCACAAAATGCATTGGAAAGTGTTTTCAGCGGTTAGTTCAAATTATTTCAATTAGTGATATTTGTTTAAATCTGTGCTTAGAAAAAGATTGGAAACTTTTAATTTTTTGTTTATATTTACTCCAGCATGCATCTAGTGTTTTATCAGCATTTTCGTCTTTCAAATTGGAAGAACAACGCAGTTATCCTGCGGCTACTGTTAAACTTGATTCTTCGATGGAAGGTTCTCATAAGGAAACCCCTTATTTTGCAAAATATCTAACAAATCAGAAATTATTGGAACTACAGCTGTCTGATTCAAATTTTAGGAGATATGTATTGCTGCAATTTCTCATTCTCTTCCAGTATCTTAATAGCACTGTTAAATTTAAAGCGTAAGTATCTGCATTATGTGTACGCATCCTTTGAACACTCGTACTTTATTACAATTGAATTCACAATTCCTCTTTGTAGAATTGCACATTTTTTATAAATTTCATAGTAAAATGACTTTTGAAAGCTATAAAATGATGTTTGTTTTTCAAAGCTTCCTTGCCAGTGGCTATGAGACAAGGTCTGCTTTCCTTAAATAGTGGTTTGAGTTGTTTATGTCACAGAGTCTCAATAACTTCTGCAATTTTTTAAGTGAAACACATGAGCTGAAGCCTGACCAAGTAGATTGGGTGAAAGGAACCACAGATCAAGTTTACGGGTTACTGATAGAGACGCCTCCCGATGGTCCGACTTTCGCTGATACTGTCAAAAATATATTGAAACGCGAAGAGCATTGGAATGCATGGAAAAACGAAGGTTGTCCGCCATTTAAAAAGCCAGCTTCGGAGGCTAATATTGATATAGATGAATTGAGGAAACCGAAACGACCGAGACGTAGAATTGGAGATGTTATCAGAGATGCTCAAGCAGTAGGAAAATATCACATGGGAAAGTAAGTAATCCTTGTTTTATAAAAAAAAAAAGTAAAAATATTTATTTTTTTTATTATATGAATAACTAAATTTAATTACTTTGCAGTCCAGAACTTACAAAGTTATGGAATCTATGTCCTAATAATCTTGAAGCATGTAAATCCAAAGACAGAGATTTCCTTCCATCTTTAGAAACATACTTTGAAGAAGCCATTATGCAGTTAGATCCTAATGCAATGGTCGAGGACGAATATAAGTACGCGTATTTTTTTGTTTGTCTTTTTTGTGATATTTTAAAAGCTCAACTTCGTTTCTATGTAACATAGGAAAGTAAATGATGGAAACTTTGGTTGGAGAGCTTTGAGGTTATTAGCTAGACGCAGCCCCCACTTTTTCGTTCATGGGAATTATCCTATCAATAAACTTCCCGAGTACCTTGAAACGATGATTAAAAAAATTGCAAAAGATCGCCCAGTAAGCATAATGCTTTTATTCAGTTAATATTTAACATTTCTGTTGTTTACATTTAAAAATCAATTGTTCATTATCATCGAAGCAAACACAGTCCGATACAAAATTGGAGACCGGCGAAACGCCACCATCGGAAACGAACGATCAAGAATTCAATGAAGATGTGTTAAAACAAGAGAGCGAACAAGTTGAACCCGAAAATACAGATACTAAGGGGCGAAAACTAACGAAGGTTACTCCCGAAATGGTGGCGAAATTATCAGATATTTTAAAGAACGATTGGAAGAAATTAGCAACTAAATTTGGTTACACAAATGAGGAGGTATTCGAAGTAGTAGAAAGAAGAAAATTTCGAAAGAAAGACTATATAATATCATCTTTTTTAGATCACGTTTTTCCAAGGGAAACCTACACCGTACGAACAATGTAAAAATATGTTGGAGATTTGGGCAGAAGAAGATGTGGATGCGTCCATGGAGAATTTAGCATATATTTTAGAAGGTTTAAAGTTCACGGAAGCGTTGGCTATTTTAAAATCATAAATGTATTTTTAAAAATCGTCTATGCAGCAATTAACTTTAAGATGTGAATATTACTATGTGAATTAATAATAAACTTTTTCAATTTTCCTAATGATGTATTTATTATACCAATCCTTGATCATCGGTGATTTTAGTTTGATGGGAATACAGATTTACATAAGGGTTAAATGAGATTCAAGAGTCCAGTAGATGCACTTTTCGTCTTTTATTTAGAAAGACAATAATAAAGTGTACAAATAATACAAAATTTCGAAATAAAACGGTCCTTGGTGCAAACTATATCGAAGGATGGTTTCACATAGGGATGCCAAGATCTACTTACGACATCAAGGGAATCATTCGGTACGAAATATTCGCCACCAAGCATGCTGACAACCTAAAGATATACAGAGTGTTTCATATAAAGTATCAGAAGCTGTTTTCTTATAAACTAATCGATTTCATTTTTATTAAACAGTTAAATAAAACAGGGGGAGGAGAGGGGGAGAAGAATTCTTGGGGTGACTTTTAAAACGAAAAAAGAGAGGGTCTTAATTATTTCTGAATGGTAGATTGTATTCATTTTTTGTTTCTTGGGTAGCTCTTGCAATTTTTTAAAAATTATGCTTAATTACAGAATTATGGCAACAAATGCTAAAGGAAAACTTAAGAAAAGGGTCTTCATCAGTTTTCGTGGAAACAGCTTATAACACCTTACGTTGAACACTTCTGTAGATCGAACATGTCTCTGTACTTAATTGTAATAAATTAGATTAATGTTAATGGTATCGTATCTTTGAATTATAGACACTGACTTAGATTCGATTTATGCTCGATGTAAAAGCAAATGTACAGTGAGTCACGAAGGTACTCGAACGCTCTTAAACGAGAAGGTTTGACTCTTAAAGAATAATGATGTTACGAATTGCAAAACAATTTTATTCCTGTAGTGACACAAATACCACGAAATATTATAACTCTACATTTTTGTAAAAACTATATTATTAGCTTGATCGTTTGAATACTTTTGCGACGGTTTGGTCGATGTTACCAACAAATTCATAACTATTGCTTACTTTATCGGAGACACTTAAGAATCATTTCAATTTTCGAATTCGCAATATAACTAAAATCTTTCATTTGGGAGAATTGGAGTACTTTCGTGGTTCATCGTATAACGACGATTAGACCGCGACAGCTCGCAGTGCGGTAACGTTTCTGAACGAACTATAAGTTATAAAATATTGCTACGTATACGCTGGTAGTCTCGAAAGCTTTATCAACTGCCGCAACTGTTAGGCCAATCTCTAACGATCCGTTCTTGCGTTGTGTCTCGCGTTTCCTCGAACTGCAACAAACCCGTTCGTCGGTGAAACGCGCGCGTTCCTGACGACATCATACACGGAGCATAAATCTGGATTCCAGATTTCGTGAAACTTAAATGGTCTTGTCGGAATCCACGTTGATCAACTTGTTTCTTACATCTAACATACACACTCATATTGTATTGGGTAAAGTGTAAATGCAATTCGATCGCGAATATGATCTTCGTTTTTATTTTAGGTCGTAGGGCAGCTGTTAGTTTTAAGTATTCATTTTTTTTTTTCTTTTGATCATTTTCATCGCTTAACCGTAAAATTAAGACTCGGTTACGGAGGGGGCATTCTCGAAGGGGGCGCCTTTAAGAAACTCCTTTGTTTTTTTCTTTTTTTATAGTAGCGATCTAAGTACTGGACGTTTATCGTGATGCGGGGATCTCTTAACGACCTCGAGTTCGCGTTGTTTTGCCGATGGAATCCGATTTCGAATCGAATTTCCTTGGCCAGTCGATAGCGACGGATCAAAGGTACGGGCAATCGATATGACACACTGATGAACGATGTCTAGACGATCAGTCTTATTTCTTAAAAAGAGAACGGAAATTCGCGTAAAGCGCTGACTAATGACTCGCGATATGGGGTTTTATTACCTTCGGAGTTAGGGATAGATTTCACCGTTTCGGAAACAGAGATGGAGGGGGGGGGGGGATTCACCGCTTGATAGACTTGGGGGATGGGCGAAATTTTATTCTATGAACAAATGACGAATATAAATACTGTATCGTGATCTATTAATGCTTTCACTCGTGTCACGTGAAGTGTAATTTCATTGTATAATTTAGATTGCAATTTTTACCTAACAAACAAAAGTCACAAAGTCGTTCACTTTTTCATAAACAATTATTACATTGATCACTCGTTGAAATTGGATAATACTCGTTAAACTATTCCCTGCTCGTCGATATCGTCAAGCAAATGAAATTTTTAGCCTTTGTTTCGCTCGAAGACATCAACGTAATGCAACCTTCCTCTAATCTTCCATAACTTTTACTCGAAAATGTCCAGATAAAAATTTAGCCCATCTTAGTCGACGATGTTTTACCAAACGGTGACGATGAACGGACACATCTCGATTTCTATGCATACAACGACCAGCAAACTGTCTTCTTTTGCTCATTGTTTCAGCGTGTCCTGGCGTGGTTAGTTGTTCATCAGTGCGTCCAAGTACTCCTTGTAATCGTTCTCCGACATTTCCTCCGCCTCCTCCGCGACTTCGACGCTTCTCCTCCTTCTTGTGGTCTCGCTGGTCACTTCTATGCAAAGCAAAGCGAACTTGTTGTCGCAGGAATAACGAACTTGTTCCAAGAGGCGTCCCCCTGTTAAGGGCGATCCTAATCCGTAACGATCAGAACTGCTCGAGTGCCAGGCATCGCAGTACGTGTCCATTGCGCGGTCTCCTAATTTGTGCGAGCCGTGCCACGCTACCTTTTCTGGCCTGAAAACGACGGAAAGTCACGCGTTGAAGTTTCAAAAATGAACCGAACATCTCTGAACTACAAGATGCGAATTTTACAGCTGAATAGAACGCATTAGGAACGACAAAGAATTTATGGTGAAAATTAATCGTTCATTGAGATATTCAAATATTTACTCGATCAATTATATAGAAGTGAGTAGTTGTTTTTTTTTTTTTATTTGACAATCGAATAATTACCATGCAAAATCACTGAGGATGTTCTTTCCGTTGAAACTGTAAATTCTAGGATTCTGCGAGAAGTACGCCCCGTTTCCGTTGAACATCTCCTTCCAAGAGTTGAAGAGGACGTCACCCTAGGTGGTCGGAAAAAGGATATACTTGAAAGAAATATCCGAAGAAGAATTTCTTTAAAATATATGTAAGGAAAAATCCCACATTCCAGGAACTGGATTATCAAGTTCTTGAAATATGCGGAGGGTACTTCGATACTCTTCTTTTCTTTTTGCTGGCCAAGTTTGGCCTACAAGAGTTGCTTCAACCCTTGAAGTTCGAGCTGTTTTCCTTTTTTAATTAATTCTTCGCAAATGGTGAGGGGTATGGAACAGTTTACAGAGAAAAATTAGTTTTTTCAACCAGCCTTTATTAAATTATTTATTTATGCGACTAAAAAGATAACTAGGAATATATTTTCCCGCTTTTGCCTATGCATCTTCTACAGGCGCAAAAGTGAATAAGAACTCTCGATAGAAAAATGAATCTGTTGAAAAGGAGTAATTTTTCTAAATCAAAAGAAAATAGCTCAATCTTCGAGGGTTGAAATTTCACTCGTTTGAAGTGAATTTAGACAGCAAGGAAACAGTGTATTATCGATCGATGTGTATATTTCCACAGACTGGTAATTTATTGAATTCCAAAGTTTGGAATTCATTTTTGCTAAAGGGAAACTGGAATGCGAATTCTTTGTGAATCGACGTTTTGTGAATCACCTTTATGTTGACGATAGGGAGGTCCCTGTCCCCGAGTCTCACAATGCTGTCGACATTCTGCACTCTGGAGCTGAGGAATGCACGGAACGTACCCCTCAAACCGGCTCGCTTTGCTTCTCGATAACAGGCATAGTCAGCTCCTCGTACGCCGTGCATGTCCCCAGTAAAAGGTTCATTCAGGGCAGCCATTCGCAACTGCAAAGTTAGAATATTATTTTTCTACTCCTGAAGAAACTAATACCCATTTGAAACATCCAAATGAAACAATGATATGTGCTTTTACTGGGAATGAAATGATGTTCGAGAGGGGTCCCGAATGACCCGTAAAAAAATTCACTGAAACTGAAACAAAGAGTCTAAAAGTGTTAATATTCGCGCATGATAGAATTACATTGAAATGGTTAAGTGCGTTCATGTCTTACCATTCGCGGATACCACTTCGCAGCAGAAAGGAAATTCAGTTTGAATTAGGTAATACATCGGTCAGGTTCTTGTGAATAATATTTCAACACTAGACAGAATTAATATGGCGACTCACCCCTGTTCCATCTGCTTTCACGGGTATCTGGTTGATCAGGTTGGAAGCCTCGAAAGGTGGATTTGCTGGAGGCGGAGACGTGGTCGGCGGTGCTGGAGTAGTTATTGGTAAAAGAGATCCCAACTGGAAAATGCACGATAAATATATCTAATTAAATCGGTTCCTCTATAACGCTAATTGTTTAGTCAGCTGGAAAGCACTGTTGATTCGACACACATTATTGGACGAAATATGCTGCTCGAAATAATTACTAAGTACGCTTTTCGATAGTTTAGGAATATTTACGTTACATTAATATATTTATATCATATTAATTTACTTTATTTAAATCGTAGTGATTCTATATTGGGAATAAAGGAAATAATTTCTGTTCCCAAACGTTAAAAAGAAACGAACAGATACTATTTTATAATAACGCGTGTGTAATTAGTAAATTAATTTAATCCGATGTTCAGAGACCATTGGAGCTAGTGTTAGATATCATTATTAGCTCGGGAGGATCAATTAATAAATGGCAGGTTCGAGCTTTCAAAGTACTGGGTCCTTTGTAAGCTGTTTTAATTACTTAAGCTATACGAAGGGCGAATCACTGTAGCTTAGTATCTCAAATAACTCTTCTATTTCTGATATCGCAGAAAATTGGCACATAGAGTACTTGAGAGCAATCTCTTATACGTCATGTAATATTCAGCGATTTTAATGAAATTTTATATTTTTTATATAGAAGTCAATTTCTATTACTATTCTATAAGAACTATTAACTTAATAGTTTTACTCTCGAGATTCCTTACCACATCGAATATTTACGAAAAATTAATTCATTATGAAAAAGAAGCGAACATTTGTATCTCCTTTACTTTTCCGCTTATTAAAAAATCATTAGTATTAAATAATCACTATTGCGTAGCCCCAAAATTAACTGAGTTCGGATAGTCTGTCTTCAAATGTAAAAAATGTTGACATTTTTGAAATATCAAAGGTTTCTGCTAATGCCTATTTACCAAAAGAGAAAGTTCATTTTCAGTAATGTTCGTGCAAACAAGTTCTATGGCAAGGTCCTCGCTAATTTTGCAGTCAGCTGCTGACCTTTCATAGCCAGGAACTTAGGTTCTCGGAACCAAAGCTTTCCAGGTTAATCCTGTTTCGTCAGCATTAAGTACATTGTGCATTGCGCAGTCTTCTTCAATTAGAAATTTATTGAAACTCTCTTTGAACCTTCCTGCAGCGGTTTTCCTCGTTGGAAGCTTTTATCTACTCCTCGTGCATGCCCTCGGCGTATTTTAAATTTAAATAATTTAACGTTTTCTTGATTAAAATTGAAAAATTTTAAATTTAGATAACCAGGCATTACCTGATTTCCATTCATCTCTTTATCGAATTCAACAGCCTTTTCTAGAAAGTCGCGATATTCCCTTTTTTTGCATGTAAAAGGCACGATTGGCTAACGTTTCAGTGTTTGGTAGTATTAAACTCTGCCAGTGTAAGCATTTTAACTTGCAAGTATATTTCAATGACACTTTCCAGTGTTTTTTATTTATTTCGGCAATATCAAAAATAAAGGAGCTACATTGACTCACCCTGTGCAACACACAGAGATGGGCTAACTTTTATAAACAAAAAAATAAAATATAGTCTAAAAAAAGTTGAATACTAGTTGAGAACAGATAGCAGTAATAACAGTCGAAAATAAATAAATGCGTGTAAGCTGTGAAACAGAGTATGTAATACCGCGTGTAAATAATAGTAAACGTATTTTATACTAACAGCGATGTATTGCCAGCCATTGTTCACCCTGACGAGCAGCGCTTGTTCATCTATGATGTACGCCAGTGTTCCAACAGGACTTACAGCGGACATCTAGGGGTTAACACGAATCAGTGAATTCTCGTGATACATGTATTCGAATTTTCGTGAAATATTGTTCGTCGGTGTCGTGAAAAATTTACTTTCGTCATGGCTTCCGTGTTTTGGAAGGTCACTGCTCCAGGTACGATCTTCGTCGTGGTCTCCACAGGACCCCTCGTTGCAACGGTCGCCGAACCTTGTGAACATTTGAATAAAATTGGCACGGGGATCGACGAAGTAACAATTGAACATTTCATTTACGAATGTACGTACACAAAGTTAGACCCGTTATTAAATGGAATTATTTACTATGTTTCATTTTAACGTAAATTACCTAAATGCTCTTTTAATTCTTTCAGCTGCTTCAGTTCACGAAGAGCCTTCAATTCGTCCAGACTAGTTCTGAGTCCTTGCAGCGGTAAGAAATACGTTTTTGTAATTGAACACATTTTTGTGCAACGAGTATTTTTCCCTTCTGAAATTTATATTTATATTCTACGAACTTTAGCTGCTTGTATTCAAATGTAAAATAAGAACTTATTGTCTGTAGAGTCTATAGTAGTCTACAGAATATTAGACGTTTATAATAGACGTTCGTAATTGATTTTTGTTAAAACACGTCACATTTAAACAGTAATTTAATAACGTTAAATATATTTGATTGTCTGTTACCTTGTCTGACTCCATAGTAGTCCCTCTCACCAAATATGTGGCTTCTGCTTAGTCCTGATTCTTCTTTTTGCCCACCTAGCATTCCTGGCGGTCCTGGAGGTCCTGGAGGTCCTGGAGGCCCTGGGACCGGAATATAGTTTCCTTGAGATGGTGGTCCAGGTGGTCCTGGAGGTCCTGGAGGCCCTCTTTGGCCGTCTCTTCCGGATTGGCCAGGTATTCCAGGGAAACCTTCGTCTCCCTTATCGCCTTTTATCTAAACGTGGTTTCGTATGATCATTCTCTTATTTTAAGTATAAACGTATAACTTTTTTTATACAGAGAGTGTATCGTTGACTTATATCGCACTACAGGCTCCAATTAAACGATGGATATGATGGAAATATTATTAATTCCAATTGTATTAAGAACACTACATCACACATTGTACCAGATACAATATCCGTTACTTGCTATTGCATTTCCAGTCATGAAACTAAATTAACGTCGATAATTATTTCTCCAATTTTCCGCATCGATAAATACGAACAGATACACTCGACGCATTGTGCTAGATGTAATATTCGCTATTTGCTATTACGTCTCCAAGCATGAAACTAAATTTTGGAATGACAATAGTTATGAATGTCGTTCCTGAAGAGAGACAACAACCCTGGCTGAATAGATTGTTCTACCGAATTTGCAGTTAGAAATAATTTATTCATAAGAAGTTATTTACTGTTTTTTTCTCATGGCTTCGGGACGCTACGCAATAAAATCTTACGTTCGCGAGGCTTTTAAACCAAAGTGCATTCGAGGGAGGGTGGTTGTCAGTTGTCACCCAGACGCCGCGGAAGTTCGACGAATTTCTGTTTGGGGCGTCGAATAAATCGGGGTCGTGGCTTCGTTGCCCGATAAAGATGGAAAAAAGAGTGGTGGGCGTGCGTCAAGCGCACACTTGCATTAATTCCCGTCACCCCCTCGCGTTCCGTTCCTTGCTTCGAGACCGTTGGGCAAACCAGGGGGAGGGTAATCTACGAGCACCGTTACAAGTTTCGCGAGGTTCGCCAAACGTAGCTCGCTTCGACTGAAAAATGTTCCGCCAGTTGGGATTTGCGCGACTTCCGCCGCAAACACTTTCATCTTCCACCTTGTGATTAAATAGTGTTGGGAATAAATAGTCAAATAAATATGGTGACATAAACAGAAATAGAGAAACTCAAACAAACACAGAAAATGTTGGACTTGATTGAAAGTACTGTATCTGCTATTGTAACTTTCTAATCAGTCGTTCTTTTTATTATTTCGTAGCTGAGGTTTGGAGAGGCTGATGATCGCCAATCGTTGGTCACCAATTTTTTGAAGCCTCAATTTCAGTTTTACCAGGACACGTGGATGGGGTTTTAAAATCGGAACTCGGTGCGTCCACGTATGGAGCCATGTTTGTGCAACAATTTTTTACACAAAACGACCCCTCCAGCGATCTGTAAAACTTTGCAACAGGGGATCGTAGATTACCCGTGTACATCTCCACTTTAAGCCGTCATTCGGTACACGGCAGGATAAAAATACGTTCATTAACCTTATTCGTTTCACGTTGGAATCTCTTCAATAGTCTCACGTTGCTCTTTGACTTTTTTTAAAATGTCAGTTTTGGGTAGACGTCATTTTAGATAAATAATCCTAACAAACGCCAATCAGACTTTCGTTGAACATTTTTGCTCGTACCTAACAAATTTTTGTTTCTCTCGATACAATATTATTACACGTATTTTATTATTATATCGCCTATAATTTTACTTTGTAATTCAGATGATTATCGAACAAACAACGAATCCAAGGTGACTATTTTTTAATTCGTCGAGAAATTCAATAATCTCTGATACCATGCCTCATAGTGAACAATAGCGTCGAGTATAGGGACTGTGAATCGTACTTACCCCGACGGAAACTCCGTAAGGACTCGGGGTTCCAGGTTCTCCTTTTTCTCCCTTGGGTCCTCCAGGTCCAACAGGTCCCGGTAGTCCAGGAATTCCAGGACGTCCCTGTTAGAAGTAGTTACCGATACGTAACATTCATGCTCCACCCTTCCGTCCATGAATATTCCATGCTCATTAACCCTTTAATTAATCTCGCTCGTAGTTCGGTCTACCATACACAACGCTCGATTACCGTGATTTCTAATTTTATGAACGCAATTATTACTGTATCGTTATCCGAAGCAATCAACCGATCGACGCGCGTCAACGTAACGAGGAAATTATGTACAGAGGAGATATTTAAAGATTGGTTATCGAACTGTTCGAGTGAACGTGCCATGTAATACTTACTTTCATACTGTTCTGTGCTCAGCATTGGAAAAAGAGTATCATAATTTTAGAATTGTCACTTTCACACGCAAGCGTGCAATTATTTATTTTAAAACAAACGCGAGGAGATGTGTTAATTAACGTCTGGTTTCGTCGTAGAAACATCGTGTTTCACTGATTAGTAATCAAATAATCAAATTAACAATCAACATTATTTCTGTTATATGGAACGCTGAAATGTTACGAATGGAACTTAAAAAGAATCATTTTTTTTTTACATGATTTGGAACTGTACGAAGTCAATAAAAAGCATAGAACGAACATCTCTTTTTCTAATACTAAATAGTAGATCATGTCAAAATAACTGTCGTTAGAATTAAAGTGGCAAATATAATATATACTGTGCATTGCTATTGACGTGAATAAAAATGTACTAACATTTCGAAACTCCTTATACACGTACAGGATGGTCCACTAGAAACAGGACATTTTACTAAACACTGGAAAAATTCCCTCGTAACGTTTCCAGTTTTTCTTTTTCTGGTTAGCAACTCCTTTCTCCTATTATTGAAAACAGCGAAGACACTCGGTTGTCCTGTTTCTAGCAAACACCCGTACAAAGGAAACCAGATGGAAAGCATACACGATAGGAGGATCGATCTATTGCATAGAAGAATAAAAGAAATTTGTTTCATACCACCCATCCAGGTAACCCAATCTCTCCCATAATTCCCGGCTTTCCAGGTGGTCCAGCGGGACCAGGTGGTCCTGGGCGTCCTCTTCTACCTCTCTTGCCCTCCATGCCCTTCTCGCCCTTGATGGTGATGTAGTCACCGGAGCTAGCTATAGCCGTGACTCCTGGCGGTCCTCTCTCGCCTTTATCGCCCTTTGAACCACTGATTCCTGGTGATCCAGCGTCGCCATCTTTACCTGGTTCGCCTTTGTTGCCTTGAGGTCCTTGAACGCCGTTCACACCAGGAATTCCGGCTGGTCCGGAGGGACCTTTATCTCCTTTCTCGCCTTTGGTGCCCTTATCTCCTTTATACCCGCGCGGACCCATCTCACCTCTATCGCCTTTCTCTCCCAATCCTGATTAAAACGTTCAATTAGATTGTTTAGAGTAGAGGAAATGCGGAGGAACAGTCGAGTGTTGAGTTACGTTGAAATTTGAAAATTAATTAGAAGGTATATTGCGAATTTATGAAATACAGAGGTCAGAGACAAAATGCCTCGAGATGAGCGAATAAAGCTGAATATCCTCCAATATATTATATTTAGGTACTAATAAAATTTAATACTATATTCAGTCACCTCTACGTTTGACTATTTTAGTATACCATATTCATCCTTGAAGTTACCTCTAAAAATAAGAAGAGAATCTTACCAGAGTCGCCAACGTTTATCACTCCAGGACCAGTCAATCCAGATAGGCCTGGAGGTCCAGGCGCTCCAGGAGGACCTGGCTTCCCTTCCGGTCCAGTGTCGCCTTTGTCACCCTTCTCAGCTGGTCTTCCATTTTCGCCTGGAGCGCCAGGTAGACCTGGCGAACCTGGAGCACCAGGTTCGCCCTTAAATCCTTGGTTTCCTCTTGGCCCTTCTTTTCCGTGGTCACCCTTGGCACCCTTGTGTCCTGGTTCACCCCTGGTTCCTTTGGAACCGGGTATTCCTGCCTCCCCTTTGAGTCCTGGACTCCCTGGAAGGCCTGCTTCGCCCTTCGGGCCTGGCAACCCTGGTCTCATAGTGATGCCTTCCGCCTAAAGCGACACAAATATATTATCGGACAAGTGATTGATTCAATTTAATTGTATAGGTTTATGTGCTCGTTAGTAGTCGCTATGTAATAATGCAATATTGAAAGAAGCTTTTATATCAACAATGGCCAAATTATGCGATCGCTACTCACCCTATAAATGCCCAGAGGTTTCCAACTGGGCTGCATGCGCATAATGGGGGAAATTTCTCTGTTTAATCATTGGTACAATGTCGTAAAGCTAAAAGCAGTCTGGTCGGCGTGCCACCTGCCCCTTTGAATCGTCTAATGACCACTGACGAACAATCGTCGTTCAAACAATCGACTATATTAAAGCGCGATACTCCGGAATGTTTAATCGAACTGTTCTTCTACACGCCAGTTTGCCTGTCCGTGAGTTTGCTTTCGCTAGTCCCGTTCGAAAATTAGCGAGACGTTAAAATTTTTCGATCATTGAAGGGCTGTAATCCTTCACGATATTAAACAAGGCGAATATCAATCTAAATAGAGAATGTCTTTTACTCGCAACAGTAAACAGGTGAAACAGTTCTGGCGCTTGATTCTCCTACAAACTTTCATTAAAATCCCCGCGTCACACCTCCGCGCGATTCCCACGCGAGCACGAAAATCGTCGATACGAGCTTCCAGCGTTCCCCGAACCGTTCTTTTTATCGAATTACCGTTAATTCGGTATCTCGCGGCTCTTCAATCACCCAGGAGCGCACTGGAAACGTCCGCGATAGAGCCGCTTTGGGAATAAAAGAGACGAAGGCTGAATGAAAGATGCCTACATTGAATGCCCGGCGTTCTGTCAATAGTCGAAGGAAGTCCGAAAGTTCTAAACCACTTGGCGGAAAAGCTTCTGAGAGGCCGGCATGACGTATAATGGAACGAATGCTGGCGTTGATAAATAGGCGTTCAGAGAGCGGTCGTGTGACGAAGGAAAAAAAGAAGAGGACGACTCGATTCGAGTGCGGTTACAGAAGCAGAGAACCGTGAACGCTCGAATAAACGAGTGTCCGTCGAAAAGAGCGATTCGAAACGTTCATCGACGAATAAACACGCGATGCCCATTGTCGATTGCCGCTTTTCCTATCTGGTTCGCTCTTTGTTGATCGTTCCACAGAGAAAGGGTGGTATTTGGCCCTCAGTTTTATGAATTGTAATTCAACTGGACTGCACACTTGCATTGAATACTAGAGCACTGTTGATGTTGGTGAAATGTAGATGAGGAAGAAAAATAATTGAATTGTATTTAAATTTGTAGGTCCTTAATAAGTACTTAATAGCTCATTGATAAGTCTTTAAAAAAGGATCCAAGAAAATCAAGAAAAAGTACATTCGTAAGAGGTGCGAGCAAGTACCCAGAGTTAAAAAATTTACCCAGTATCTTCGTTTGGCGTGAACTAATCGCCTCCTTGGACCACGAGCCGCCCTCAGGAAACAATAGATTGTACAGCGCGTTAAATTTAGTGGTCGTAAACACATGGGCTGAGCTTGTAATAGCTTTCCCTATTAAATTGTCACGTCTAATCCAGATTTCTCGTCCCGTTCCCTGCCTCCTGGCATACGGTCGTTGTCTCCGCGATAGTTGGTCGACTCGTGAAAACATCCCGAGCTTTCTCAGCGGATGTGGGTTTTCGCGCGGCGACGAGTCGTTCTCCTAAACAACTTCTGCCGCCGAGTCACCCACCTGACGTACCTAGTCGGCGCAGCCTAGAAATTGGTTTCTGTATTCTCGAGGGAAATCGGACGCCTGCACGTCGGAGCACGAACCAGCACCAGGTCACGTAAGATAACACTCGAGGTTGAAGCGGGATGCTTCCTCTACCGAGGATTCCTCGAGCCTTAGCAAGGTTCCAAGGCCACCCTGTGGGAGTGGACGCGCAAAGGCGAGTTGAACTCGAGCACTTCCTGTTTTTCGGACAATTTTACCGCGAGTGAGTTTCCTCTTGTTTCGGGTGGAAACGTTCGATTTTCGTCGCGGTCTTAGAAAGTTTGGAGTTTCGAGGGCACACCTTTGAAGTTGTAGGTAAACATTCGGAGGAAGTATGTGGACCTGGCCGTTAGAAGAGGGAAACTTTTGTGGTACGCGATGAACTCCACTGGTCGATATCGTCTGATCGTGACCTTTTGTAAAATAATTATTTATGTAATTGATTAATTTCATAACTTATAGAACGATCCAATTGCCTAACGGAAGTAATTTTAGAATTGCGAGAAAAAAGTCACAATTTCCTTGTCACGTCGCGTTCATCGATCCGCGACATTATAGCGATATCGCGTCGTTCCTAAACTCGTGTGTTCCACGCTTTTCTGCTTTGCTTATCCAGGTTTCATTTTCTGATAAGATGTAGCCCTGCACGAACCGCCAGGAGTCGAACAGGGCCGTTTCAATTTATTTTTTGCCCAGAATTCGACAACGCCAAGTCACGAGAGAATATGTGTCATCTTTTTTGTTAAAGTCACTCACGAATGCAGATGATCCTGCGCGAAGTATTATTCGCGTAGGGCTTTGCCGTGTCGAGAAATCTTTTACCATCTCGTGCGACATTGTGAGGGTATGTACGGTAGCGGTGTCGAGGCTTTAAGGCTTCAATATCTCTCTGCGAAACTTCCCACGTGTCGAGGGTGCCTTCTAGAGAGGACGCATATTGTTTTCATGCGAGATGTTAACGTTTTATATTGGCCTGTAAGCGCGACGTACACTTTTAAGATTAAACGAGCATTTTTTTATAACTACTTTTTTATTTTTTCGCTTAAAGATATTTAATTACGAAAATTTTTTTATTTCAAAACTCAATTATTCTCTGGATATTTGCTAGCGATTACGCGATAATACACGTATTTATTTATATATGAACCATAAAAATACTGTGGACTTTATAACAATTTTTATACAGCTATAAAAATACGTAGACATATTACGCAACTGCTAGCTGCGATGGTTACAAATGCTATAATAGACGTAAGAAGCGTATTGTGGTTGCGAAGAATTGGAGATAAAAATAATCGCAAAGTTCAGTCGTTAATATTAAAGTAAGTGAATGCGGTACATTAAAGAATTATCTACCGGGCCACGGAGTACTCTGAATTATGCACAGTTCAACTTCTGTAAGCATAATTCACCGTTGTTGCAGCACGTGATAAATTGGCTCCTAGAGTTCTTATTTTTTCCGTACTATTATTAACCGAAACGCGCGATAGTTAGATTATTACCGTAATAAATCTGGAGACTGTACGTGTATATCCCTCCACTCTGTCGTTTGAATTTCTGCGAAAAAGTGAAATCGGTAAGTGGAAAGTTTCTCGGTTTTATCGTGCTACCCAATCTCGCACTATCATTACATTTTATAGTTTGCTTAAAATACTTTTGTTTAATCGTTGATTTAAAATTTTAATTTTGAGACTTTTCTAATATCAATGTATTCTGAATACATAATAAATGTATTATGTGATATAAGACATCTTGTTAAGATTGAACTATGGAGAAGTGTCATACCGATCGTCGATTACGTTCCCAAGATTAATACACCAGGTTACGGAAATTCGTAAAAAATCATACACTTTGTTAGCTTTAATTTGTTTCCTTTTTGCTCCATTCTTTGCAGTGGCACGTTTCCAAATGTTGCGCCGCGAGAACGAAACGAGCGGCCTGACCTCGCCTGCTAATTGTTGAAACGTCGGAAGGTAGAGAGAGCTTTGTCCATTCCCAAGTACGTTAAAAGCACGGAAAAGTACGGAAAATCGTGGCACTTCCGGCGGGCAAGTACGATTTCAGCTATCGCGATAATAATTCCATTGAGTCGTCGAGATGCATTCTCGAATTCTTTGAAGAGCTGTTGAAGAGGGAATGCAATTTTGATAGTACTCAAAATAATGATAATTGAGCCGTTTATTGCACTTTATTCCTCAATTATTCCTCGACCCCACAATTTTCAGAATTTTATACAAAGCAATCCCAAACCGAATTTTTATAATATTCCAATGATATCCGAGTCTAGAGAATTTCGCGAGACAACTCGTACCGAACGCGTTCGAAACGCGATGCGCATTCCGCTCAGCGGAATACCAAAATGCGGCCCCCATTTTTCACCAACGGCATCAGCTACGTTTCGCACCCTATTTAATTTCCACAGCTAGCCCCGAACGAAAACGGGTCATCCGGCTCACGTTTGCCGATGTATCCACAGGTGCACCAACGTTAACACGGATACGCGGTTTTCTTGGAATTTTTTTAACCGTGGAGAAACAACAAGAAAAGGCGGAGCGTTACGGGTTACGGACGCCGCGGGAAAAGACGAGACTGGCAAAAAGGTGGATGAGGGGCGAACGGAGGGCTGGCAGAAAGGGGCTCGAAAGAATGGAACAGGAGGAAAGAGTTGGACATACAGCTCCCGCCTTTATTACGTGCACGGTTACTTATTCCCTGCGGGGCGATATCGCGTTCCATTTCCATTCAACGAATTTCTTGTCGTCGTCGTTCACCCCCGCTGAGACAACGAGGTGTGCCCGCAACCGACTTCCGTCGTAAAAAACTATATACGCGTCGGATGGCCAACGAGAAGTGGCGTTTCAAGATTTCTATTTACTGATTTTATTCCAAGCATCGACTCATTTTATCTCGATCTGAGAGTCAAACAAAATTCAAAGTATCGTTTCATATTCTAATGACAAATAACGATTCAACAATTTTTTGAGGTTTTCCCGATGAAAATTAATCCGAACACGACCATATTCGGAGTGCGGAGTTTAGTCGTGCATTGAAAGTCGCCCCAAAGTTTTATTTTGAGAGCAACGCAGATTTTGTGATTTTCTGGTAGTTATATTTAATTAACGAGACGTGGAAAAGGTCTTTCTCAAGAACATGGGTGCTTTGCGTGCAAGAGAATAAGGAACATTTCAGCGGCGACGCGAGAACGACAGAAATTAAGGTTACATAGCCGAGGGCTTAGTCCCTTCGGTGGTGGTTAATATTCTCGTCTGTTTAGGAGGCGCTTGGGCCAATGGTACACGATCGGGGTAGTTTATTGGACGTTGAATGCGTATACCTTTACGACCGGAGAAGGTTAAATGAGGGTGTAAATTTCGGTAGCATACTGGAAAGGATACGATATTGGTATTGCAGTTGAAGGGTTTTACTTACAAACGGGCAACCTCGACGAGGATGGCTTTCATTGAGAATAATTTCGACGTTTCTCGTAACAAGGGTCGATTGAATCAAAATTTAGAATCGAAATTGGTTTATTCCAGAACCTAATTAGGATTCAGTTCCTTGGAAACAGGTTGTTGGAAATGCTTTGTCAAATATTATTGCTATTGGAAATTTGTAGACTTTTAATTATTTCCGTATAGAATTATAGAGTAATACTAGTGTACACGATTATGTATTATCGTTATAAACTTTTCCAATAATTCAAGAGTTCGGAGACCGTCTTTCCAAGTTTACAACCGAATTTAATATTTCCTTCCTGCTTTATCGCGTTTTCGTCATAAATTCCTCTAAATTATTGCCACTAAACTGTCGATGACTTTTAACGATCCATTTTTGTTGAAGTTTTAATTGCATAGGCAAATAATAAAAGTTTAATTCGATACACGGTTATTTGTCAGGCAAACTGTGTGAATAATAATAGAATAGAATTTCTTTTTCCGACGAAATTAATTTCATTAATCTCAATCTGTTTGTTCATCAGTGGATTCCTAGTAAATATTAGACTCAGATGTTGTTCATTTTATCTCTTGCAAGGAAACGTGATCTTTTCGACCTACATATTAAGCAGGCTCTCTTCAGCAGAATAGATCATTAAAAAACGATGGAGTAGAATTAAGCGTGATATTTAAAAATTAGTATAAACATTACTACTCACATCGTAGCCAGTGAACTCGCCCTTTCCAGGGGGTCCAGGAGGTCCTTGCGCTCCCTTTTCCCCTGGAATTCCATCGCGACCAGGTTCCCCTTTCTGTCCTTGAGGACCTTCCGGTCCCTGCACTCCCACATCTCCTTTATCACCCTTAGCACCTTGCGGTCCTTCCAGTCCTCTCTCGCCAGGTGGACCTGCTGCTCCCTGTACAAATCATTTCAATCATGTATTTCCACGCTGACGAATAAAGCCACAAATGCAAGTTCACGCGAAGACAATACCCATAAAATTCGTGCAGTCGCTCGAAACTTGCCTGGCATTGTCATGAAATTCCAATCGTACGCTTATGCTTATACGTTTAAAAAGGTTCAGAGGAATTATTTTGGTTCGTTTGCGAAAACGTCGTTTATTTCACAGATCATATTTCAATAGTCTCCGTCACATCGTCGAACGTTTATCGGGAAGCGATTGGTTTTCTACAAAACGTCAATACCGTCAGCCCCATTTGGCCTTGCTTTCCTTCTTGACCTGGAAGTCCTTGCTCTCCTTTGGGTCCTTGGATCATCTTTGGCATCGTGAAGGATGCCATCAGCGCAGTTGCGTTGCAGGCGCACGTTCCGGGCTCTCCCTTCTTCCCTTGTGGACCCTGTAGCATTTTTATTGTTTTTATCTTTGATAATATAATCATTCGTGAATGCGTAAATGTAGTGGACTCTGATTATATCTTCGTGTTCATTCTTTTATATCCGACTTAAATCTAATTTAAATGCTTTAAAATTAAAAATATAACATATATTTTGTTGCCTTTATTTTTATACATATTCATCATTGAAAACCTTCGTAAGTGTTTAGGCATAATCTTGAATTTATTTTTGTTTAACATAGTCGTTACATTGCGAATACCACAGCTGTATTAAAAAATGTATAACGTTTCCTTCTCGCGTTTTTTTAAATATTTTATTTACATTCCACGTTAAATTAAGTATCTCAAGTTTCTTTTAGAAACCAACGTCGCTCGACAGTACCACATTAGTTTTTCCTTTCAATTGTGAATTATTTTTAAACGTCGCGACGTTCTCGTTGCACGAATGTATTAAGCGTTAAACAAATGCATTCGTGTCCGGGTCTGCATACCAATAATTTCGGAAGATACCGTGAGAGCGAGTTCCTGTGTAATCAATGTTACATGCAGCGGTTACCAGTACTTCAGCGCTCTGACTAAATTGGCTTGCTTGGGTAACAAGATAAATGAGTGATCCCGGATTGGAATGCATTCAAGCTCGTTTCGTATGCACAAACGCTACTGAATTATTATTGCTGAAATATGTGTCTACGTATACATATCTGGCATAGTGAACGATTCTTAGAACCGAAATCTGGCAACTGCTGACAAACTGCGGTGATTTAACCGTTTCTGTCTACGAGGAAAACGTATGGAATTCTGGAATTAATTTATCAAGTTAACGTTTGTGTAAGATGTACCATTGTAAAGTGACTTTGGCTGTAGGCTACAAATGAACAGTTCTAGATAGTTACTCAGTCAATCAAATATTTATATAATTATTTATTCATTTAGTCAACTACTTTACTCGCAATTTTAGATAACAAAAGTAAACGTATTATACATCGTCCGCCTTAATATATGCTCTTACTACTGAATTCAATCACTACTACTTCATGTATCGCAATAAACTGACACACATAATGGAACCTACAATTATCGTTTGTCAAGCAGGGTACAGTTTCAATACGTGCAATTACTATCCAATTCATGTTCTAGCAATAATTGTTCTAGCAATAATTCTATGGTACTTATTCGTTTAAAAGGCAGGAAGCGCAAGTATTTGGGTTAGAAGACATTCTTTCAGGGAACAATGCACTATTGCATAATCATAAGCGAAATCTGATACGAATGTGTTGTCCTGCAATATGCGCAATGCATTCAGTATGTCTTTATACGTGTGCTGATTACAGAACTATTGAAACTGGAGCTTCTGTGGTTCGTATAAGGATTGCTAATGGCGGGATATCTTCGGTACAATGATACCTGAATGCCGTGCGGCCATTTTTAATTTTTCCAGGGTGCTTCACAAGTTTTTTCATCTTTTTCTGGTATTATTTATCAACAACGTCTTTAAACAACATTATTCTATTCAAAGAGAAAAAAATTATAAATACAAAAAGATAGAACCTACGTGGTACAATATAAAAATAATACATATTTATATTATATTATTTTTTATTTTATTAGTCCGTATGAAAAACAATAATTATAATGAGCTTCGCTGTTCAACCAAATCAGGATCAGGAAAATATTATTACACGTTGGATTTATTTGTTAACTACATACTGCTGCAATGAAATTTTCTCTATTTTATACATTCGAGGTACACTCTTTCTCTTTCAATTATACAGATACAACTCGTCATGGTATTAAAGTCAGAGTTGTGCGTAACGTAATTCATAATCAGGGAAGTGTTCTTCGGTGGCTATTTGTTTCTGTTCTGACTATAGTTTTTGTAGAAAATAGACGTGTACGTGTACGTAGATCGTGTCCAGTTTAATTTGTTTATTGCACGCTCCTCAGAGAAACCACATTACTTACGGGCATGACTTAATAATACGCGTAATTCATTATACGTATATAACATAGTTTTTTATGTACACTTTGCATTAATTAGGCAAACACGAAAGCATTCTACGCGCATACCACTATTCGTACGGTTAGTTTCAGAGAAAGCAACTTGCAGTTGAATTCTAATTTTAGTTAACTTTTTACATCACGGCAAATGGAATTTGGTAACTAGCGTGTGAAGTGACTTGCACAATCAAAGATAATTTTCAACCTAATGTATTTTTCAATTGGATAGTTTTTAAATTTAAACACAAATTTTTAAAGATTTTAATAAACATCATATTATTTTTAATTTTTCACTTTTCACTCCAAACATGATACGAGATCAAGTTAAAAATTTAAAGAACCAGTTCAATTTGCATAATATTCCCTGCTTTATTTTCTTAAAATTATGTTTGCGTTTCAACTAATATTTGTTATTTATGCACGGTGTCCGTTTCATTTTTTAGAGATGCTTTCGAATTCGAATTTTTATTTTTTAAATGTTTTCGTAGAAGCTGTGCTATAAATAGTTGAAAAGGAAAAGAAAGGATTCATGTTTCCCATAGTGCTGTTATTAATATAAATATTTACCTCATCCTGTCCTGGAGGACCTGGAGGTCCTGGTGGTCCTCTGACACTCTCTCCTTTGTCTCCTTTATCACCTTTCTCGCCTTTCGGCCCTTTGTCTGAGAAATGCAGAAAGTTATTCAATTAAAATTCATAAATTCAAATAAAAAAATTAACATTCACCGGATCCGTTTCGTATACAAATCGAATTTTACAGAAACTCAATCAAGTGCGTATGTCCGAAGACGTCAGCGATGCTTCGAACAACTTCCGTCAAGATTACTTTCTTAAACTACAAAGTGAAAAAACGTACCACCCTTTTTACAATACTTTTTTACAATAAGTAAAAAAAAAAAAAAAAGAGAATATAAATCAGTGATGGGCAAAATTTCATTGGAATAACGAACCACGAATAAAAGCATCCTTCAGTGATCCATTCGTAGCATTTACTCGATCGCTTTAATAATTGTTCCTTATCGGTGTAGTCGCGATTAAATAAACCCGCGAATTCTTAGCGATTACTCACAGTCCGGATTGGGAGGAGGAGGTGTGATGAATGGCGGTGGATTGCTTTCCTCGCTTCTGTCTTCGTCATCGTCTCGTCCGATCTGAAAACGGATGGTAAAAAGGGACGGTGAATAAGAACACTAAACGTGATTTATATGTCGTTATACAGTAAAAAGAAAAGGAGGATAAAAGGAGAACGAACGACGTGGGAGTTTCATCGCTTATGGTTGTGATTGATTGCGCGTTGCGCCGCCGCGCGCCGGTGCGATTTATTTATCTTCGAAGAGCATCGAAATCATTCCATTTTTCAGAGATCCGCCATCGTATTCCCGTTTAATATAGCGTTATGTTCGAACACGCATATTCGACAGGGCTGAGTAAAATATTGTTTCGAATGGTACATAATAAATAGACCATTATACCAAATCATGCGTGCTATTGTGAGAATAATGCGGGTTATTTGTTGCGACAGCTATTTCAAATAGTACTTAAAAAATAGTATTTTATTTAACAGATACCGAGAGTAGCGTGGGGCTATATACTATAATATTTAATAAGATATGCTTTCGGTATTCATGCAAGGGAATAATTGGACCATTTATAATTGAACTATCGGTTTTTCAAGCCTTCTTTTTCCTTCTCGAAAAATGAATGATAACGTGTAGGTTGACGGTGATTAATGAAGTTTCGGTTAAATCAAGCGGAACGGTTAGCATATATTCGCTCTAAGTACTTTCCGATAATTATTAGTAATGGTGCGGATATATTGGGCTGAGCCACCAGCGGTGGTTATTTATCACCGATTTTTTGACAAATATGGAGCAATTTTTTTAATCGTACATCTATCCAGTTTGAATATTTGAAAACAGCTTAGGGAAGTATAACGAATTCTTTTCTTTTCATTTTATTTAACGCTGTATTATTAATTAATTCTCCAAGTGTGATGGACATCTGAACCGTCATCAAAGTAACAAGCATATAAGTAATCGTTAAATAAGAAGAAATTTATATAATTTTTATCCTATTTCCCCCTATTTCCATCTGAACTACAATATTCGATACAATAGCGATCAAATTTGATACGGAATGATTCCTAATACACGCGCATGAAGTAGCAGAATTTTATTAACACACCAGGGCACACGTGTCCCTGGTCGCTGCATTGATACTGGGCCACATGTGAAACTGGCGATCGCAATAACACGTAGGAGAGGAAAGACGAATACAACCGCAGGCTGTTCCGGTGAATTCGTTCACCCGGTATACGTACATCCTGATCAGCTCCAACATGCACGGCTGCGCCTTTGCATCCAACCGTACGTTCTGGAAGCTTTTCTCCGAAGTAGGATTTTACGGGTGAAATAAATTCCTGGGCTTTCCCTGAGTTAGCAGGGATACCAACTACGAACGAGTTTGCACGAACGGGCTCGGTTGACTCCGATACCATCGAGGAATCGGTGTCGGGAAGTTGGAAGAATGCATTAATTAATCATTCAAAAATCGAAGAATTCTTCACATAGAATTCACTAATGTAGAGCGTTATTTAAAAATAAGAAATCCCATTAATAAATAATTTTTTCTCCTTCTCAGTTTTTCATTGGAAAGTCGGCCAAATTGAATATTAAAATCATAAATTTATTGGTCCAAAGTTTATTTTAGAGAACAAAAAATTGAAACTTGATATTTAATGAATGATGAGCATCAGCTGGGTATATTTTAGATACTCCTAAACGAAGTTTCTTTTAAGAGAACTTTAGAAAAAACTTGGTAAACTTAGCAAGTTTGAAATATAAATTGTGTCTTAGGATATGCAATGGGGTACTGAGCATCCAGAAATAGCGATAGCATACAGTTCGTGATTTCATCAGATAGCTATAGGCGCCAATAGGATCGATAACGTCAATCTTCTTCAATGTCTGATATATGACGTCTGTTTTCAGTGAAACGTTCTTCTGTGCCTAGCACCGCGAAATACTGTACCAAGGCGTAAATTCCTAGCGAACTTCTCTCCAAATTTATAACCGATGTATTTTCAATAAATCGATCAAGTAATTAACATCTGATCAGCAATTTTTTAATTTTTTTCACGACCTGACATTTTAATTTCTTCAGTTCTTAAATTTATTATTACTAGCTATAAATGGAAAATGACGAATGCAAAGTTGTAAAAGAAGAATAAATCTTTCAAATAGCGTAAATCATTAACAATAATACGAACAATATCCGAGGCAAACCGAATCGCTGCGGACCTATTCCTTAATCCAATATTTATGTCCGAGGACCGAGCAAATATAACTGGGATAAGCGACCTTCCGAGGAGGTACTGTGTACCAGGGTATCCAAGGATGAAAATCCTTCAAGCATCCGAGCTGTGGCCAGCAGGACAAATCAAAGTCAATTCCAGTTGGTAAGTTTAACTTCGACAGAACTGGATCGCCTGGTCTAATTGCCAGCGTGAGTGGTTACGTGGCAAGAGCCAAAGTTCGTCCTCAATCTCTTTCCCTCCCCGGGCTTTCTACGACCCCTTATCCGTCTTTGCCTTTTTCTTTATCTATTTCTATTTCTCTGCATCCTTCGCCCTGTCTCTCCTGCATCCCACCGACTTCCCCGCGTCTTTCTGACACGCTCGGCTCCCCAATTCCTCTGTGAATTCCTCAACAGAACGAAGCTTGCTCTCTGTTCGTCGTCTATACATTCTGGCACGAAGTTAACGCGGGAGTTCGCGTCGAAGACCATGATTCCAAGGAAATACCTTTAAGGCACTAGCGTTTTGATGAACCTTCCTTCGAATGGAGTTACATTCCAGACGATTCGCTGCGCGTTGATTTCATTAGGTTAATCTGATTCCTCCTTGGCTCGCGACCCATCGAACCGGGATTCTTTGGGCCTCGCAATCGACTTTAGAGGCTTTCTATTGTAGGAATTTTGAGTTAGGATCGGCCAAAAAGTATATCACAAATTTTCTTAGAGGATAAAACATTTTGGACTGAACTGTTTTAAAACAATATCAAAGTAGATGCTTATATGCAATTGCATTACACGAGTGTTTCAAATTTGAAGATTTAATGCGAGTTTCGCAAGCTTGATGAAAATTGAACGAAGACCCGCCTTTTAAGACCACATTAAATTTAATCGTCAAAAGATTTAATAGATCGACCAAGTTTGGGAAACGGATGTCGTGGCATAGTGGTTCCTTGAACTTCCTTTGGATTAAGTATAATGACGATGGAAAGGCTCGTAGACTCCCAAGAACCTGGATATTTTAGGCGCACCAATGCAAGACTCCACAGGAATTTCCAAGATTAATCTCACGGTATTCGAGACGTTGTCCCCATAAAGAGATTGTCACGTTCTTTTAACGTTAGACAGGCTTCGAGAGAATCCTTTGTAGAACATCGAATTGTCTTGAGCACGAGTCTTTCTGACAAATTGCAATTAAAACGTTTTGCACGAATAGCTCTTCACGTGAGGAAATAATAAATCTAATAAACGGAGGATAAAATACTTCAAGATATTTATGGACTAGGGATCGCTTCGGACTCTGTTCGTTGGGAGCAGAAATTAAGCAGTAATATTTAATCGATAGAACTGCAGAAAGAAGGATCAGTGTTCACCTCTTCTATTGTTTAAAATTCTAAAAATTCAATGAACTATATTTCAGAAGTAATAGTTTTATGCTTGACATTTATTACACAAATTGGAGCCAACCAAATAATTGTTTGCTGCAAAGTAAATATATAACAAGGAATTTTCCTGGTCTATCGTTCTTACTGCCAAGAAAAATATCTTTTGGCTTTGAGTATTATTTTATCTTCAGCAGTTGACCTGCAATGGAGTATACAATAATTTGTTTCTTGCGTTTAATGGCGAATAATTATTCCAATCTAAATACATAATTGCAATCGAGTTTAACGCAATAAATTTAAAAAAACGGCTGAAACAAAGATGAATATGAAAACCTCTTTTGCCCGACCTCGTTTAGCAACCTACTTCCAGCGAAACAGAAACATCACACTTTTTTTCAATGAAATAAATTGAATTCACGAGGCATTAAGTATCATCGTTCCATTGGAACGAACTTGGAAACGTAAACAAATTTAATTAAATCCTTTATCGCGATAAAAGCGCCGGTTGTTATCAAACGTTGGGCGATCAAGTTGCGTTAAAGGGGAAGTATCAGTTTCGTAAACAGGAAAAAATTCAAAAGCCTGCAAGCGTACAGTTACAGTTGCTCTTGTTAGTACGGTTACAAAAGTTAGAAAGGTAGCAAGCATCCGCATGAAACATTATATAGGGGACTATTGAAGTTTTCTCTCATCCTGGAGCGATCGTTTTATTCAAACCTCCGTTTCATCGAAACTTCACAGATTTGTGGAACAGTTACAAATAAACAATGGACATCTTTTTTTTTTTTATCAGCCATTCCACAAATCTGCAAATTTGCATTAAAATCGACTAGTTTGGATAGTCCCTTGTTAGATTCACTCTCCATCAGGGACGAAATTCTTTCGAACAGATTCTGCCAGGATGCAACATCGAACTTCGTATCTCGTTAGCGGGCACCCAGTAACTCGGTATTAATTCAATCGGGGTTAGTCGTGGTGCTACTTGCGGAACAAATAATTAGTTAGTTCACAGTATTGTCAGTAAAGTTTTCAACGAAATTCAGTTTCGTCTTGCAACTCACGTCTATCTTATTAGGGTCAATATCCCCCAAACCGATCAAATCGGTATCGCCAAAACCGGCCAAATCGATATCAGAACTGGAATCGCCTGATCCGTAGTCCTCGTCCGTCGTATTGAACTATAAAAGAAATTTCGCATTAGCGTCTCGGCTGTTGTGGGTGAGTTTATAGTTGGGATTAATTTTCTTCTCCTCGGGGATCCATTGCTACGTTCGTCGTCTGCGTCGAAACGTGACGATGACATTTATATTCTGCTTATGGATAACGCTGATTAGTTATCGCTTTAGTTAGTGCTTTTGTTTTCCTTAGCTTCTTCGGAAGAAATAACCACTGCACTCGAATGATTAAAAACATCCAATCGATTGGAGTAAAGTGACGTCTCGAGGATACTCTGAGGTACACGTGGGAGATTGAAAGATCACTTTTGGAAGAAGCTCGTATTGGGTTAGACGTTTTAGATGATCATCGCAATGCCTACGACTCAGCAAAAATTACTCAACACTCTGCGCATCCCCTTTACTCATGCTACCATACTCTCCTTAACCTGATATCGATCTTTCAATGTCCCATCTTTGCAGGATCACTCCTTCGAGTGACGAGATGCATATTCTGCATGACCCTGCACATAGTGTTGCAGGCTGTAAACTCGAAAGTGCATGAGTTTGAAAAATATTTAAGCGAAGCAAACAAAGTGCTGTCCAATTCATTGGCCTCGTTTAGTATGTGTAAGTTACTATATTCAGATGCAATATAATTAATCTAGCAATCGTTGCGACCATAAAATTTTCCGATCCTGATTAGTACTATGTTGTTAAATATTTTATTACTTTGTAATACCCTTCATAGGTTAGCTCTGTAAATGAAAATTTAATTTCTCAAGTAACGATGCATCGAATAAGTTTACGAATTTACTAATTCAGTGCAATAATCATAGCGAACGTCTCTGTGGGAAAGGAAAGGTTGATTTTCCGTGAGAAACCGTTCGAGACGTAAATTCTTCCTCCCTTTTCCGTGAAAACTCTTTCCATAAAAAACGCGAGTTTTACTTCTTTTATCAGGGCTCTCTTGTAGAAGCATAATCCAAGGTAAGAGGATTAGAATAAATTTATTTGTAATGTGACACGCTTAGGGCTTACTTCTCCACCCAAAACTCCCTCGTAAAAGTATAATCGAAGGTAAGAGGATTAGGAGGAATTGATTTGTAACGTGACATGCTTTTCCTAATATTACAACGTCCCGCTCGGTCTAAGGTACAGGGTGTTCAAGTATTCCACGTAGAAGCCGCAGTAATTCGAGAAACTCCACTCAAGGTTCCGTGGATTCGCTCAGGTTTCTTCATAAACGTACTCTAACGTCTTACGATATCTTTACGACAGTTTAATCATTACTGAAGGGAAGGGAGCACCTCCAAAATGATTTTTCCTTGAATTGGGTTTATTTAGCAATTTATATTCGTAAGTGTGATGTCAACACCTCCGTGTTATCTATATCTTCTTTTGATTTTTGTAGAAATAGCAATAGCATACATTTTTATAAATAGATTATTTGTCATCTAATACGGAGTATAGACAAACATTTTTTCCTGTGATTTTTTAGTAACTACATTTAAGGAACTTCTTGCGTAGAAAGAATGCTTTGTGCATAGTATTCCGAATATAGTAGAATCTACACAGACAGCGTAAAACGGGTTAAAGTATTGGTGCAAGTATTGAAATTCATTCTACTTGTGAAGACAAAGCAACGAACAAAGTTCTGCAGTCATAAGGGGTTGCGAATATTGAAGTTCTATTGTACATGCAATCTCATTAGTATCACACAGGATTCCCATTATTATGAGCAGTCCAATTATTTTAACATGATGAAGACCTTCCTGAAATTGCTCACTAACAACTGAATATCGTGTGCAATTTCCATATGCGCGAGCATTAATCTTGGAATGGAATTACGAATCTGAAATTGTTAAGATTCTTTTAAATGTTTCCCAGGATCGGTTAAACGCGAATTCGAGATGCCGCATCAGGCTCAGAACGATTACGACGCGTCTGAAACCCGTCGCGATTCAAACGTCTCATTCGATGGAAATTTTACAACGTTGTGTTAATTACACCGGAATTAATTAAACGTAATTAAACTATTCGATCAGATTTAACCGGCGTCTCTAAAGGAGTGAATTTAAGCGATGCGCATTCATCGAACGGATTTACAGGGGGAACGAAATAGCAGGAAAGTCCCGATTGAAATTAGAAAATAATCCAATTAAACGTGCCCGTAGTTGCGCGTGTTTATGTATGTATATAATGCACTTTACATAGCATTAACGCGGCCGCTGTCATCTCGCACACGCGCAGAGTAGCCGAGCGAGCTTAATTAATCTCATTCCAGCGATTTCAGATCTGGCGTGAGCCCTTTTCAATTATTCAAATGCCGAAGATCCAGCATCAATTCTGCGCGCGTTTCGCAGAGACGCTTTCAATGACAGTATGTTCAATACCGCGGATTAAAGTTTATTAATGCATTGTGCCTCGAAGAGAGGACAATCGGAAAAGTATGCGATTGCCAAGCATTATCAAATAATAGCTGGCGTATCTCGAAACGCAAAGAGTGTATCTCTTTGATGGTTATTGGGTAATGTTTACAGAGAAATCCTCCATTTGCGGAAATGATCTTTGCGATCGACTTAAAAATTGGTTATGATTACATTTAAAATAAGCCAATTCCTTATTTCATCGTAACAATTTTATTCAATTTGTCCGATAAACTCGATTAACACCTAATTTACTCCTAATAACTACGTATTACGTATTGACGTGCGATACACGAGAGAATTCCTACGGTGTGTCCCAATATATAATTCATGTCACGCTTTCACAATGACGTAACATATTTCAATTTCGATCGTAACAGATTTATCTAATTTGCCTATGAGAGCTCGAGATTTCGTATCTTCTATCAATTTGCGTTTCAATATTCCCGCTAATCCTAAAATTTAATCTGTACTAGAATCAACGGATCACCATTCATTGTTGCATTTACAATGTTAGGTTTGTTTGTGAATTTCATATATGTAATCAGGGCATTAATATAAAATGTAATTAAGTTCCATAATTAATTGTGCCAAAATAATTGTGATAAATAATTTACGTTATGTATACGTATGTATATGTACAGTATTTGTATATTCTAAATATATTCAACGTATATTACTTTCGACATTCAAACATTAACATTCAAATTAGTTCAGCAATATACATTAATCACGAAACATGTAACACTTTAGATTAAAAGTACCGAAAATTCATAATCCGAAATGCGTTTAGATACACACGCCAGAAATAAATCAATACACGTAATCGTACCCCGTCGATACAGAACAATATAACAACTCAAATTTCCCTGTATATTAAAATTTCGCAATTCCCATGACAGTTACAAAACCCGAAATAATTTGAGCCGCCGTGTCCAAAAAGACAGTAACGTAAACATAAATTCAGTACTACGACGATAGTTATTCAACGTTCGAGCGACGTTAGCAACAATACCAGGAAAATATAGGGACGTAGCGGAATCAATGGACCGCCGGTTTTTCGCTGGATTGAAAATTTGTAGCTCTCGTTGGCCGGGGTTGTTTTAAATGTTTTCGAGTTTCTCATGCGGCGATACCTCATCGATTACGACTGGCGCGACCTGCTTTTTTCGGAATTACCTCCGGATATCGAAAAATCGTACCTTTGAGTGCCGCGCTCTCGAAGGAGACAAGAACCCTCGACCCCGATCAATCACGGGGAAATTCAAAAAATATTCGACGACGCGCCGCGAGACAAAATATCGGCCACGCGATTTCGCGAACCGTGGGGGCGACGAGTCAACACGGAACGCAGAGGCATTCGTCAGACAATATTTCGTCGCTGGTTACCAAAGACTCGAGATTTCTCATGCGAAAAACCCGGATTTCTGCGTTCGATTTTCACGTATCCGCGGATCCAGCCACTTTCGTACAGATTTACGTTTTGTTTCGAGGGTTGGGGTGGGGGGTGGGGGGTGGGAGGCGAGCGAAAGCGACACGAGAAACAACGTATGCACTCGGGATGAAGAAGAACGTCGACTGGGGTACACTTTCTGGAACTCTCGGGTCGTTTCTGAATAATTGAATTAAACTGACAATCTGGTGGATGCGTCTCCGGTGTCGCGGGCGAGATTCGAGCACGGCGCGGAAACAACAACGCTGATTAAAAATAAATATGGTAGGCGCGAGTCATGGCGTTTCTAGGATTGCGGCTCCCGGACCCTCGGGAGGTCCACTGGCTCTCGGAAGGAAACAGGAAGCAACTGTTACACGGTGAAATAAAGAAAATTGCTATCCATATTTAGTGTTGGTAGTCTGGTGTTGTGTATTATAAATTTCAGTAGTGTAAGGAATTCAAGAATAATCGTCTTCGCAATGCATGCGGTTGTAGTAGAAGCTTAATAATTACCGTGTGGCTTTATGCACTGACAATTTCAAGTTTTTCCATGTCGTGCATGAAATTAGATTCAAGATTAACAGAAATTACATCTACTAAATCGAACTATAATTTAGAAACTAAACGTTCACACATGCCCCTCTTTTCTTAACGAGGATAAGGATTGAAAACGAGTTTCTATGGATGTATAAATTATGTCATCGGAACAATTTCAACCTGATGAAGTCGTGTGACATATTCAATACTTTTACATCTCGCTAAAAATTAATTTCCATCGATTCTCGCTCGAATCACCTCTTGACGACAGTCGTCGCGGTTTCTTTTCGCTCGAAGCTTAACGAAATTCGCCCCCAAATGTACGAAACAGGAATTAACACCTGGCAGCATAATTTGTAATATCGCGAAATGGTTCCCGTAAACACGTGTACCCGTTGAAGCAATTTAAAGAAATTTCGCCTTTGTCTGCATGCAACCACGTTAAATATTTTCATTCTATAATCGGCGGCAGCGAAGTTCAGGGCGCGAATTCATTCCTCGGTAACCAGGTCGGAGTGGAAACAGAAAAAAAGCGACGAAGGAAGGGTATACTGGGAAAATTTCACTTTATTTCGTTTGTAAAGATTTGAAGGGGGGGGGGGGGGAGGTGGAAGTTCAGGGGATGCTGAAAGGCGGGCAAAGCGCACGAAACCGTAAAATTGTGTGAAAGCAGTCATCGTGGAACTTTAACAAACGAATCACACGGTGTGTCTTTTAATTGCTGCGCGTTTTAATTCCTCATCAATCGTGGAAAGGATCCACGATGAAAAAAAGATCTGATTCGTACATTATGTCGATTAAAATTTTCTGTCAGAAGTTCATCGTAAAGGTGTATATGAAGTAACTACGGTTTCAAAACATTCTTAAATCGAACGAAGAGGGTTGTCAACATTGTTTGTGTTATTTCACGTACATATGTGCTATCCGAAAATTGGGTCATTTTACCTTGTCATGGACGAAGTGAATTACGAGCTTGTGAGATGCGTTATTGTTAAGTCATTTAAGTACACGAATTTTATTCTGCTCCCAATTAGGTATTACAGAAATCCGCCCTATCGCGGAACGATCTCCTTGGTTACTCATTAAGATCTCGGAAATTCCATTTACCTCCTCTGAATGTGAATTTCCATGAAGACGGGTTCGTCCAGGGAAAACTCCGGTTATAAAACAAAATTAATTTCACTGTGAGTTTCATTCGTGGCGATTTAAAAAGAAATGTACAGAGCGACGGGACGGTTAAAATTTTAAAATATTCTATGAAAATGAAAATATTCTGATGAAGCAATATTCATTATATGTACGTGCTGTTTTCTTTGCGGGGCGTATACTTTTTTGCATCGAGATGTATTACTTTGAATTAAGAATCGTGTGATTTTCAAGAATGATGCGTATTATGAAGTACCTAACACATGCGAGTTTATCTATGGGAATAAATAAACGTTTATCATAATATATTGATTTTCCACATTGACTAAATTAATAACGAGTAATCTCTCATTTGAATAATCACTTAACATGTACTCGTGACGAACATGTTCGAGTACATTATAAAATAATCGACTTCGGAATAATCGTCTCATTTCAAAGAACAATATGGAGAACATACTTTTAATTATCACGTACGCGTATGAGTGTTGGCATCGGGTCTGAATGTGTTAAATTATGAAAGTAATATTTTCATTCACTCGGGGTCACCTAAATTAAACCAGCAAAAACCTGGACGAAACGCCAATTAATTTTTGCAACTCTTTCATTTTGAAGTTCCAAACGCCGGAACTAATTACGTAATTTATCGGAGAGACGATTGTGCTCGCCAGAGTTAAAATTCTGAAGGCGTGGTCGTGTCGGCGTTGATGAAATGCCCTCTAGAAACCATTCCTTTTAATTGTTGACAAATTGAACTTGTTTTCGTAGCTAAATATGATACGCCTCCGGTGCTTCTTTTAGTATGCGCGATTCTCCGCTGGAAATTCCCTTTTATGACGAGAAGTTAATGGCGGACGTCGCGTCGTCTCAGTTTTCGTCACTTGATATGCTTGCATTTTTGCAACATCCGGCGTGCACGTTCTTTATGTTTGTTTTAATACCAGCTGCCTTTCACAATTTTCCTCGCTGGCCCCTCCGCATTAGTAGTTCGTAAAATGTCTAGTTTCTGCTCTCCACGCCTGGCCCTTTCGCGAACTCCACTATGTCTTCTCTTTCATATTCTGCAGGATTTGTCCATGGACTATACATAATTTTCATTGCTATTCTGCGATCACCAGAACAAAATTTCGATCAGTTCGGGTCTTGTTCAAGGGGATCCATTTTTCAGATTTAGAAGAGAACGCTTCTGAATTTTTGCTAGATCGATCCTTCCTTTTTTGGTTGCTTTTAAAACTAATAAACGCAGAATAAACTTCTCTGTTTTCAAGTTTTCGTTTGCTCGGTTTTAAATGTTTCAAAATACGGCCGGACTTGTTTTTGACGAAAAATAAATTACATGAAATTCGTTTCCTCTATTGAACGAAAATAAAACGAACTAAATATTGTAAAAATAAAATTTCACCGACACCGTCTCACGTCTTTCACAGAATATTACTGCCTTTTTTTTATCTATGGAGAAGACAAACTTTTTATATTTTTTTTTTCGTGTACAGTCACGAGAGGCATTTCATAAAATAGAGCACTCGTATCTCAAAGTTAAACATCTTTGGGGAGGAATATCTTTTAATTTCTCTGGGAATTATTTTAGAGCGAATATATATCGGGTCCCGCGAGAGGTGGAGAGCGGCGAATGATAAAATCATTTGGAATAGTGTATTAAGAGGATAGAGATGAAAAGCACAGTGAAATGAATATGCATATATAGCAGCGGTAATGGTATCGTTATTGAATATATTTCCCGAATATTAATAATATTAGTATTTGATGTCACGCGGGCATATATGGTTTAGATTTACAACTAATTTACATTAAATGTCGTCTATTTCATAAAATTGTAATATGATGCATTAGTAAGAAAATTATATGACCGACTATAAATTATTTAAAACTTTCAAATTCAGCACTTCAGCAATATACGCATTGCTGGTTTAATCGGTCAATCTTGTTTTACTCCCGATAAACATTCACAATAACTGGTACAAATGTTACCAAGATTAATATGTTGGTGATTGAATACGTGTAGCATGTGGTGGCCACGGTGTTGTAACAGTGCGGCAACAGTTGAATGGCGGTTGTGTCGTTTCCTCTGGTTGGGCAGCGATTGGTGGAGTGATTAGCTGATACGTGGTGGCGTAAATGACCTATTGTCGCGTGCGGATAAGTGCACATTATACTCTCAGACTTTATTTGTTAATAAATGTAACTGCGCCGTACACTTGCATCATTTTTTACGGTTCGCGAGAGGACACCCCCAAAGGGTTGAGATCTCTCTGCAATTTTACGTAACATAGAATTCTTCCATTGATAATACGTAGACGCAAATTTTTTGAATTTCAAGAATAATGGTAAAAGTAGCTTCGAAGTATGCAGTATTTTCTAAAAAATTTCAAAATGTTTCTCATCCAAGATGTATCTATATTACGTACGACGCTGGAAGGAACCACAGGGATTCTTTGTTTCGAACGTTCCAAATAGGAAGGCAAACTGAAAAATCGTCTCGTTCGTCTCACCTGGTTCTACCGTAGAAACTATAACCTTCACGGTACGTGGTTCGCCCATGCATTTTCCTCGATGGCGCAACGCGAATTATCGCTTTTGAAAATGCAAACACGAGCACGTTTGCTTACAAATTCACGACCCCGAGTTTCGAATAACGATAATTTCTCACCGCGAGAAGGGAAGTGGTATCTGCGATGGTTGCTCGTTTCTTGCTTCTTATTAGACCGCTGATGTTTATGCAAAATCATATTTTCACGAATAGAGAGAAAGAATTGAAAGTTGTGTGAAAGTATCCCTTAGCTTCTAATATATTTTATTAATAATATATTTCTCTACTTAACCATCAAATGTATCTGCAGACTACTTATTATTTACAAACTTTACAGTATTGTACTGTGTTGGACAAATTGTCTGGATAAATGTACTGTAGGAAACGAAAGACTCTTTTATGTTCGCGAGGAGCCACTTGAATTGATTAGGATGTTCGTTCTGGGGAACGAAAAAATTTATCGGAATAATACGACACCGAGAGGCATAAAAGAATCGAGAAGTTTGTATAATGACCGTCCTTATTCTCTCGGAACACTTTTTCCCTGCTTTTCTTCGTCCCCACCTCTCTTTTCCTTTACGATCGCTCTCGTCTCTTTCCTATTTCATCTTCGAGCACGTATTTAACGCCCCATGAAATTAAAACACTCGACACCTTCGGTGGGGAACAAGAAGAACGAACTTCGACGCTAGCTCTTCAGGACTGTGACTTTCAACGGATCCTTTTGTTCCATCGGGCTTTATTTTTTGAATGGTCTATAAACTCGGAATCGATCTCCTCGATATTAAAGTTGCGTGTTGATACCGTCGACAATTGCTATTTTAAACGATATGGACGGTTTCTTAAATCCTTTTTTAACGTAAACAGTAACAAAAAAAATTCGTCTGTCATCTTGATCCCGTTTAAGAAATTTGTTTAACTCTTTGAAGCACACGATTATAAAAGAAAGTATATATTCTTAAAACTAAATATAAAACTAGTAAAGCAAAAGTGGGACAGTTTTTAACCCACCTAACTTCAAAGAGTTAACTTGATTACGATAGAGTTATCAAGCATCGAAATACCTATATTTTGAGCTATTTCACTTCTATTCGAAGTTAACGATAAATCAATTAACGTATCGTTGAACATTTGAATACAGAAAAACAAAGATTATTGCAAGCAAATAATGAACAATTACTCCGAAAAATAGCAATCCATAAATAATATTGCAATATCGCGGAAAATCCACAATTTTCATGAAAATTGGCTACGTGTTAATCTTTACACGTATCAAATTACATTTTACAGCTTAACTGCGCTTGAACGAATTCTATGGAATTTCGTTTTAATTATGCGACATACAGAATAACGAGATTCTGAGCATTCTGACATAATATTCGTCTACTTTGCGCACGTTCTAACGTATCTCCTTCAGTGGTTATACATTTTTTCAAAAATTGAATCGTACCTTAAATTTAAGATGATCCACCGTGTTTATTTCAATATTATAATAATAATATTAGCGATCTTAGAAAGATACATTTACCTTCGTATAATTCTTTCTCTCTATATTCTATGAAATTTTCTACACGTTTTCCAGAAAGTTATCTATAAAATTACAATTCTAGAAAACGATGCAAGTTTCTGTTTTAAATGAGGTCAGAGCCAAGTGTCCGTATCGTTAATCGCAACAGGGAAAACATCTCGTAGCGAATTATCGTGGAAGCATCGCGATGTCCTGAACAGAATCGCGCGGAACCCTCCAACGCTAATCGCACAAAGACACAAAGAAATCGAGAATCCTCATGGCGCGTTTCGAGCCAACGACGATGCCAGCGAAACGTGGAATTAATTCAATTAATATCGAAGCACGCGATGAGCATGCTCGAGAATGAAGGGCGCGCATCGCTGATTCTCAGTATTTCCGTCGATGCACCGTTAATTCTGTGCGGGCAAAGATGAGAAGAAATACAAAAGAATGAGCCGTATATCGTCGCGGAGGGTGAATTACGCACGTGACAGATACATATGAATTTCGTGCGGGCACCTGGTGGCATGTGGGTCGAATGGGGGTTTATATTTGTGCCTCTCGACCAATTTAAATTCGTCCTACGTGCACGATCACGCAATTTGTAACAGTTCCGTTACTTCTTCTTCTGCCACTTTGTCTTTTTCCCCACAATTCGCGCACCTTCGGTTTATTGTTTCCCACGAGGAGGAATTATTTGCGCAGGATGCGCAGAAATAATGGCATGTAGCTCTACTATGGGAATGTAATTTTTTTAATTTTAAAGGGGAACGTAGAAAGATCAATTTTGAATACATGGATGGATGCTTTAAAGGTTTGAATGGACGTAACAGAATTGCTTTGGTACTTATTCTTTATTAGTCGCAACATGCGTTGCATCTTCCTCTTCTTTTGTCACGCTGAACGCTCGTTGCTTCAATAGACGCGATACTCGTCCTCGAGATCGACAAACGCTTTCAATTGCAGCTCGATTTTTGCTCTCATTACTGACATCATTTGCAAAGTGAATCCTCATTTAAGTAATCGTTATTTTGTATGTAGTGAATATTCTCAAAGAAATCTGTTTTTTCTTTGTCAATTCCACACATAGACATTTACCATAATACTATTATATTCAACATGCGGTTTTTACTTTCAATAGTACTCGAAAAGCGTTGTTATCAAGTTAACTTTTATTAACGACATACTCATCTTAAATCATTCATCGAACTGACTGAATAATGGTTGTATAGTGTAATAGCTGTCTTCTTGGTCGTTCTTATCGTTCCTTTATCTTCGTTCACGAAGACGTACTTCATGGAAACTCGCAATTGGTATTTAAATAATCTTGTTTGAAACGAATTAATTCCTCTCGCGATATTTATGTGGCACTTTGTACGAAACGGTGTGCATAGAACGTAGTTTTCATTTTACAGGAAGAAGCCAACTGCGTTTTAATGGCGATTCGTTTATCTTAATTTCAAATCTGTTCTACTTTTTGTGGCGTGCGAATTTATATAGGTCTGGTGAAACTAGAGTGCTTAATTTTTCGGTATCAAAATTTACGCGCATCTCGTGAAATAGAAACTGACTTTCGTGGAACATTGTTCCTATAATTTGCAATACGCACTATTGGTTTCATTTTTCTGAACTAATTAATCTCATACTTTCTTTTTTATTTAAAATTTTTAGATACTTATTCAGACAGATTTATAATAGATAGTGGCAGCTGGAATAGGTCAGCAGTTTGCACTAACACGAGTATGATCGATAAGGTGTTAAAACGTTGTATCAGCTCTGTGCTTCGCGTTATAAACAAAGAGGAATTTCAAATTTATAAATACACTTCGAAAGTCCTTATCTATCTTGCTCTCGCGAAGAAGGTTCTGCATTTTCAAACAGTTTCTAATACACTGTCTCCCGGATAACTGATCGGTAAACTAACCATACGATGCTTGACGCATACAGATCACAACGGAATACTAAACATTCGTCGGATATAGGTTAAGCAACCACTGGGACGTGTGGAGTAGCCTCGGATGAGGAATTAAGAGGCATAATCTGCCAATTATAGGTAAACTATTTTAGAATTTAAACACTTCCACGTCAGAAACTATACTTTGTCTATCTTTTAGAAGAAATACATTCTAAAAAAGAATATATGTTGTGAAATAGCATCCAAACATTTCAAACTGAAAATATTTGTACCAGAGGGATATACATATTTATCAAAATCTAGAGTAATATTTTTTTTCCAATATTTTTAACATCAGATACATTCGTCAATTTTTATGTAAATGTATCTCAGTTTGTTTACAACATATATTTTATTGACAGAAATCGGTCAAACTGTTCGACAGTTATAAATTATTTTCCATATTTTTTTAATTGTCCCTTTTTATCCAGCTACCTATCTTTCAAAATAATCAAACTATTTGCTCGATACCTGTAACCTAAAGTCCTGTTCTAGGCCATGCTCAACAACCTAGAGTCTTGTTTTACTACCAAAATCTACCACCGATGTGTCCATATATATATATCCATAACTTGTTCTCTGAGAGTTTGTTTCCAACTTTTGTGTTATATCAACCTATCCACCGTGTTCGACGCAAACGACTACTATCAGCAAACACGAAGATACACAATGCATTTTATATGTAACATGGATATTGAGGTACATATTGATGTTCATAGTTCAAACATCACATACGGCACAGAATGTTATACCATGGGGCGATGCATTGAAATTTGCAAAAAGAAATTTAGAGGATTCCCAGCCTCGAGAAACTGGACCAATAATTGATATAGTCGTAATGTCGATAGAATAATAAATTAAAAATTCAGACTAAAGTCATTTGTCTTTGTTCATTTTTGTCGTAACCAAAAAGAATATCGGCCTATGAGATATCTCGTAGTCAGCAGTGAATGGGTTAAAAGCAAAAGAATCGTGGAATACTTTGTTATCTAGAAGACTGAAAATTACGAGGGTCGTAGAATCGTAAAGAATCCGCGCAATCTCGAAATTTAGGGAATTGAAGAGATTCCCCTATATCTAATAATTCATAATATGCGGCAACTGAGAAGAAGCAAAATAAACTACAGAATAAAGCATGGCCAGGACACGGGTGTATCTCACGAACAATACCGCAATCTCGTCGGACCTCATCAGATTGCTCTTGTTTCCCATTTGCTTCGCCACTCTTCGGGCCTCTCAATTTTCACGCCTTCGCCGCGAGATATCGATCGAATCTCGTCCTAACGATCCTCTAATGTCGAGGCCGCCCCCGCCTTCCTTTTTCTGCCCACAATTCTCGCCCCGAATTGCCGGGTTCAAGCTCAAATTTGAATTATCGTTATTAGCGGGAATTTCCATGAATATCCGAGCGACCAACACTCGAACGCCTCTCGTCGCCTCGTGGTAGGACGAGCCATCTCTTTTTCGGGACCTTCCTCAGCAAATTTCGTAATAGCAACGCGGGCGAAATAAAATTTCCTAAATTCCCCGGTCGACGCCATTAATATTCCTCTTGAGCCGCAACACGCGCTGAGAAAATCTAGACACTTATCACAGCTTCGCACGTATTTCATTTTTCGAACATTTTTCGCAATTGAAGAGAATTTCAAACGGTCTTTTTTTCAGAGAAGTAATAAATATTAATTGCTCCGCCTCTTATATGTATCAGAACACGCGATGGAGTACATGGTGTCAAGTATTAAAATGACCAAACCTGTCATTTAATTTAGACAAATGTCTTTAATAGACATAGGGGTACGAATACTGATGAAAATGACTGTAACTAGGGGTTTATTTTAAGGTAAGGTAAATATGAAAGGTTTATTTTAAGGTAAGGTAAATATGAAAAAGCAAGAAATCAACAGTTTTCGTCGACTACATCTCCTGCAAAAAAATTGCGAAAATTGCCTCGAATGTGGTAAAAAGAATAACGAGAGTTTAAACGAATGAACCGGCCGCAAAAATTTCAGCTGCATTTCAATTGACTCGGGTTTCGCGACGAATTAAACGGCATATACCACCAGAAACACTGACCGCTCCCCAAGCGACAGTTTAGCCAGCAAAAAGAATTTGATTTATGCTGCGGTCTACTGCTTTTTCCATTGTAGTTTCCTGTCGAGCACGACCCGCAAGTGCATTTATATTCTCGTGTCTTCTGTCATCAAAAGTCTTCCGGGGCTTCTCGAGTATGAGAACTCGGCCACAACCATAATTCTTCTCTCAACCCCCTTTTGCCCCCTTTTTATTTTTCCCCCCCTCCCGACCTTTTATCTCTTATCACCTACGTTCGTTCTGTCTCACCTTCGGTCCCACTCGTTGCTCCTGTATTTTCTCTTTTGCTCTCGCCTCCTCCCATTTTTCCGACGACTTTTCTCGTCCATCCTCTATTTCCTTTTTCCGGAGACGCTTTTTTTTTCCTCTCGCCTGTGTGGAGCAGTGCTTCCCAACAGGTGTGCCGGGAGCGTGGGATCGCGAGTAAGTTTGTAATAAATTAACGAATGGGGCACTTTTGACGTGGTTGCTCCGATGTCTCGCCTTACGGGGATTTAAAAATAAAGTAAAATAAAATATGAAAGGAACGCCACGTACGAATGAATGGATAAATTATATTTTATGTCACAGTTTTAAAATGTAACGTGTTCGTGTGCATTATTTCTTTGTATTCTCTATGATTTTACTTCTGAATCCAACATTTAGTTATCTAGTAAATAAATTGAAGGATTCGCACAAATATATTTACGAAGAAAAATGAAGAAAATTGTGTACAACATGTTCTAAATAAACGAAGTCTTTGCAGAGAACGAATAGCGCGGATGGCTATAAAAAAAAAAATCTATTACAACGCGCTGCAAAACTACGTATTTTATATAATACGAACATAATCTGTGTTGCCTGAAAAAGTTTGTTACACTGATGTAAACCTTTTTCAAGTGTGCCATGGTATAAAAAGGGTTGGGAAGCACTGGTATGGAACACGGTCCGTGAGATGAGCTAGGAAAACTCGTAAGCCGCAAAAGTGGAGGGGAAACGATCTTAAGGACGAAAAGAAATGAAGCCGAAAATGTGTACGCGGTAAGAAGGTTGTTGTCAGCTGAACACTTTTCTACGTTTACGTCTCATCCGCGCCTCCGCGTTAATAACATAAACTACGGGCGTGGAAATTGACGAATCATCTTGAATTACTATTATTTTCCCGTTTCACAGAAACACTGGATTACAAGTCGGAGTATGATACGTTTGAAGGGCAGCCGATTGGCTATCTCTTTTTTAGTCGATTCTTCCATTCATTCGTTCCAGAATATCGATCGCCAAATTTCGTTTCGGATTACCTTTGTCTCTAAAAAAAGCTTTACTTTTTACGATATCAAAATTTCATGAGGTTTCGGTTCCATGGACTCGGCGCCACCGTCAACGTCCGTTTTAGATCAAATTAGCCCCGACGCGTTGGTGTAAAATTGAGTTGACAAGTCACAGTTGCGCGAAGAAATGAATATTGAACGCGACACTTTCGGCATTCGATTAGAGAGAGGGATGAAATCGTTCTTCTCAAGGAAATTTGATTAAGAATGCCTTTACGATTCTTTTCCGGGGGTTTGCGTTTTATGGTTTTACGTGCTCGCAGGGCTGATACCCGTGTACCCGCAATTTTTGTGCTCGTCGCGCTATATTGGTCTCGCGTCTAACGTACTACTGTTCCTGACAGATATTTCTTTCCGCGGAGCGAATGAACAGAAGTTCCAGGACTTGCCCTCTCGCGGTCAGAAAAATGTGAAAACAAACGTGTTGTAAAATTATATTCAAAATAACCAAACAGCATCTACTAAAAGTGTATCATCAATAAACTTTTTTTTTTGAAGATTATTTAAACATTGTTATCGGTTCAGTCAATAAAATTCTTTATTAATAATTGCGCACATTACTCTATCATTTTATCGTAATCGTAGTATCGCATATTCCAATGCAGTTAACAAATTTGTATTGAATTTTCTGTTTTGTAATAATTGAGAGGGTTGTATATTTTTTTTAGGAACATTCCAATTAAATTGCAAATACGTTGCGTACAGATTCCCGTTAAAGAACCACGTTCCACGTGCTTGTATACAGCAACATCCTCTTAAAAAGATTAACAAGCCAGTGGAAGCAATCGTATCATTCCAATTTTCACCGTTCGCATTCACCGGCAGAAGGCTTGATTATTCTTGGTTCAATTACCGAGGTTTCCCAATGGCATCAAACCGATGGCCAGCGTGCAGCTTTGTAATTAGTATCAGGTCATGTAGAAAGCTCTGTTTATTTTTCCTTTTTAACCATACCTTTAAAAGTTCATTGATCATTTTCCGTTACAATTAATTATCAAGCAGCAACCATCAACATTTTCGTAATTTGTCTGAACATGGAATATACCATATGTAAAAATAATTAAGAAATTTACCAAATTGTATTATTTAATTGTACACCTAGATTCAGTTACAACTATAAAAACTCGGCCACTATATTCTAATCGGCACTGTTCATGTAATTACTCGACGAGGCTTGCATACGGTTCGCCATTAGAGTGCATTGAAGTTTCGAGAATTCGAGTTTAGTTTAATTCAAGCATCAGTCGCGTCGAGTTTTCGGTTAATTCAGATGCGTTCGTGGAAAAGCTTCGTCGTCGCTCTGGTATTCGCGAATTACGTTCGTTGCGAATAAACTTCTACAAGTGTCACACCACCTCGACTGCGACTAAACGATGGGCATATTTATCATTTTATTGTAAGAAACATTTGACGGATAATCAAAACGAATTTTTTTACCATTAACAATTTACGAAGTTAAATTGGAATTTTTGGAACAAAATAATTTTATTGAAGAGGTTAGTGTATATAAATAACAATACTTTTGCCTGTCATATTGAATGGATTTACTTAAATACGAGAGATAGTTATAAGATACGGCTCTATCGAGAATTACGATAAAATACCTTTTATAGTAAGGAAATCTAGATAAAATCTGACGTAAAAAACTGTGACCAAGCGGTTGATGTTTAAACGCTCAAACAAAGTGTATTTTCAAATACTTGTGAAAAAACTGAGAGTGTTCGTCATTTTCTAACAGAAAATTAATCAAGTCTTTCGGTATTAGCTTGTCAATCAAAGGCGTGGCCTTTGTTAGTAACCACGTTATTATTGAAACTGCAGTGCCTTCATACAGGATACAATTTTTAACAATTTCTATCTTGAATATTATAAATCCCAACTTCCACCACTTTTACGAACATTTGTGTACTCCCTCAAGACACAATGCACCATTTGCACAGTTCTATTGTTCTGGCCACACTCGCGAACCGCGAAAAAAAATGATACCCCGCCATGTTTGAATAAAAAAGAGGAGAGTTGCTCGCGTTATCATTACAGAAATGCATATTTCACATTATTGAGCGTGTCATTAGGGCGCCGAGTCGTAAATTCATCCGGCATTGTAGCGTGAGTGTGGACTACAATACGCTATCTCTGTTATACATTAATATAGCAGAGCTGCATTGAAACTGAATTAAGTACGCTTACAAAGATGAGATCTGAAACTGGTTTGCGGGGTTGGTTTATTGCTTACCATTGTGAATTCAGAATATAAGCCACGAATCCCGATCCTTCTGAGGCAAAACCTTCAACCTTTCCATTGTACGAATTCTATTTTAATAAGGATTCCGTTCCACTGAGGAAATGATTTCTTCCTTGTTTGTATGAATTAATTAATTTGTTTGTAGACCTGGAGAATATAATCGTAGATAACAAAGTACGGTGGGGAAGTATAAGGAAATTATGCACGAAATGCATAATATTATAATATTTTATATTGTATAAAATATTAGGAACTATTCTAATACCTTCTTTTTGTCGTATTAACGTCAACCTAATGCTGATGCAATTTAAAGTATATAACATTGCTCGTAAAACAACGTGTTCTGCGTTGGATGCTATTTTCATAACGATCACGTATCACGATGCCCCCTATATATTCAGGTAGGGTCTTTACGTAATCGAGAGCCAGGTTGAGTAAACTTTACGGCGGATCGCATGATTAACGGGACCGCTTCAAAGGCCACCGTGCTCGCAGTTTAGACATCGAATCATAAGTCATAACTTGAGCTGCATCGACGCCCCCTTCCTCCCCCAATTACTGAAGAGTCCGTTTAGCAGATTAGCGCGGGAACCACGATCCCGGAACATCGTAATCGAACGCGGATTTGGAAAACAGCAATTCACCACGCACAGTCACTCAGCTCCATAATGAATTTCATCGGTTACGGTGATACACAACCATGTTATTCGGTCACCGTTATTGTTGTTCCCGGTTGTAACTACTCGACTCGACCGTATTCATTTGGAAATAGTAATCTCATTATTATTAGTACTTGGAACTGCTTTCACCGTGTAACGAGAACGCGGGGGACGGTTGTATAGAAATGAGACTCGTTATCTCTGGAATGGAAATTTTTACGTGAACGCAAAAACAAAAAGGGAGGAAGACAGCTCTCAGATGGGTATTTCTTGATACGACGTAGGACATATTTTAAAAAAAAACTTCGGTGAAAAGAGATGAATCCGTAGGTATGAGACAAGAAAAGAAATTTAATACACCTATGTTAACGAAATATTAAATAACCTTCTTGAAGTTTACAACAATTAAAATTATTAATATGCATTTTTGCAGTATTATTTTTCCTTTTCCAACTAGGAAGAAGACATCTTAATGAAACAGACCAAATGTAATAATTTCGCACAATGATAAAAGGAATTTTTCGATTCACTCTGAATGGCTCACACCGAGAGTCCAGAGTCCTTGTAATTCCTCGTTCCCGCCTGATTTCAACGCTTTTCAAACTTTCCCAGCGAGTTTCCTTTTCGCATTCTTGGGACTCTTTTTTTGTTCCCCGTTCGATTCCCAAAGGAGTCGTAAGGTTCGGAGTGTAGTGAAACCGTTTAATGGAAATCGAATTACTGGAATGAAACTAGAAACAACTCTTTGCACTCCCTTTAGGGAGCATTTCGCGAGGAATTATATATATTTCCTCAGGTTCTCCACAGAAGAGTGCCGATCTTGGGATACCCTCTGCCTTTTTTCTTTCGCGCCGTGAAATAACAGCGAATTTTTTTTCAATCTCGATCCTTTGCCCTTTGACAAGTGTAAATTTCAAACGAGCACAATCCTGACGGAGATATATATATTATGGTCACGTAGTATACGTGTAAACACGGTATAAGAATCAAACACCTTCGACTTAATAAAATGGACGAATCCATATTCCACGTCAGCTTTGTTGTAAAAAGTTTTGTTTTTTCAATCTGTAGGCGATAAATCTGACGAATACCATGCGTGGGGTAAACATTCGAAGTCCAGTTCAATTACTTTTCGCAAAGCCTCTTGCAAAGCATGATCTATGATAGCAGGATAGAAGGACGACATTTGTTGAATTCAACAAGTTTCTCTAAATGCGAACAGTTTATATCATTCTAGAAGAAATGCCTAAAATTTTACATCCTATATAAAATAATATATGGAATTATATCTTCGTAATTAATAAGAAACAAATAGTCATGGAAACAAGTTGCATAAAAAAAAAAATTGAATAGTTGATAGTTTATTCTACTATTAAATTTAACTTTTATTATAATGCAGAAATATCTAACAATCAGTAGTAAATACGAATAATCTCGTCTCCGTAGGATTAAAGCTGTCTGAATACATTTTCGCTTCTCCTGTTATGTTTATTATGTTCTTCATTCCGCAAATACTCCTTCTTGTCACCGTAAAAATAATTATATTACGAGATTAACTCGTTTCGAAATTGCATTTCCCTATCCTTACTTTTCTTCTACGACCGCTTTCATAATCACTGTTTGAACAGCTAGAAAAAGAGTATTCCGCGTTTTTTTCCACATTCTGGCGCAACTGAAATTGCTTAATATGTGGTAGGTAAAGGAACAAAGAGCAAAAGCTTTTAATATTATTCAAACATAGCTATCTACGATTTCAACAAACCTTAAGAATTACTTTGAATAAAAAATTATTGGTCGAGAGTTTTATACCGAACATTATTAATCTATATACGTTTTAATTACAAGGCTCTTATAAATAATAAAGCAATGTTCCGTTTTATAATATAGGAAAAAAACCGATGCAATTACTAATCCTCATTTTCTTTTTTTTTTCTTTTTTTACCAAAAGATAACAGTGGTCTAATTAAGGTTCAGAGGATCGTGTGTATGCCAGAGCTCGACATATTTTTTATTCGCGATTCGTAAGTAATGGGCGACGTATTTTAGTATAACTTTTAATCGATCCTCGAACCAGGATTTATGTAGGCCATATATTCCGTTCGTCCATGTGTTGTTCCTACGTGACAAACACGATCCGTGCACGCGTTTGTTAAATATTATTTAACGACCCCCAGTTTTGAGTGCTTTACGGATCCCTCCCGAAGTGGAAGAATTAACTGCTGGTCACTTAAACGTAATGGTCAACAATTTTGTAATATTTTGAATGTTTCAGAGCATTTTGAAATGCGTAAATAGTTATTCCTTCGCTTCGATTTAAAACAGAAGATTATTGTATCGTTTATTAGATTTCGGGATTGAACAAATTGGAGCTTCTTCTTTGTTTAGTATTCTGTATTCCCAGCGAGTAATTAGTAAACAAATGAGGGTACTTTTTCGCCGTTTTCGCAAAATGGATTCTCTTGAAATGTATTTGTCGTTCCATGGCGAAAGATTGCGGTGCTCTAATTTCGAAATTGTTACAGAAATTGGCAACTGTATTTACATATATTTGCATTGATATAAGTAATACGCGCAGCTTTCCAGTAAAATTGTAGCAAACCTGACGAGAAATTCTCCAGCTTAAATTAGTATTCTTGTCAGGAAGCTGGCAAAATTCAACTTCCCGCCGGGTGGTGTATTAAATTCAAATGTTTTATGTATTTTATAAGTAAGAGCGGTACACTGACGCTAAAAATTCACTAATTGTTTAAGCAGAAATATATACGACTTTGTTCCATTTTAAAAGTTCACTCTTTGTTGTTTTTTTTCCCGTTTTCAAAATGGCACCGCAACTATTTAGGCCGAGCCGCGAAACCATGAATTATTCATAACGTTTAAATTCAGGTTGCCTTTATTGGATGTCACTTGTTAAGAAATTCTTCGCCTTAGTTTTATACCGTGAGACACTCTCAGCGAAGGCGACCAGAGACTGTGTTACAAGACGAAAGCACGGATATCAGTGACAAAAACAGACAATTTTTTCTCAATAAAATGCAGAACATTTTTACCAAAATCTCGAATATCTCGTCCTGATTTAAAAGCATTAAATGTTTCGTTTGAAATATTGCTATGTAGGCAATTGCAATTAATAACTCGTCACGTTTGTTTCTTCGAAAATATGTTTAGCACACGTGCGGTGGATTCGTCGAGGAAAAGCATTCATCGGTCCGGAGTGAAATATTTTTAATTAAAACATCGTTCTGCGCAACGTACGGTAACGAAGCTCTTGAACCAATTTAGCGCAGATTTCAAAAAATCGACGCGCCACAGCGACACGTTCGTTCGGCGAACTCGAATAAAAATGTAGTTTCCTTATTCGAGCATTGATATAAAAAAAAAAAAATATTCTGGAAATAAAGCACTCTAACCTCAGACAGTAATAGTCGCTGGTTGATTCTCTTTATCGGCCATTTCGCATTGAATTCGCGACGTTGAACGATGTAAAAGTAATGTCAGGATCAAAACGGTGAGGACAAATCGATTAGCCCGCGACGAACGTTTATCAAGAATCGGCGCATCAGGATCAAGACCATTGGGGCGATCGCGCCTTGTCCCTGTCCCACCTGTGCATACGCACGTCGACAGCGATATTATTCCTCGAGAATGGTCCGTTGCTCGTGCCGCTTCATAAATCGCTCGATTTATCGTTGCTGACTCACCGGGATCCATTGGCGGTGCACCGTTGCCCCCCGGGAGTATCCCATTGGCTCTCGCTGACCTATTGGGAAGCCTCGTCAATTTCCCACGACTTTTGGCAATATATTTTTCCCCTTTTTTTTTTCGTACAACGATAATTATTTTACGACAGGAGTAGGATGAATTGATAGAGCGAGTAATGATTTTCTAAACGTTTGTGATGGATCGCACGAATTGAAATGCTCGAGATTTTTAACTAGGGGTTAGTATCTGTTATGAATCTCTTTTTTTGGGGGGGGGGGGGAGGCATCCATTAAATAATTTGATATTGATCGAAAGGCGAAATTTGAAGCTAGAGGTTGTTGGATGTGAATTGAAATTGATTTGGTTCGATATTGACTTGTGTGGGGGAATTGTTATAAACGAGTGTCCTTTCAAAAAAAATTATTGTGTTTCCATTCTGTACTTTTAGTCTCGTTAACAACACTTCGAATTTAGACAATGGGTTAGCCTAACGGTCCATTTAAATGTCGACATCTTGTTTTAATCAGCTGTCAATGTCATACTTCAATTTCAGTGAATACATCGCTCAAACTTTAATACATCGTGGTGAAATATAAATGGATGATTGATCGAGGAGGCTGCAAAGAATGATAGATTTCAATATACCCACCATACTGGAAGAACTATAAATTTACACATCAGAATAAAATAAATGCGATACACTGCGTGCGTGTATGGAAAATGATACGAAACAAAATTAAAACCGTTTAAATAGATATCTATCATTAGTTTATAATAAATTTATGGTTCAGATACTCATTATTAATTTCCAAAAAATATTCCGATACGAAACACTGGACGTTCTTTCCAAAGGAAATATTCAATTAAAATTGTTTTATATTTACATAAATTTATTGTAAATTGTTATATCTACTGGAACTACTATTTCTACGAAATCGCTCTAAAAATAATTCTTAAGACTATAAATATACTTACATTGAAGTCGGCTGTGCACTTTACCAAATCCGCCGGATGTCCGGAATAGAGCTTCAACGTTTGCAGTAGACCCTTTAAATAAACAATCAGGAAGTAGTACACGATTGCACGGTACACATAATTCATTTTCCTTCACGAGTCTCTGTTCTATTCTCCGTTCACGACGCGCGATGGTCACACCTTCTTTTAAAATTAAAACTTCACTTCTCGCCGAGTCACCTTGTTTAAAACTAGAAAAAGTGGAATCCAGATCTCGCTGAATATTTAAAATTAGAATTGTTCAAATTACCTCGAAAATTCATTTCCCTCCATCGATACTCGGTAGCAACGCTGTTAAGCAGTATTGTTGGTCAAATATTGAATATTACTACTGGGTAGAATTCGATAAATATCATATTTTCGCTAATATTTATTTTGTTATACAGGAGTTAAAAACATGAAATAAAATATTTCATGCAAAACTTCGATTTTTAAGTAAAACATTTGCTGTGTACAACACGAGCGAAATTAATGTGACAAGAGATTTCATAAGTTGATTAGAAATGTGAATAAAAATAAAATAAAATAAAAAGTCTTTTCTTGTGTGAAAACAGCAAAAGAACATACTTATAATTACTAATTACGTTTCTTTCTAAAACAATACCCTTATCAATCCCAGAGAAATCAGTCAGAGGATATTGTTTGCTCCCAAGGTGCGCAATCGAGAGAAAACGCACGATATTTTCGCGATAACGAATCTGATCGCGTGATTCGGATCCACGGTGAAAATAAATTCCGACCGTCGTGTTCGCGATTTATTTCCCAACAAATCTGGATTATGCGTCACGCGTTCGCGCTGACGTTTACATCAGTATGTAAGCTCTTCTACACGGATCTGAAAATTTTTGTTTCGCTCGATAAACCGTTCTTTCGAACAGAATGAATCGCGAACAGAGTGCAAATTAACACTGATTTCCTGACGCGAGCACAAGGATCGTGTTTACACGCTGCGACCCCTCTGCCACCGTGAGTGTAACAGTGGCGAGCATGGCGCTTTAATGCGAATACAAGAGAAAATCATTTTTGCACCTGTCGCATAATCCAGTGCTTCCCAACCTTCTTTCCGTCACGACACGTTTCGGGCAGAACATAGAATGATATCACCGATGATGTAACAATCTAAAAATAGAGTTCCCTAGCTAAATTTATTTGTCGATTTCCAAACACCATCATTATATTTTTTTATATTTACCATGGTCCCCATCGACGAAGATGTTTGTCCACGTAAGCTAACGTAAGCTAACGAATACTATAAGAATATTTTCTGTAGCATTCTGAAGCGTTGGAATCTCGTTTACATGTAAAATGCTTTCAATTATTAATTACACATTTTTTTTGCGGAGCACCCACACACTCTCGTCACGGGACATCAGTGCGCGGCGTCACATCTGTTGGGAAGCACTGGCATAATAGCTTTATCCGGAGCACGACGATCTTTCTGGTATTATAATGAACCGTCAGCCTGTCGGTTTGACTAACAATTTCATTTTTAAATTTCATAACGAAGTTCTTGTTCCCGGTGTAACGAGAACGAGGTTCACGAAAATGCTGTTCAAAAATCGTGTTCGACTATTGCGCTTTTATTCTAAATATGAAAGCCATCGGACGTATTGCATTGTTCGTTTGAGGATAATTCTCAATGGAAAAATTCATTATTTTCTATATTTTAATTGTCTGCTTGAATTTACATGGTTGAATCCAGATACAGAATTCAGATTAATTAGGATTCATATTGATCGATTTCATATTTTACTTATATTTTCTCAGATTGAAAAATACAAACAAAGCATTTCCAACCTATATTAATATGTATTAATATAGAAAATCTTCTAAGTTGTAGACTGTATCTAATCAGATTAAAGTGTTAACATTGCACTGCAATAAATATTATAAACTACAAACTCATCGACTTTGAACGAAAACTCGTGGACACTTTTTCCATGGAAATTTACGTTTCCCTCTTTCTCAAGAAAGAAAGGGACAGGAGTGGAGGTTTAAATCTCGCCGTGAACACCGCGACAAGACATCAGCAAACACTTCCGACATCGTTCTGGAGAAATTGCGCCCGTGGATTCGCGAACCTCGGAGGAGAATCGGCGATTTATCCGCGCGATACACGAATCGGACCCTCAATTTCGAAAAAAGAAGCGGATACACGCTGGAACGACGGCATCGATCATTCCAGGAAGCGTTCGCGGGATCGATCGATCTTCCCAAATGGCCCGCAGTAACGCGCTTTACGCCCGCGTTTTTACGGTTTTCGGTTGGCGCAAACGTTTTTTTTTTTCTCTCTTCCTCAACGGACCGTGTCGCGACAATACGCTCTGGTCGAAAAAAAATCTGCTCGTACTACTACAGATACACGACGTAGACGAACGAGAGAATTTTATTCGAATAGCGAATAACGAATAGATACTTTTCGTAGCCATTTGTGTTGAAATATTGAAATGTATTTTATACGCAGGCACAACTTTAATTCAACCGGACTTGTTATTTTTAAGATATCACGTTAACATGTTTGAAAAACAACGGTTCGAGGAAAACATGTTCCAAAGGAAGGGACGAATTTTAAAAGGATTTTTAGTTAATTATTTAGGAATATTTGAAACCTCCCAAGCGACAAGAATATAAAATAATTTATTTTTCAAATCCAAAAGAAAACCCTCTTATCAAGTAATGGAATACAACGGTTTTATTCTCGCCTCTCACCGAGTATTACGGACAGGTTTTTTTTCGGAGTGGGCGTGTACCGTGGATTTTTCCATCCGGAGAGAAATCCTCCGGCCACGCGGATTTGCAACCGTAAAAAGTCGTTTTCATCTTCTGGCGGCCAGCGAAAAAGCCTGATCGCGGTTTTTTCTCACCGATTAAACGCCGCAAGACAGCGTTTCCGCTTGTATACTTCCGCGTTAACCGAGGCTTAAATTGCGATCTTTCGTGTTCCGCGAAATGTAATGCCGGACTTAAAAGATTACTCGACTCGGTAATTTTTTAAGTACAACGCGTGTCGCGTGGGTGTTAAACTGTTCGGACGGAAAACCAATTCTCTTTGCGATGGATTTTTATCCGCTAAATGCGATTTAGAAAAATTAATGATAAATATATTAATGTATTATAGATTTAAAGGATTTTAATAGCGATATTTTCACAGATTCAGAAGGAGAATTAAAACTTAAATTCTTGACAATTTTGCTTGCCTTTATTCTTTAAAGAGTAACACGAAATTTATTATGTTTAACTGTACAATACGATACAATATACATAGAAACGACGTCGTTTCTTCAAACACGATTCTATCTTACATAACAAATTGGTAGTTGGATTTGCTAGCGTAACGATTCGAGCTTGATTATGGTATCGATTGCTAGTAACATCACACTGGATGGTTACAATTTCACTTCCTCCTTGTTCGCGGATTGACCAATCGATACGTGTTCGATCTGATTGTCGATTGAGCAGAATTATTGCGAGCCCAGCCTGCAGCCGCAACTAAACGATGTTTGCATAATTTTACCTGTATGATCGATGTATTTTCGTCGCGGTGGAGTTTCGCGTAGCAGGACACGAAATTAAGCAACATCGAATCCGTCAACGTCAATGTTAATTTTGGGAAACCGATCTCGACCGAGGGGAAAAAACTACACTATTAACAAGTCGATTTGCGACGCTGCAGGACAAATTTGGTTTCATCGATACCGATTCCAGAGATTGAAAATCGACGATTAATATCATCGGGGAGGCATAATTTTGTTTGTGATAAACAAAAAGGCAAGTTGATATCGAGCTCTACTATATAGAATACTTTTAACTGAAATATCAATCATTTTCAGCACGATACAAAATATTAGAGAATTTTAAATGCAGCATTAAACATCTCAGAATATACAGATAAAATTTCATTTAAGTTACCAAAGTTCAGTTATCAAAAAAACCACTCTCGCATCACCATTAACTTTCTTCATCACTGTCAATCACTCACCAATTACACTCGATTCCTAACGCGAATATCATCACAGAACACCGCAATCGAAACTTTCCAGTGGCTCTACAGGTCCGCGAACCATCGAAGCACCGACGATCGGTTTAATCGGATGGAAAACGAGGGTTTCCGGCCGCCTCTCGGACGGTCGTCTCGCGGATGACTGTCCTATACACTGGAAGCCACCAAACCCAGCACCCAACCATGAAAGGGAAGGGGAGAAGTGATTCCTGTGTCTACTCTCGAAAGGTCTTCTTCCTCGCATAGGTTATAAGAAGATACCCACACCTTCTTCGAGTATCAACAAATAACACGTGCCTCGGCGCGCATAGATCAGCTCGGTAAGTGGTGTCGAAATAGGTGTACAATTTATATATTACATATAAAATATATTTATGCATACGTAGATAAAGCATAGGAAAGATTCCAGAAAGTTGTGAATAATATTTGTACATACAGAAGAGAAAAACATATTCGACAGTTTCTTGTATTTTTTTTAAATATGATAAACAATTCAAGAATACTCTAAACGAAAACATTTTTAATATTAAAGTACCGCACAGTCCTTTCGCTACGGCCACAAATCAATTCTAATTTAACGAAATGATTTACGCGCGACAGCAGGTGAACTTTGTTAATTAAAAGCCAGTATTTCGCAGATACGCGTGTTCTGCAACTGTCGATGCCCTAACAAACGTCGATTTCATTTATTCGCGCGAGTTGAAGGTTTATGGAGTTCGATAAAACAAAAAAAAAAGAAATTGTCTCCATCGGCGCTATAAATTTTCTTCCAAATATAAAGTTCTTTATATTCTGTTTTTCACCCCCGATCGAAAGCCGATAGCAGACCGTTCTGTGCGCCCATATATTCAATAGCGTTAAATCATGTGTGGCCCCTCTACGTATCAATTAAAGATTAATGATATAGTCGCGCTTCGCTGTGTGGCCACGCGAGTATTCTATAAACGCATTCTAAATAAAATATCAGGCTTCGTTTTTATTTTTCTTTTTTTTTTTCTTTTACCTGTCAATATAGGAATATCGATTGCAACGTTCGTTCTTAGCTGAAAATTTCACTCACAAAGTTTCGCTCGACTAGCGTTGAATTTCATTTGCATTTAAATGGAGAACAATAGACCACTACTATACAAATACTTTTTTTTGTAATCTAAGGCTTTGCTCTGCGAACGATGAATAATTAAACCATAATATATTACTCGCGTTATGAAATGTTTTCTAAATTGTTTTCCCGGTACCGTTAGAATTAGAATAGGTCACATTTGTATCGTACGAAACACTGTTTCGTTACATACCAAATGAAAACATTCGTTAACTTATTAAACCCGTGGATTCGAAGTACTCTACGCTCACTTACGTATAATTTAAATACTCATCTGTACGTCTCTATCATAAAATTCAGAAGGAATTCAATGTCTCTTCTAGTATTCGAGGTCCTAGACCAGACCACACCGTCCGAATGCAACAAAATGGTATCCCATATATTTCCACCCGTTCTCGTCCTTTTCACGAATAATTTCTTTCAATTCCCACGGTGAATTGTTTGAGAACATTCGCATAGCTTTTCTCGCGATTCGAACAACACCGTCCACGATATAATTTAATTTCTCGCAATTTTTTCCGCTCCGCGAAGTTTCCCGTCTCTCTCGAAAATTCAAAATGAAAATAATTAAAAAGAAAAAATAAGAAAAAAAAAACAGGAAAAAAAGCGAAACTAGCGGAAGTCGGTTTCAAAGCCAAGCAGCGATTATTCGATTCCAACAAAGGTTGGCCAAGAATCGCGAGACGTCCAGCAAATTTTAATCCCTCCGACACCGTGAAGAGCAGACGGACCAGAGAGGAAAGGGGAGGAGAGGAACGAAACGAATCGCGAAAGCCGTCGAGCCGGGATATACGTTTAATTTTCCAGATTTATTAGAGCGCGATAAGAAATCGAGTTAACGCTTTCTAAGCTCTTCGCGGGAATTTGACGCGATTAAATATTTGGGAGAATTTTCGGCGTCTGCCTTCCGTTCTGCTCGTCGTGTTTTATATATAGAAAACCTGCCAGCTGCCCACTTCAAAGCGGAGCAGACGCTCTAGGACACGATCGACAAGTCTGGCAAGATATAAACGAACTCCTGATGGTTACAAATATGCATCATGGATGCTTATTTGCTCAGTTCGTTTCCCTTAAAATTTGTTTCTCTCGATAGTTTAACATATCCATTATGGATGTTTATTTGGACAGTTTGTTTACTGTAGAGTTTGTTTTCCCTCTGGCTTGGTCCCGGTTAGGTATGAAACTACATAGTTACTGTGTAGTTACAGCTGACGGTTTTAGGAAGTTAATTTAATTCGTTTTGGATAGGTAATACAAATCGTGGCCGAAATGAACGAGTTCATTTGTGTACACCGCGACTAGCTAACGCGGGAATAAAATCGTTGTTTAAATATCTGTCGTCGGTGTCATCGACGTTTATAAAATCGATACGCATGTCGAAACGCGGGGAACTGGACGAGATTTAATTGCGAACCGGAATCGAGTAAATTTTCACGATTACAAGCGGGTCTTGCGTAATCGCGATACGACCATTTAATTTATATCGCGCGTTTCCTGACAGCTGCTAATTAATTGGATATCCATTTTCGCGCATTTTTAAACTTCATGACGACGATTCATCGCGAGTTAAGATAGGTGAAAATGTACGAACGCATCAGACACGTGGCTTTCATTGCGAAATTTCGCAGCGTTTATCGAAGGACGAGAAAGAAAACAGAGAATATCTGATCGAAGAATTTTCAAATAAGCAATCACACGAATATATGTATCTCTACAATTTTCATTGTTCAGACCATCTGTTTTTCGTTTTAACGAAATTTTTCTCTTCGATGGGAACCAAAGACGAATTCGTTGCAAAAATAGGAAAATATTATTGTCTTCGACGCTGTGTTTTATGAATGAACTCGAAATCAGTGAAATTGAGCGTTAACCTACAGAATGTCATCTGGACTCTAAAGTATTTCAATTTCATTAAAATTCCTGACTTCGAGCACAGGAAGCGATCAATTTTACGTAAAAATATCCGATGCGCGAGTCGAAAGCTTGAAAATCCTGACGCGTGGCTGAGACACAATAGGACCTCGACAAAAGAAACCTGGACGAAGCTATTTTAACAGATGTTCAATCATTGCATTGTGTTGACGGGGGGAAGAGATGGTCACATAGCAACGAGTGAAATTGTAGATAGAGGAATAGGGCGCGGAGCCTCCTCGTAGGATTGGTAACTCCGACAATTGCACGAACCAAGATACTCGCACGAATTTTCAGTCCCGTTTGCCTGCAATCATCGGGGGCTCTACTGTGCCTGCAACCGACGAGCAGAACAATTCCGGGGCGCAGACATTTCAACGAACAATTGAAAACAACGTCAACGTATTCCACTATCATCCGCGTACTACGAAGAGGGTTGGGCGAGTTTATCGCGACTACCGGTCTCCACTTTTACGCATTTTCCTCGTCGACACTTCCTCCTTCTCGCTTATTCTACCTCTGTACCAGAAATGGGCAAAATTCTTCTGGAATAGTAGACCGTGAATAGAGACGCCCTGGACCGACTTATTTGAGTTGGTATTTCTTTTTCGATTAGACGTGTGCTTAATAAGTGAATAAAAAATTGACGTTTCACGAGAAACGAAACGCGGAGACAAAGCAACAGGCGCGGCTATCCTAACCATTTCCAAGCTCGTCTAAGGGACGAAACTTTCGCAGGGCGACAATTATGTTCTACATGCGTGAACGTGGCCGCCGTGGAAGTGCTATTGCCCGACTATGTACACTCGCAACCGTCTCTTCGCGTTTGACAAGGGCTACTACGCGGATTATTATTGGCCACGTTAGCATAATAAGCGTCGCCAGGCTTACTTTGTGCTCTGTAAGGCTTGGACGCCTGGTCGCGCGGTAAACTATCGATCCGATCACGGAAATGGACCGTTCGATTGTGCTTATGAATGGACGGAACTCGCAAATGGCTGAGCGGATCGTGTCGAAAGTCGTGAATGACAGCGATGGCAAGAAGTGGGGGATAATAGGGTACTTCGTGGTATGGGCTTTCAATAGGAGATTGCTACTTGTTAGTTATGATTGTCGTAAAATGTCTAGTAGAATGTACTTATTATCGAAGGATTTTTCAGAGGGTGGTTTCAAGGTAATTAATTTTTCTTTTCGAACAGAACAATACATTTATTTCTTAATTACGTTCTACTAGATGCTTTCGAGACGAATCGCTGCAATTCGAGATGATGGAAGGTCGCCAAAGGGTAGTTTGGCGATCATGTTCTACGCGCGTGAGCGCGTTCGTCGTGGAAGTGCTATTGTCCGGCCGATATACACTTGCAACAACGTCTTCGTGGAGGCTGCGTTTGACAAGGGCCACTACACGGTTTATTATTGGTCACGACGGTATAGCAAGTTCTGCTGGGCTTATTTTGCGTGGTATAAGGCCTCCGGCGCTCGGTCAACCAGGGATAACTATCGCGATCGGATCGATGCTTTGGCGAGTGGCCTGTTCGATTGTGCGTAGGAATCGACTGAATTCGCGACCGATCGAACGGAACGTGTTGAAGGTCGTGAACGATAACAATGGCAAGAAGCAACGGATAATGGGTACGCTATATGGTCCGTGGGCTTGGAATAAGCTATTGTTACTTGCTACTTGACTGCTGTCACAAATCGATGACCGAAGATCGAGTAGGAATTAGACTCGTTTTAAAGCAAGTGGATATAGAAGTTAGTACACACTTTCTTTTTATTTCCTTTGAGCAATTATTCTAACATTCTTCCTCTGGCTATCTATACTTTTTTTTTTAATATGAAGCTCATTGTTCTATTCTTTCGAACTTCTAATAATATTGTACTTTTATCTTTCTCCTCTGTGTAGGCAGGTTCTATCATTCACCTTGTATTTACATTAGATTGTCCCCTGAAGTGATAAAAATAAATACTAGTAGATTACTTAAGGTGAATTCGGGACGATGCGTACATTTATTACACCGTCCTACCTTCGCAGCATTTAAAAATCCCCGCTTTCTCGGTCCGTGTATTTGCATTATTGTTTTACGTCGAAATTCGTTCGAAGTTCCGAGAAGCCGCGATTAAATTTGCAAACGTTCAAACAACAATAATAAAAAACAACTTTATTCGCAGCATGTCAGAGTGGAGGAAACTGGTTTTTGAATACCAGTGGCGAATCGAGTTGCGCGCACGTACTCTAGGCCATTTCATTTCGCTCGATTCTTGGCGAAAACCGCGTTCAGCGAGGACGGTCCCTTGAGAATGCGCCGCAAATGAACCCGTCTCGCAGTAGCCCGTACTTTTCCATCGGCTGTAATTAAACGGCATTTAAAATTAGCAGGCGTCTAATCGTCATCGGGTAATTAGTATGTAATTAGGACGCTGGTGTAATCATAACGTAATTACAATGTTTCCACGGCGGTGTTTGCTCCGAGATTTCGCTCCTGGCCACGCCACGTAAGAAATATAGAATCCGCGAAAGTGAGGGCGGTTGGAGGGAGCGTGGGGTAGGAGTATGAGGGAGTAAATGGGTAGTAAAAGGTTAATGGTCCGTAGCGTTTACCAGGTGTTTCGTTGCTCTCGCAATATCGTCCGTTTTTCCGCGATACTGGACCGCTGCCCAGTTGGCCCTCGACGAAAATTCTTTCCCGAATAAAAGCCACGGAGACTGTGTTCCAATCGTTACAAACCGCGTTCAACCATTTTACTTCCCGTGCTTCTGCACTTTGTTACGCGCACAGAACGATCGTCGAGCGTTGCTCCCTTCCGCGGGGCTGATTCTCTTTTTCGCGAAACGAGAAGACCGAAACGACTGCGCCTCGTTCACTGACAATCGGGGGAGATCGCGTTTACGGAAGGATCGAAGGTTCTTAAGAGGATTAATGAAATGAGAGATTTATTTATGTTGAGGTAACGCTTTCACGAGTAAAGTTGGTTTAAAATTAATAAAAGGGCCATACACTTAACGTAATAAGAGATCAATGTCATTAGGAATTTCACGTGTAATTTCGTTTTAGCCTTCCTTTCTCTCACTTGAAGGTTGCCTTTGCGAATCTGCGATCCGTATCTATCGGATTTCCAGTGAGGAGAGTTCAAGCACAAAGGATACGATTGAAGAACAATACCTACCGAATGTGTCGAATTATCGACTGTGAGACTCTTCTCTTTATTAAGAGATAAAAAGATGTGTCGATGCTCGGACAGGTCGTGGAACTTCGGGTCAAGTGTAATGAATCCGATAATAAGACTTTCTTAGAGAAAAATTGCAGGACCTCGAAAATAAAAGAGTTAATGAAATATTATTTTCTACAGATATTACATTGGTAGCGGTAAGTCTAGTTATTATTTAAATTAATTGTAATTTTCAGAGAATGTTAAATGTTACGTTAAATTCAGACATGATTGGGTACTTCATTTTGTAATGAATACATCCATAGTCGAATATATACCAGCTCGTTAAAAGCAACGCGATGTTATTATTACTAGTAACGAGACGTAGTTAGCGAAATAATTATTTGAGAGTACGATGAAATTCGATTAAAACAACTCGCGATTAGCACTGTTACGGAATTGTGAGCGATATTATCGAGGTCCTCTGTCTTGGTCTGTGAGAGAGAGGATGCTATTTTTGACGTAGAGCACCTTGATTACAGAACATCATTTTTCATGAGATTAGATCACGATAGCGTACCCGTGGTGTCGTAATTTATTTTTTATTTTCATTTTTCGTATCTAACCATTGATTAAATTGCACTTACTCGATGTCTAAGAAAAATGCAGTACGAAATAACATGTTTTCTATACATTGTGAGTGCAATGGTGGGGTAGATTTAAAGACCAAATTAATTTCTGTTACACAAAGCACCCTGTATATTCAATTTATCTCGACCATCGAGTATATTATACCCTTTCAACCAAAGGAGAGCATACCATCCGCGATTGTGAAATATTCAAGATATTGGAATACTTATAAAATGTTCGAATAGTCGCGAGGCAGCATTATCAACGCGTAGCCGACGATGTAAGCGGCATTTCAAAGGAGATCCAACGGCGAAATAGGAGCACGGGCTCTGATCCAGACTGTCGAATGAAAGGCGCGGAAAAACCGGGGCGAGAATAAAAAAAAAGGAAAAGAAGAAAAACGCGTCGCGAGCGTTTCGTTGCAGAAGGGACCTCCGAAAGGCTCGTCTTTATCTCGAGGCTTCGATACTCGGAGCGAATCGAAGTTCGAACTCTCCTTCGTTTTCTCCTTTTCCAGCTATTGTGCCGCGACTACTGACAAGACCTCGAACCCTTTTTCGTTTCTGCCCTCGTTCCAACTGTGGGAAAACAATGCTTTCGCGGCTATGGTGCGAGATACCACGATATTGTTTCTTTCTTACGAAAGTTAGCTGGATGCCGATCGAGGATTCGCCGTCGGCTGTTTCTGATATACGTTGTACGGTGATCCATGATCTAATGAAATTGTTAACTGATCGTGACGGGCGACGCTGGCGATTCCCGTCTGGATATCTCGTCTCACAAAAGGTAGCTTGTTAAGTTATAAGGCGGTTTTCTCCCCCATCTCTTTATGATGTAACGCCAATCGAATCCAGATGTTACCGATATAACACCGAGAAGTGTGTTACCTGTACATTCGATACTGTTTGTGTCCGGACCGAGACTCTCGGGGTGCATCCAAAAAAGATCAGCAGAAGGATCGGTTCGTCCCTAGACTCTTGACTCCCAGACACTTAAGTGCCTTACCATGTTCGCTTCCGACGGTTTTTACGACCTTGTTGTACTCCTTCAACAAACTATGCATGCGTCGCACGTGACTGTGCATCTATTACACTGTTTTTCCTGTCTACTATCTTCGCACACTCGGTAACGCGGATTTGTCTCGTCTTAAGGGCAAGTGGCTTGGTTCGCGTTTCTCCTTAACGTGACTCGCTGTCTTATGCGCCATAGCGTTTCGCAGCACGACATTGATAAAATTATTATGCCACTGACCGCGTGACGGGGCAATTTTGACCCTTCACGACGGGGTCGACGAACTTCTCCCAGAAAGAGCTGGATCGACACTAAACCTACCACGACCGGTCAAATGACTGTTTTCACATTTTTGTGTACAGTTTTGTGTACATGAAATATTTTTGGATTTAATTGAAAAAAGTTTCTCTAAGATTGTCATTTGTTTGAACGTCGGCGTCGGTAAGCTTTGTGTTAATTCTCCTTCCCTCGATTCTAATTACATTCGCAAAAAATGATCTTCGATAAATTCTCGTCGTCGCACACAATTGCTCTCGCTCCAAGATCGAATTATCAATCGCAAGATTACTCGAGTATTAGAACTGTAACTAATTTCCAAATCTCATTAATCGAAAGCGGTTTCCCGCGCATATTTGCATAACTGGCGTCGCTTTAATCGCATTATAATCAGAATGCATTCTTCGCACGAGTAAGCCCGTCTTCTATTAAAATCGGCCAAGCAATTAATCCCCTTCCCCGTCGATGGAACGGACGCAGTACAAAGGCGTTTTCGCGTGCGCGACGGGCGGGGGTAGGACGAATAATCTTCGATTCGTTCCCAACCGCGAATTAAATAAACATTGTCGCCGAGAGGGATAAGAACGGAGAGAGTAACAAACAATTTGCAGGCCGCGATTAAATCATATTCTCGACTCAGCGAACCCAGAGATAGATTTCCGATATCGAGGGCCAAAGTACCTCCTGGCTCGCAAGTTTTAATACCAGGGCCAGACACCGCATGCGTTTGCAATATTTATCGATGCTCGCGAGTTCGACAGCAGATACGAGTGAACGCAAAACCGCCACGAGGCTCTCTCCCTCGTGACAAAGTTATCGTCGTTTCGTAATGGCGCGAACTGCGCCTTCGTTTCGTTATGAATGGCCGCAATTCTCCGCTCTAGATGCTCCACCGATATCGGTCTGATTTATCCATTACACCCCCCAACCACGGGCGAATCCCTTTGTTCCCTTTTTAAAACGCAATTTGGGAAAGATGCTAGCCCCTACGTGCACGCGTGAAAAACCGTCGCTTTCGGCCGGGGATGGATGTTACAACATTTGTAGCATCCGGGGATTACTCGAGGGTTTAACCTTTCTGGTTTTACATGGGCGTCGCGACGTCGTTTGGCCGGAAATTCCATCCGATTGTGATTCCTCTACTTTTTATCTTTGCGAATTTGCGGCCTTCTCGAGCAATTATTTAACCCTGTTGTCCCCCCATGAATGTCTCATTGGAGAAATTTATGGCACTTTGATAAATTTCAAATTATTGTAAAATTAACTGACATTTCAAATTGTGTTACTTCAAGAGTGATGGCAGGTAGATGATTATGAAATAAAGTAACGTATGATTTAAAATGCTATATCAAATAAATAATATATCAATCAATTTTCCACCTATTTCTGTTTCTATAAATTCTTCTTTATCAGTTTATAGCCATCTGTAGAATTTAAATCTGTTGGAATTCCATAGGTATTTTGAATAGCAATGGAAAACGTAATAATAATTACATATTTTTTTTCTGAAAGGGAATTAGTGTTAATTGCGATGATAAAGAGAGCAGAAGGGTTGATGGAACCAAAAGATAAAAGAAGAAAGCGATTAGCTGGACAGCCTTGCTAACGAACCTGTTAAATAGTAAAGAACAAAACCAGGTCGAAAAGCACCACGTCTCTAATCGTTTCACCGCGCCTCCCTTTCCTTTCTAGGTCTCTTTTAATCTTTATCTTGCTACTAGTAATTACTTTTGTAGCTGGCACTTTTCGCTGCTCGATAAACTTTAAGTGAATAATTTTATAGCAATTGGAGAAACAGTAAATTCTGCTCTTCGTCAAGTATGGATCTCTTTTGATACTTTTTCGACATAGAAAACTTATTACTATATTTTGCAAATTTTATTTAAATGGCGCATAAGTATGTCGCAAACGCAATTTATATTTATATTTATATTTTATTTATAATATGCATTTAATAATATGGTTAAAAAGAAAATACGTAGAGAGAAGGCAATCTCTCAGTTCAGCATTTACGTTGAACACATACCATTTCGGTTAAAAAATTGTAATCCTGAACATTTCCTCCACATTCGTAAAACAATTAGCGATTGACAAAAAATTCTGCAGTGATGTCAACCAAGAAATAACGTCCAAATAACGCTCGGAATGCTCTCCCATAATTTACATATTTCATTTCATTCTACGTTTTACACTCATTACCCTTCTAACGTTCATTGTACATTGAAATAATTAGCAAAGTTCCTCTCAACGAATACAAATAATACACATTCTTAACCTTAAGAAGAGGGACTGAAAATTTTCATAAGAACCGACAATTGACTTGGATAAATGCTTCAAAATACTTTACTCTGCCTCTATGTTAGATAATAAACAAGGCTTAAAAAAGGATATCAGTTTGAATTCTTGTTATTACATTAATAGTACTCCTGTTTCGTCTTAGTGTAAGATTAATTTTTTTTTGGTAGTCAATTTCATTATTTCAGTTTCGTAACTCGCGATTCTTAGAAGGATACAATTGGTACGAATCAGTTTGGAGTACGTCTGAGGAGATGTCCGGAATAAGAAAGTGACGGAATAAGTCTCCGCGACAATAATGACTTTAAAGTCCTCGAGAATCGCCCAGGCCTCGTTAATTAAGAACCAAAGTTCTGTACAGCGCTATCTTCTTTGGAGTTTCAAGTTGCCAAAGTGAGATGAAACCACAGCCGTAAAAGTGCTCGTTAGAACGATATGCCGAAAACCTCGTCACATTTAAGAGTAATTTAACAAGATTCGGCTTGGTAACGTTTTCAAATAGTCATAATTAGACGAAGCATAAAATGTACAGCTGTTACATCCTGCTAATGAAATTATCCGACTTACGGGAACGAAAATTAACGAAGTTATATGTACAATTGCGATCGTTTCATCAAATTCCATCGAAGGAAACGAAAAATACGACTCGACTCACCGTATTTTTAATTTCAGAAAATTAAAGCCGGTCAGGGATTTTAAGTATGAAAATATTATCGAACTGCACGACTAGAAAATATATAAAGTAGAAGTAGAAGGAAGCATTAATTTATGTTAATTTTCTCGAGTTCCAAGAAGTTCGAAGGACTTCTATGTAAATTTAAAATTACCGTGTACCGTGTGTTCTGTAAACAGTGAGCCAGCCAAGGGATAAAAGAAAATACACAGCAGCAAGGAAACGCAGCGAGGAGAAATTCTGAAGATCGCGACAGTAAAAGGATGTTGGACTCTTGAAGGAGTACGTGATTTTCACAGAGGGCTTGTAAAGAGTCGCTGATCCCACGAGTGTTTCAGTCAAACTGGTTCACTGCATTTTGAGAAATTGAATTTGCACAGCAATAAAATTACATAGTTTATAGATGGTAGGAAACATTTCTATAAGAAATAAAATATTTTCGATAAAATATTAATAATATTTTTGTCTCGTTCCAACGTGAGATTTATATTTCCAAGCATTTCATAGGTGGGAAGTCGATGGTCTTCAATTTACTCATGCGTTATTCAATAAAACTTCCAGTCTTAAAAAATTACAAAGAGATAAAATATTAGCAACCTACTAATTTAACATATCGTATCTTGAGCATTCCTAATCACGTCATTTTATGCTCGAAAATAACTGAAACTATCACCACGAAATATTTGTCTACGTTTACTTTAAATTGTCATCGGTTGATTTCTCTCAGCGTCATTTTTCGATCAGATGGCAACCACCAAACGAAGGAAAAGTTCCTATTCGATGGCAGCGTGGCACGCGTTCCATCTCCATCTTCAGGCGCGGCGATGCTGCGCCACCGCGGGAAGCAAATCCATTTTACAAAATATCGGAACACCTGAGGGGACGGCAGCGCGAGGGCTGATGGGGAAAAAGGAGGAAACGATCGTGGATGGGGACACCGGGAAAGAAGAAACGGAAAGAAAGAAAGAAATTCTGAAGATCGCGACACTAAAAAGGGGTTGTATTCCCGAAGGAATACGTGATCTCCGTTGAGGGCTTACCGAGGATACTCGACCGTAGTCGGAGTTATGCCTGCGGGTATTTAACTTTATGCATTCGAGCTCTTCCTCGACGCTGGCTGCACACCGGGTGACGCCAAACGAAATTAGTTTTCAAACGTGGGAGAACGCCATGTTTACTTTAACGCTGGAACTACCGATGGTCGAGTTATTATACACGTTAGTGTATACTTTTGTATATTAAAGTAGTGTATATTAAAAAGTAGAGAAAGAATGTGCAAATAAGTTTATAATAAGGTATAACGCTAATAAACAGAATTAGAAATTTAATTTTGATTAATCTTGAATATCCACGTTTCGAAGGAAATTATATTAAATTCTAGAAACATTGAGAAGAAGAGAGAATACGATAATGGATGTTTTCGAAAGCCTAAATAAAACTATTGCCCGTTTATTCAATATCGTTATTCAGCTTTAATAAGCTCATTCTTTAATAATCATTTCACAACAGTTCACCGAAAGAGTCGACTTTTCATATTAAACAACAAAAATGGAAATAGTACACAGATTTTCGTCGTTTGTTTTATTCAAAGTTCTGTTTTTGTTCGTATTCACAATTTCAACCCTTTCTGCTAAGCATCGAAGAATTATATTTTCAAATTTTTCATATAGACTTTTCAACTTGCTTCCAACTTTATTCCGCAGATCGGATGAGTTGAATGAAAGGATCGGATTTGCCCGCGGGTTAGCCTTTGTGCGCGTCTACTTTAAAGAAAATGTAATGCAATATTTTTTTGTTTAAATTGCAAAAGATACAGTACGATGAAAATTATGCGACGCATTACGGCCTGAGAAAATTCCATTACAATTTCTGTATAATGCTACCTATATAAGTACATACATTTTCAAATCAGAAATATATAAAACCACACACTGAATGTACATTTAAATTTTATTCGTTGTTCGTTATCATATAATATATAAATTTCGGAAGTTTACGTCGACTATGTTATCCACGAAAAAATCATGAAAATAGCCTCGAACTAGTAAAAACGAAAGAGCACTTCTTTAAATAAAGGAAAGACCTTTACAGAATCGTCCACAAAAGCCAAAGAGTCTATGTGCTGGTGTTTTCTTTAACCCGAGCACTTGAAATAATATGTGAGCCAACTATTTCAGGCTTCGTTCGGGAACACCCTGTGCAGCGTAACTCTTCCATCCTCGTATTTCCTTCTCGTTCGAACTTTCTGGCAACCAGCTCGCAGAAGGATGCAGCCGATTGCTCACAGTATAAGGTCGCTTTTACCGGGTGCCTTCGGGCTTTATATTAAACTCCGATTTTATGCGGGCGTAATCGTAAAGATAAAGGCGCGTAAACCGTCATATAAAGCGGGGTAGATTTCCGTTTCCTCCCCTTGGCCCGCGAGATGCTTAAGTTGATCCTTTTCAGTGGTCTTTCGACGGATATCTAATTCTCTGTCGGAGAATCCTCTTTCACCGCACGGAAACTTGTGTTACAACTGTGATTGGGATCGCTACTGTTGGCTTGACTTGTCACTGACTCGTTCTACTTCGGTCCGAGGATCGCTGGCATGTTGCTTTCGCAATTAAAGACGTACGCAACCTTCTCTTGTTTATTTCATATCCGCATGGCCAGCAGCGAGCCTTCGCAAGGAGCTTTCAAGATTCAAGAAATCGCCCAAAGGTCTCTATAGGTATTCTTACACCTCTATCTCGGCCTGCGAATCTTCAAGATTGTCTCCGAAGCGGAATCCAGAAATCTTTGCGCGGGAATATGTTAGTTTTGCAATTCTGAACCCTCTGAAGCGTTAAACAGCTCTGCCCTGCACACGAACTCTCGGAACTCGTTAAAATCTTAAAGTAGGCATGTAGACCTTTGAACTACATCTCGTGTTTCATACTGATTGCGTTTATGTGTATTTTGGGAATGCGAATCTCGAAGAATAACTCTCAAAAATTTGTCATTATTTCATTTCGATTTATCATTATACCTTGGTACCTTTTGCTCCAAAATTTTACCTCTTAATTAACGTATATGGACATTCTTAGCGAAACATCCGTACACACGTGAAGAACTTCATTTATTTTAAGGGTGCTCTATATATTTTCGTACAGTGGACTTCATTCAGGAAGACGTTCAAACGAATGCTCGCATAAGAAGCATTCTTTGAACCATGTTTTCGCGTGCTTCGTTACAGAAACCTAGGGAAAGTATTTCGTTTGCAGCACCTGCTAATACTTTTGTCTACGGAATAACAAAGAGAATCCATCCGACTAATTAAGAAGCTTTCCTGTATTATTTTTAATTTAAATATTACGACACGTAGCACCTGATTATAAGTAAAACGAAGACCAGACGATGAATAGATTATGTTAACGCCCAAACCACAAAAGCGTTCAACTCCTACGAATAATATGTATGTTTTCATTTGAAAGCCGGTCGGGACAACAACGCAGGAACAGCGATAAATAAACTGTTCAAGATTTATGACTAGTACACCGTAAGTATGAGTTTAGATCAGAGATGGGCACAGCGTTTTTGGTCCAAGAATTATAGCCCAGAGGATGAGCCATGACCAGAACGCCTCGCCCAGGAAGATGATCTGTTACGATCGATAGTAGAGTAAAATGCTACTGTAACGGTGAAAGAATTAGCCGAGCAGCTCCACTCGACCCAGTCGACGGTCCATCGACATCTGCAAAAGATTGGTAAAGTTTGGAAGCTGGGTCAATGAGTTCCTTCCGAATTATCGAAGCTCGATATGAAACAAGGAGTGGAGGTCTGCACTTTTCACCTGTATAAATTGGGAGAGAATTTATTTACGAAACGAATTATTCGCTTAGCGTCAAGCGTCGAAAACAATGGAGACACCAGTTTCATGGTCGAGGGAAGGACACCAGGCAAAAAAGATGATAAATGATACTAATTGCCCTAACGAAGGATTAATTACATATTTACATGACAAGTATTTATACGCACAATAGAGTGGAGAAAACTGGACACCATTTAAATCAGTCAAGAAGATTATGCTGACAGTTTGATGGAATATTGATGGAGTTATCACGAATAGCTACGTATAATGAAAGAGTTAACGATTGGACTGGCTAAAGTAAACCATTGGAGAAAAACACCTCGCACTAGTCGACAATGAAGACGCCATTTTTCATCTCGACGACGCTAAGCCTCGGATGATACGGAAAATTTTCTAACACTCAGGGGGTTGGGATAGGAAGTTATATACCCTCCTAAGAACATCGGACTAACATTTTATTCACAGTCATTATTAGACTGCGGATCTTTATGGAAAATAAAATCTTCGCGAACGTGCCTACAAAAATTGAAGCTAAATAGGAATTTATTTTATTCTGTAAATATTATACCATGAACTTTATTTTTAACTTTTTTTATATTCTTGCATATTGTTTGCATTCTGTAGGGTCTTGCACATTCAAATTTCCTATAAATGCATAAAGATCCGCAGTCTAGTTATTATGTACATCAGTAAGCACGGAAAAATGGTATAATCATTCATTCATTTTCCCAATAATACAAGAAACTTGATATTGTATCTAAAAATAATGGAAATATAATTTTATAATATTTATCTCGTTATTATTTCTGTACTGTTCTATTTTCCATATTCCATATTCCACAATTTCAATTTAGCAAGACTGAGAACGTGAAACTGTACTCTAAAACAGTGGGAAAATAATTTTAAAACTCGTCCCATTATTATCTTTATACTGCTTTGTTTTCCACGTTCCATATAGCATAATCATAGCAGATGGAAATTAACGGGAACAAAATTTTGTCGCGAGCACGGACGTCAGTGACATTATTACATTTGTAACATTTCGAGCGTAACATTAAAGCAATTATTTCCTAATAGAAATGTCGAAAAGTTGAGCTTCGCGTTTCAAAATTTCACGACAACTTCCGATTGCTAAATTCAATGTACAGAATCAACGTTAAGCAGGGACGCGCCTTTTCCAGGCAAATTGCAGTTGTCCTTTCGGTGACAGCGATGGCGGCGTTTCGCCGCAATGGCACGTGCACTGCTTGCTCTACAGGATGTACAAATAGAAACGCATTATCTGTTAACAGGAAGACGATGTCAGCTGGATTCAAATTTAATACGTTTAACTTGCAGCTTGACGAGTGAAATGATATTTTCAGCTTATCAATAAAATCTTACGTTTCAATTTGTACTATGGGCGTAGAACGGTTAAGACTTCTCTTCTAATTAAACCGTTTGACACAAATTTTCTTCGTCGAGCTCATAATAAATGCATGCTATCATTTCGCCTGCCGCGGCCGCCCATAAATTTCTAAGCTCCTGCGGTACTTTACTTTTAGAACAAAAGCAATTATAGGTATTGATTTTGAAACGTCCACCGAGTAAGAGGGTCACTTAAGATAGCACGATAGAGACGAAAACGATTCCCGTGGTTAAGGATAAATAGTTACACCTCCAAAAGATAAAACCAGTAATGTACGTACTTCGCAGGAAAGTACAATGTTAACTAGAAACATATTTTATTTTCAGTACCAGTTTTACCTTTGGTTATATTTGTACTTATTATGTAAGCATTAATCGTCCGAATGAAATTTTGGAAAAATTACAAACGTTTCGCGGAACGTTTAATATTTTTACCGGTAACCAAACATTTGCCAGCAATTAACAACAATAAACTAAATAAATTAATTAACAATAATTTTTTAATAGTATCGTTTCATGTAACTCGATTACTTTTCTACGAGCAATCAACGAAATGTAAATAGCCATTTTCGAGGCAATTTTTCACAGTATAAATGTTTACAAGGTTAAAATATTTCATTTTATATTCCGAGTCATCAAAAATAGTATTTTATTTGTAAAAATTTCGTTTCCTATTTCCCATTTATTCTTGAAATTCACAGCCAGTTCCGACAAGAGTCAGAATGCGACGGAGAAACGAAAATTTGAACAGTGCTTTGCCTTTGCTCGTGAATGGAATCGGCAATGCGATCCTGAAGTCCGAACACAGAATTCGGCCAGTTATTTCATCGACAGCTTTGAGAGATTTTTCGTCAACAGAGCGTCGGCATCGACGATTGCAATTTTAATTACTTCCGCTGGATTCATCGGGAAATGCGAATTTGGGTGCGCAGGACATTCGCCCAAGGTGAACGTGAAAACGAGTCTGAGGATTTTAACGTGAACGAATCCAAAGCTGGATGTGATGATGATTTTTATTTTTGTTCACTTCTTGTCTCCCGTTTTCCGCGAGGATCTGAAATACGATATTTGCCAAAACGAAAAAGTCAATCCTGTACGGTGGCTTGGTTGGAAAATGGACAAACGTGAAAAATATTGGACGCTTTTAGTTGGTCTGAATCAATCGCTAAGTTCCTACGGGTTGTTTGCACTTGTTCTCAACGATTCCGAAAAATTGTATGTCGACACCGCGTTTAATAGGTCAACGCAATTTTGATGTTCCTAATCGACTTACCTAACTTTGAAGATGTTCTTAAATTAGCAGACAGAAGCATTAGAAACGACGCTTTACCAAGCCTGCTCTCAAGCTGTACTAATATTAATAATGACATTACCCGCGAATGTCAATATTACCCTGGAATTGGCTCGCAATACAAAACTTAAGAAAGTTCCCTGTTCGCTCCTCTTAGTATCCCCTTCAATCGCATCACCGATGCATCGTTTCCCCCGTAACTGGAAAACACGAACTAGTTCATTTGCTTGTCTCATTGTGCTTCGTGCCGAGCCGACCCCCGTAAGAGCATCGAAACGAAACGCTTTCACGCTTTAATTAATGCAACTTCGCGAATAGCAAACTCTATCCAGGCGTTTGAAGGTGCGTTCTCACGCTACGTACGAACTCCCACTTTCAGGCGAGACACGTTCCAGTTTGCATTTCAGCATACTTCGAAAGTGCCGCCATTACCGTTTCCAGCGTGCCTCGCTGAGGAGGAACGACGAGGATGCCAAGAAGAAGGCCACCTCGCGTTTCGACGTACTCCTCGCCTGGGAACTTTTTGCGAGTGGAGGAACATTGTTCGTTGGAAACTGGTTACTATCTTTTCCTTCGTCTCGTTTAATGTCCCGCGGATGTAACGGGCCTTTACCAGTAGCTCACTTATCCCTCGACGTAAATGCTTCTAGTAATTTGGAAGAGAGAAGACCGAGAGTGCGTTCGTTTCAATTTCTGACGAACAAACGCTGGCGTTATTTGCCACGGAGTGGTAAAAGTCCTTGTTCATTTCTCATTCACTCACTTCAGAATGAAGTTTCTAGGCACGCGAAAGCATTGGCTACGTGGAGTGCGTGCGAGCGCTTACGTGCTGCTGCGCGCGCGAGCGCATAGTCACGTGCGAGAGCACGCGCGCGCAATCGAAAGGTAAACAAACCTCGGGTACGAACGGGCCGCGTCGAGAGTCCCAATGATCAACTTATGCTTATATCTGGATAACGAACGATCGAATATATAAAGATTTAATATCTCTTACGCGACAGTACGCTTTCATTTCGATTGAGTAATGACTATTCAACTAATTTCTATATTCCAGAAAATTCAAATTCTACTCCTGGCCCTCAAATTCAGCCAATTAACTTGGTTTTCCCTACAATTATTAACACCAGCAATAACGTAAATTGCCTAACCCAATTGTGCTTACGTGCTCGGTTAACGTTAATAGCGATTCATACGTGTTAATTTAGCGAGCCTATTATCGCCTTCAAGCTTCACAGACACGGTCCCTGCAGGCTTTGGATCGGGCAACACCCAATCAACGCGTTCCACAGCGAGTGAGAACTACGATACCAGATTGCAAACTCCGTGCATCCAGTCTGGCAGCCACGAAGCCTTTCTAAACCTCAATCATCTATGCAGAACGTAGTGCGAGTTGATTAACCGCAACGCACATGATAAGCTGCAACTACGCTCCGCGATATGGAGCGACAGTTAGCCGTGTGGCAGTTGCTACCGCGGTGGCTCAGACTTATTGGCCGGCTCAAGGGATTGGGAACCGAGCATCCAGTTACTCTGCCGCTCGAGAACGACTTGAATATTCACTCAACCCTGTCGTCTACTCTGACGACCCTCGTGATATCACTTAGGCCATAATGAGACATACTTGGCGCCATCGGGAGCACTTTCGGTCAAATTATCTTACAGTTCTTTCAGGGGAACCGCATAAAGGAATCTTGGATGCGGAATGCTCCAAATGTAAGGAATATACATATATCTCCACCCATGCACATCTTACTTCTTAACTACTTCATCTGGGTTCAAAAGTATTCGTATCTTCTATGTCTATCGAAGACATTTGGTTCATGATGAATATGTACATAAATAAACCTTGCACATTCGGAATGAAAAATTTATTTGGAAACATCAAATCTATAATTTCATTTAATTTAACAAATACTTATGGGACCAGCGTCAATATTATCGACGAAACTTATTGGCCGAGAGCTGCAGCTCTGCTTAAACAGATCGAATACTCCAACCAGTTAAATACAGCAACTCTTTGCAAAGGGATACCTTTTTAAAATGAACCAATCCGTCCCGTTCACCCCAACCCCATCCCCAAACATCCTACAAGTTAGTTGCTATTCCAGCTTTAACCAGGCGGGCTATATTTTAGAAATCGAGCAGCAAACCGGTTGCCTTGCACCTTAAATCGACGATGTGGTGTTTTTTTTTTTTTTTTTTTTATCATCAATCGTGCCCCCAGTTGTACTTTCGACCGTAACGCAGAGGTCGAGGAGAAAGAGTACACGAAAGTTTAGATTGCTGACTGGCCTCACTGGTTTACCCACTTTGCCATTTTTACGAAGCCCACAACAAAAATCGATCACGAAGAACCAGATCGCGCAAGCCTCAAATATCCTCGATAATTACAACATAATACAATCTATAAATAAATAAATAACAGCTGGAAATATCGGGGGAAATACGCGATACGTACAGGTTCGTTATCCGGCGTGGGACAGGTGAAACGCGAACACGTGCACCGTGTGCACGCTCAAAAACTTCCGTTAAAATCAAATATTAACGCGTCCGAAGTTGCACGCGGACGCATCGATCCTCGAGGGTATTACGTTGGGATCGCGATAGAGGAGAGTCTGACAAGCTCGCGTGACCGCGAAGGTTTGACTTACGAATCAGTGGCTCGTCAGTGCTGAAGACAAGTTAGTGACAGCCGATTATGGTTTGCCAAGTTTATAAGCCACGTACATATAACTACCGTACGGCGTGGATAGCGAGACAGGGGCCCTTGCCAGTTTAACGAGCGCCTCGAACTTTCTGTCGGAGCATCAGGGAAAGCTCTCGTGATACAAAGCAACCGTTTCTCCCTGAAATCCTCCGGCCACGGTAAACGGACATGTGCGATGCGATCGGGCTTCCCTTGCGTGGGCGTCAAGTGACAGAAACGGGGAAAGGGCGGCCCAACAGTTCGTTGGCGGTATAATAATGATTTAGGTGACCCGGTGGGTAGATTTACGTTGACTTGTGCTAGAAAGTCTTTGTTATAAAGTCTTAGGGGGCTGATACCATTATTAACGAATGCAATCTTTTTTTGTTTGGTGATGATAGCGTCATCAATCTTGTTGCTATCGCTATTACTAATGTACGTTGTAGAATTTGTTGAACTAATTGTTTGTTTCCAAACTCTAAGTGTATAAATTGCTACTGCAAACGCAATTACGCAACAAGCATCGATATGTTACATCACCGAAGTGCTCGCTTCCCAAACAATTTGGTTTCGTTTAATTAAATCCGACATCGCTTTCACAAAGGGAAAATGCGTTTGTTTATGCCAGCAATCGAATTTCTCGAATGGTGTTCTTCCTCACTGCATCGCTAATTTACAAAGTTGTATTTTAATAGAAAAAAGATATAGGGTACGTGGAAAAAATTATTCTGCTTTCTAAAAATAGAACTTAAAATTATAATTCCGTTGCATTTCGTGCAAGACACGAATCAAGAAGCTTGCTCGGACTACAATGACGATGAAAGCGATGAAAAAGCACTTTGCATTCTCTAATGTACAACTTTTTCCTAGTTAGACTTTGGACTTCGATCTTGGCAGCGATCATTTCGCAAACTGCGGATAGACGCCGCCGGCTAACAAGCCTCGGCGAACTTTGTTGCCCTGCCTCCGGGGGAATCCCAGAACTGAGTGTATTCGTGATAGAACGCGGAGAACAGTGTTCCCGAACGATGTACTACGCGTGTGAAGAGATAGACATGCAGGTGCACATGTACGGAAATTTCGGAATGATAACGTTATCGTGTACAATTGATCGCTTGATTTGATCATCCGCCGCGAATTACGCAGAATTATATTCGCCGCCAGAATTATATGCTGACCTGGCGATTAAACCACGGCTTTAAAATCAGCTGAACACGATGCGGTCAATTCTCGCGAATAATTCATTTTTAGTTTGTTTTCATGCTCATAAAATATTAACATTAAAATCAAATAAAAATGGTATAAATTGCAAGGACCCTTTGTCAATACTTCCAACAAGTATCGACTCTATTGAACGTGCCTTCCCTTCATTTCTCCCAATTTATAATTCGCAAAAGTCCTGTTCGGCACTCGGCCGCTATTCAGTCACCCACGATAACTCCAAATTCTAATTAGACCTCGAAGGACTTCCTTCTTCCCGCTTCTCGATGATGACTGACGTTTCTCAAACTAGCAAGCACATCGATCCATGAAAATTATGGGACTGCCTGGCTGGGTTTTCCTAAATTGAAGCCACGCGCAACATCCTATCTTCGTATATACCTCGTGGCTCTTCGGGAACGTCTTCGAGGGAGGAATTACAGCCGAGGTTCGGCTTAACGTCAGTCCCTTCGATCGAATGCGTTTCGAATTTCAGCGTTCGAACAGCGGCAGTCACGACAGCCACTCCTACACGAGAAACAGGCTCAGCGTACAACCGTTGCACCAGACGAGTCCGATTTCCGGACTACAAGTTGGATTCTCCTGATTGAATCTGTCACTGACAGAGGGGGAGGAGCTGATGTGGCAGTTACGACGGCGCAACCACATTCGTGCATTTTATTTTGCTAACTGTTCATTTTATCCTGCAACGTCTCTCAAGCTTTTTCAAACTTTCTCATCGCTTCGCGATTCGATGTCTGTTCTTTCTTCGGTGACGGGGTCTACGTATGACTTGCCAGGGTTAACTTTCTTTGCCGTCTGCGCATTTCAGGGTTTTCGACTTTGCTTTCTTCGCGGAGCGTCTGTCACTCGTTCTATTCTCTTCACTTTAGGTTTTTACTGCTTATATCGGTTGAGATCAGTTGTATGCCATTTTCTGTTTTATTTTTGCAAGGTTGGCTCCCTTCAGTGTCTGTGTAAGTTTTTAAAGGAAGATCATTTCACATGCATTATTTTTCATTTAGTTAAATATTTTTTTAACATCGAAGGAGTTCGATAAACATGAATTTTCTGATAATATTAACATTCTCAAGCCGACATATGTTTTATTTATTTTTTTTTTACTCGCTACTTCTCGAATACAGATAGCATTCCTTGCACGCAATGCTCCCGAGTTAAAATTGCACATAAGAAAAAAAGAAACCTGTTACGGTACCATTCTACTCGTTCCTTTTCCACGTTCTCACGTTTTTATTCAAACGAAACATATGACTCGCTTCATTTACCCAATGCACTCTGTATAGATTATCGATACACGTAAGTACAATCTATTTCGCGAAAAATTGTTCTGTTTCATGAAAATTAATTCATGAGAAAATATTCTCTTGTTTTTGTTTCGCTGGAGACGTCTTGCTTTCGATGGAAACATTAATTACCTGTTTCCCACGGAGTGGGTACAGTTTCTCACAAAAATATCAGCCCGCGATACGAAATTGGGAAGCATAAATACTTACTTCTAATTTGTTTCGTATTACGGACATTTGTCATTCAAAATAGCACTTTGGAATCTTTCGTAAATAGTCTTCGGTTTCAGAGATAAATTTTATAAAATTCACTGTTAAAGTACAAAATAGCGAGATGTATCAGAAGTATAATAGTTATTAAAAGAACTTTTAATACAGCAAATATATAACAAATTTTGTGCATTTTAATATCATCGTTCCCGTATTTAAATATGAGTGAAGGAAAATAAAAATTGCAGCAAGGGAGTTATGCCCTGAAATACAAAAAAATTCCAATAAAATGTATCAACGAAGGCAACGAGTTCTGAGCTATAATAATTTTTAGTGACAAATGCATACTTATAGTTTCGATTAAAAATTTGACTAAAATTCAACAAAAAAAGACAGTGTAAAACATTATTGTTGTAAATAATACAATTTAATACACTGTGATTCAATTTTCTAGGAAATTGACTTATCGTGTTTAGGGTGGTCGGATAGTTTCACGAGGACCTGTACGAATCAATGTTTCATTTCCCTTTTCGAGATCTGGGGCTTTGTGAAAAAATGCATACACACCAGACAGGTGACTCGAAAATCGCATTTTTCCGACACGCGGCGCTCGGCTATAAAATATTGATGGTACGAAACTCTTTGTGCAATTACGAGCGCGACAGACGCCGCGGCACAAACGACAGCTAGACGCAAAAATTACGTCGGCCCTGTGACTTTCCGCGATATTAACGTTTCAAGTTCCCGCGAGAGAACGACGTTGAGCGAAAGCATTTGTTACGTTTGTTCGTTGTCGGTTTTGCGGTACGTAATCTTCCTTTTTGGTTGTGCACGTTGAATTTCGCGCGAAAGAAGAAGAATTGTTGGATTATTGCTTGCCCTGTTCGTCCTACGACTTGACACCTGACGCAATGAAACCTTACAAAGATTTGCAACGATTCTTTTTCGGGTGACAAATGTGTTTATTTATAGTATAATTTCCTTTCGCTCCGAAACGAATACGGATTCGAAAAACTTGATTTGGAAAAAATGAATCGAAACATTTTTAAATTCATTTCATCGGGACACGAAATGTGACATTAAAAATAAAAATATATGTAATTATACGTCTGCGACGGATTACGTTTTTGTTTGAAATTGGATTTATATTCCACAAGAAATCGTCCACCTAATTTTAAAGAAGTTGAAATGTTCTCATTTTTACCGAACGAGTCGCGCAAGCAGTTATAAGTTTTTCTCTAGGGAACCGTGAGGGATAGCGATGCAATCCTTGTTTAGTATTGTGGGATTTGCTAAAGCCCATTTTATGACACTTGGAGGTATCACGATTCAGCAATCCTCTCGTTCCTTTTGAATAGAATTTTATATAACTCTTACACTTCTAGCCAAGTGTTCTAATAAAAATGTGTAGTAATTATTCGACAGAGTGATAGTGAAATTATTTTTTACCGTGTATAAAATAATTTATTGATCTCTCCGAAGCATTCAATGTTTATACTTCGGGTTCAATTCGTAATTTTCTCGTTCATTTCTCTACATTGGAAGATTTAAATATATTTCAAAATTTAAATTAGTGTTTTACAGATCACTTAATATTCACATATTAATTCAAAATTTACGTATAAATGAATATTTAATATAGAGTAAATAACGCAACACTTCCGTAAACTTGTGACTATATTACATGTAAATTGCTAGCGCGTTATCTTCCTCAGTCATTACAAATAGTAATTTCACAGCAATTTCGTGTCAAAAGGTTTAAGCATTTGGTGCGTTAAACGTTCAAATATAACACACCATATTGTACACATTTTGAAGTGAAATTTAACAATTCTACGCAAAATTATGGTGCCCCTCTCAACAATACGTACATATATTCAATCTTTTTCTTTAAACCAATTTTAATTTTTAAGTTACTTCATATTTAGCCATAACATTTTTCCATGAATGCAAATTGCATATGTACATTCATGAGGTACAGAATACTTCTGTTTTAAATGTTTCCACAACAAACATTACGACCAATAGTAAAAATATATGAATATATCTTGTATTAAAGATTTGACTGAGTTTTTAGAACAACTACGAACTTTTAGTTTCTGTATCAATTAAAGAAAAATATAAGGAAAAAGAATCAAGAACGAGATGTACACAAAGTAAGAGTGAACGAGGCATAAAATATGTCTAAGCACTTCCAGCAAGTGATGGGGATAACCTGATGCGAGAATCTGAAGGGCAGTACTGCAGCCCAAACGTAGCAATGCCCTTTTACGTCACTGTTGATACCAGAAACGCGCATGTATTATTTCGCTATTTTCCCTTCTTTTATTTTTTCTCTTTTGCCGTCGTAGTTCTCATCAGGTAATGTCACCAGGTAGTCTATTATTAATGTGACGAAAAGGCCACGAAGAGCGACTTTTTCAAATCGCGACGTTTCGATATTCGTGAATCTTTTCAGTTGTCAACAGACTCAGTGGCTGTTCGATTTTCTGAATAAGTGCATTTTACCGAAGTACTCTTCGACTCTTAGCATTCACAACGCGGATGAATGGTCGTTCCCTTCTCATGCTTCGAGTTTTTCGCAGTAATTTCCCCTGGAAAACCTCTTTTGCTTTTGTCACAAAAAGCAGGCAACGTCGTCACGGAACTTTCCACTGGTTTGGAATGTATCGAATTCTCTCGTCTGCAATAGTCAAAATTTCCAAGCAAAAATTAAATAACTCCTTCAAATAGTAGGTACCATAGCGAATTTCATAATTCATTGATACATTCCTTCCGAGATATAAACGAACACCAAATTTTGTAACCAGGTTACTTTTGCATTTCCTTAATCAGATCGATTTAAGACATCGCGATCTGCAAAAGCCCGGGGGGTTTCGATACGTTTGATAGCTAAGGAAGTAAAACAATTGAAAGTTGTTCTTTTTAGAGATGGTTGTTCGCTTTGGCCACTCGTTGAAGTCTTTATTACATTTTCGCTGGATGATTGGTTTATTATTATGTATTGCTGTTTAATGGAACGGTCTGATAACGTTCACGAGACAAATCGATCGCTCGTTCCGCTCTGTTTGTGGTTTATTTTGCATATTTATTCATCGTTACGTTTAGAGCCATAAATCGCTGATGCTCTTCCATAATCCAGTCCTACAAAAAAAAAGTGATTCTTTATTTTTTGCGCTATTCCGTATTTTCGATCGTCAATAATATGTTTTGAATTTATATTGGACATTTTATTCCAGGGCTCTTCGCTATACAAACTCGCTTTTATGTATTTCAAATTTTTTATAAATATTCACTTCAACCGTTGATCTATGCATGTACTGTTATCAATAATAATTAAATAAGACGGGATGTTAAATATCCGAGCGATGCGATCAATATTTCCAGCACTATGAAATTAATAAATTTCTTGAAATTAATAAACCTACTGGAATTACAGCGAAAAGTCTTAAAACCTGAAATGGTTCTCGGCGATTAATTTCGCAGTCAAGGTGGAGGGAAAGCAAAGACGTCGCATCTACGAACCCGCTAATTTGCGCCAAGGCAGTAATATAGCATCGTCACAGTGGTTAGCTTGTGTAATTATACATGTAAACATGAATTATTAATTCCGGGGAAACAAATAAGGGCTTTAGGGGGACCCTCGTACTTTGAAACTACTCCTCGATTAAATAGACGTTGCGGGATTGTGACACGAGGCTCGTAATTAATGAAAATTGCGTTGTTTAATACAGTTCCCGGTGAAGGGCGTGTTTGAAGCGCTTTGTCTGAAAATTGCGAGTATACAACTCGAGGTTTACAAAACAGCATTCGCAAAGTTCCTGTTTCATTGGATACAATCACTTTCACTGTAAACTTTCACTGTTCACTGTTAAAATTGCAAAGTGTTGAACGACAAGTTTTTGAAAAGTTTAATACTGAAAAGGTCCGAAACTCAAAGGTCGAAACGTTTCTACACTCCTTATGACGATTACTTACTTATTTCTGAGTTGTAGATTTTGATGCTTTGTAACAAATTAACACAGCACTGATATAGAGTCACATTTATTTAGGAGAAATGTTTCAACCTGGCAACGTCAGATTAAAATTCATAATTTGTCAGAAAAGAATTTTTATTGTCACAAGGAGTTACCTGTCTCTTTCACTTGTTCGCGTGTTTCTTCAACGAAAGTGCACATTCAAAGAGGACGTGTTCCCAATGTTGACATAAAATATGAATAAGTTTGGTGACAAAATAAAAGTGCATTAGCAGAGTGCAGAAATAGAAGTACGAAGAGTTTAAAATATGCAAGGTAGGTGTCAAATGTTTACGTGACCACCCAAGCGAGACACCTTACGTTTATAAAAGAGATAAGCATTTCGCTACGCTCGACTATATCGAACGTTAGTCGACTGTATGATGTATTTCCGATACTTCTGTGATTCGGCGTATAAATTATAGCTGCATCGAACATCGTTTCAGAAACAGTATTATCGAAAGATCTATTCCGGTGAATAGTGTCTGCTTTTTCGAAATAAGTCTGAGTATAACTTACGACCCAATCACCGATCTTTTAGTTTAATATAAAATCGAATCGAAATAAATTTCGTACAAACGCGTTACGAATTTGTTTAGTAAAATATCGATGAACGGGGCCGTAATTGGCAATTTTTCTTCGCAGTATCGAAGCATGCATAATTTAGATTCGTCGTGGGTGATGAAATCCGTTCCGAAACTTGAGCAGATTGCTAAACTTAATCAGCGTCGGAGACACGTAGCCGGGGCAAGTTTCGTTCAGCTAATTAAGACTCGCGAAACGAGACCGAGCAACGGAAAACTCGCGAAGAAAACCATGCTTGGAATTTCGGTGGGTCGGAGGTCATCCGCGCAGCTACAATTCATCTGGCCCGGCCGATAATTACGTCAATTTATTCGCGGTAAACAGAAGCCGTTAATTCCAGTCGCGACGTAACACGCGCGCATACGTTACAGGAATAAATTATACAAACGCATCGAGATATGGTTTGAGGTGGCTTCTGGTGATGGCGGACGGCGTTAGCTGGAAGAGTTGAAGAGGTTGTGGATATCGTGCAATCCTGGCTCACGACTGAGAGCGATTGTATATTACGCAGGGTGTTCCTAAATTGTTCCCCGAAACTTTACCAACGTGCCAGTGGCGCGCAACCTGTTTCGCTCCTGAATGAAAAGCAGTTATAACAGTAAGTAAAACAGTTATTACGTCACATATTTTCGAGATTATTCACCTATATTTTCGGATAAGGGAAAGTGGGAAATCATTGGTAGGGAAACATCAAAGATAGATGAATCAGATGTTTATGGAAATAGAATATTTTGAAAAAAAATGTATATTAAGAGAAGAAGAAATAAAGCTACTTCGAATATAGACGCGATCGTAACGAAAGTATTTTGTCACAAATTGAAAAGGCAAAGAAAAAACCCTGGAAATTAATTTCCCGTCTCCGAAATGCGAAAAACCCGAGCGATTCCGTTACGCGAAATTTCCATTCGCTGGAAACTTTCCCTATCTGGCAGTTTCGTGGCGTGGATCTCGAAACTGGTCAGGAGGGGTCGGGGTGATTCGCGATGCTCGCAGAAAAATACACGGTCGGACTTTCCCTCAGAGGCAGGATCACGAAAGTTACGTGTCGTGCGGGTTGAAAGTGATTCCTCGCCGAGCATAACTTTCAGCCACCGAAAATACGTTCCCATTGCTCGAACCTACCGGTGGGATGGTCGTCGTTTCGAGTGGCGAGGTTCACTCGAGCCCACGTTGCCGTGCCAGTCTCGGGGTAAACGGCCATCACCCGGAAAGTTTCGCGATTGTTGCAATAACAAACTCATCAAAACGATCGTGACGTCCGATTCGGACGGCTGTCTTGAAGGCTGATTACGCGAGCAGCGAGACGGGCGGTTGTCGTTGCTCGTTATGGCAGACTGCTACCGAACTTTCGTTCAAGTTTTGCACGCGTCAACGGTACGAAGATGCTCCAGAAACTAGTTAAACGCTATTCGCAGACGTTCGGTGCGCGACTTAACGCGAGATAATCGTTCGAAGTCTCCCACCGACGAACTTGTACCTTATCGCTCGGAATTGTCTTCCTACGAGGAATATTGCGCAACTGTTCCCATAAATATCGAATTGCGCTAACTTGTCGGTGTACATAATTATAGAATACCGTCTCGTGTAGGAAACCTTGGATTTACTCGATGTTGAAGAAGAATTCCGTTAATTTGTATGTTTGAGTTTAGGACTGGTGTGTTCTGGTGTAAGGGCTTCATTTTATGGCTTGTTCTTTTGCAAGATATAATTGATATTTAACGTTAACTCTTGGAACTTCAAAGCCCATCATTGTAAAATACGCCTGTATACATACACAAAATTTATGAAGTATATTTCTAGCTAAAATTCTTTCACCATTTCAATTAAAATGCAATGGCTAATATTACCCATCACCCATCATCTCAAGACCGATTCTGCGTTTGACATGGGCCACCGATACGCGCTACAACCCATCCAGAAGACCGTCGCTGTTAAGGAACGTTAAACAAATAGGTCGCGATGACGTCGATCGAGCATAAGGTCGCGGCTCGAGCATAATTAAGCTCTCAGCGAGTTGAACCGACCGCGGACCAATCATCCCACGAATTTAATTAAAAGCTTCGCAAGCCAGCGAGTCCGGTTGCTCAAAGAAGTTCGCACCGCGGCGACTACGACGGGACTCGATTGTGCTCGGGGTGGCTCGAGCCATTATCATAACTGCATGCACGGGACGCGTCCCAATTATGGGGCTGCACGTGTGCAACAGAAATTCGAGACGCGCCAGCAGTTTCAAGCGCGAGCACTGTCGGATCCGCAACGATCCAAGCGCACTTGTTCGGTTTCCTTTGTGGAAACGACGCTTAACGCGACTCCGTTTCGCAGTTTGTAAAGGCGACCGACGGTAAACCGATCGGTGAATGTTTAATAAAATACGATTGACCGCGCACTAAGGCAGCATTGTTATTGCGCTTAGCGTCGCGGTTTCTCTTTTAAGCTAGGAGTCCTCGAAACGAACTGGTTTGCCCTTCCTTTCTCTAATTTCAAAAATACAATAATATTCTAGCGTTGAATACTACGCTCTTTGAGAAAGAATTATCGCTACAGGTGATAATTAACTCCTAAATGTAACCTAAAAGTCCACAACTAATCGGCTCGCCTTTGGAAAAGTCTCGCGATTTTATGAATAGGTATCGATTTAATTTCGTCGTCTAGCTTGGCGGAGGAAAGTTTCATAATTGATGGGACGGAGGTCTCTTTAGCAAAGGAGATTGAATAGAAGGTACGGAAATTGTTTTCTGAAAATGATGAAGATGTTGATAGGATTTACACCATGGAGAACTTTTGGGGCAGAAGTGATTACACGTGCTGTCGGTGTAAAATAGGAAAGTAATTAGAAGAAGCCTCGATTTATGCAGACTCGAGTCGAGTAAACTTTATTTATAGTAGATCGAATTTAAACGATCAGACACTGCGAGAAGAATCCATTATTCTCGCACTTTACGAGCTTATAAAACCGCCCTGTATTTATGCGTATTTAATCCACTTATGTAATAAGTTTCGTAATGCTTATTACGAGGTCTTTTAATACAAATTTTACTGCAGTTTATATTCATATTTATAGGGCGTCATCATCACACCGTGTTATGTGTTATTGGACTTAACCCTAAGTCTAATGAAAATCATAATTTACGTACCTTTAGAATGCATGCATATAGCATGCAGTGTAAATTCATAATAAACGTCGAAACAAGCAGTGTAAAGAAATATTCATCGACTGTAATCATCTAAACTACTGGACAAAATTAGCGGAACACTTGCTTTAAATGTTCATAATTATGATTATGATGTTACAAACCCATCCCTCACAATCAATTTTCTTATTTTGGTCCGCCATATTGGATCCGCCATTTTGAATATCTAAATTTTGAGTTCAGATTTGGAATCAGCGACCTGAAAAACGCCTGTATACCAAATTTTATCAAAATCGATCGTCAGGAAAAATAGATATAAATGTTTCTCTTTGAAAGAACTTTGAGGGATCTTCCAACCAGGAAAAATTACAATGTTTACTATTATGTCACGGAATTTAGAGAGGTGTTCCTTCCAGGAAATATTACAATGTTTACTATTATGTCACGGAATTTAGAGAGGTGTTCCTTCCATGAAATATTACAATGTTTACTATTATGTCACCGAATTTAGAGGAGTGTTCCTTCCAGGAAATACTACAATGTTTACTAGTATTTCTCGGAATTGGAACGGCCTTGCAAGGATACATGGCTGTATGTATACATATAGGTCACTACGGCTGTCAGTCATTTATAATTGGTTATAAAATAGGAAACTTTAAGGTGTCATAGCTCAGCGTGGAATTGTCCGATTCGATTCTACCAAAATTCAATTTGAAGGGCACAATTTCTACTACCTAATACATGGTTATTATCATTGTCAGATACTCTTAAACAATTGTTTTTATTAAATATATAATTATTAAATATTAGCCTCATTGTACCATGTAGCTCGGCGTAGATTCGTCCGATTCGATTCTAACAAAATTCAAATTTAAGAACGGAATTTGAATTATCTAATGGATTGTTATGATCATTGTTAAATTAAAAGAGAAATACGTTATTATAGGTGACGAATAAATCTCAAATTCATTGATTTTGTAATTCGTAGGGCCAGAATTAATATTAATTAACTAGTTTCAATTCTCTTTTCACATTTCAAAATATCTCTGGTTCCAAAAGAATGCAAGTGCTTCTCGAATGGTAAAATGAAATTAAACCTCGCGATAGAGCATTTTAATACTTCTATAAATGACAAAAGCAAATTCATCAGAAGAATGGCAAGCAGGACTCGTGATTCCCCCTCACCCTCGCCGCGGTGATTCTTCTTTGTTCTGGTTATATTAAATCCAGCTGCCGAGGCTGGTATAAATATTCTTGAATTTTAAACAGGCGTTATGCTCGCGCATATGCATGTCGTTGGGAAATAATATTAAGCGATTGTCCCACGACTCCGGTTATCGCGAGTCTCACTCCACGGATATAACTTCGTCTCGTCGTCGAAATAGAAATAGCACAGGCGTTTCGGTTCGATCTTTGGGGAATAATATCGTGCACCGTCGCGTAGCGTTTCATACTTTGATGCGTAATTGCACTGGCACCAATTCGGCAGTTTTGTACGCGAATGTATGCAACCGTCCTCGAGAGAAGTTTCGCATTAAACGACCTGGTTTTTCATTTATCTTACGGAACGGTCGGCCAACACGCTTGCATCGACTACGATTCCCGCGAATTTTTCTAGCAATTTTCAACACTTGGCGAACTTCTGTCGGCGTAGTTGCAGAGTATGTTGGGATTTAAGTTTAATAAAGTGAGAATAGTCAGTTGAAACAAAAGGTATACGTGGTATTAAAAATGTTTGTAGCGTACACGTGACTTTTCCGGAAATGTTCAGCATCGCGAAAGCGCAAGAATTCCATTGATGAAATGTCAATCCTCGGATAATAGATACATTTCTGCCCTCTAATTAAATGCTTCTGCTAGATCCATACAGGCGGTACTCGATTCAGATAGACACAATATCCAATCGAAGCTAAAACAGTATTCATCCTCGTGTCTAAATACGTCACTTCTCTAACAAGTCTGCATTCAGACCTCGAACAATAACCAAATCTCGAGTAACCATCAAATCATGCACAAATCTGAAATAATCTGATAGTCAGTTCTATAAGTACTTGTACTCTTCATGTCCATTGAAGAAATTTGTCTAAATTAAGTGACAGCTGTGATGTTCCCAAACAAATTTTTCAATATAAATATGTACATGAATAAACTTTACACATTTATAATGAAACATATCATTTAATTTAGACAAATTTCTTCAATAGACACGAGGGTACGGATACTTCTGGGACTGACTGTAGGCCAAACATGGTTTTCAAATTTACAGTTGCTTATCAAATTAGAAATCCAGGAAGAAAATGTATAAAAAGATAAGAATCTTTAGGATATATTTTTTATCACCCAGCACTGAGAACTTCATTTCCCTTAACAGAAGATTTTTTTTCCAATCGCAGTAAAACTAACTTTCTCTTAAAATCGTCACAGCTAAGAGAATGTTATCCAACTGCCGTAGATTTGCATACCTCATCAGAAGTTCCCCTATCTCTTCAGGTGTCTCTCTACTTCAGGAAAATTCGTCAAAGTTGGCATCTCTCGATCACCTACTTAGACTTCATGGAGCACTTTGAGGAAAATCTCTCCCATTCCGACAGTAGATCCGGTAATTAGCAGCAAAGGTAAGAAGAGAGGGACACGAAGTGAGAGCTCCAGTCAGCGAAATCAATTGGAGAAGCAAAAAGTCAACTAACTGGCGGAAGGAGAAATCTTTTAAAGAAATCAAAAGAAAGGACCGCAAAAAGAATGCTGAGCGATGGAGATTGACAGGGGTTGGTTCTCACTTTCTCGCCGTTTTGATTATCACTGACCATCACGGTTGGGAGCGCCGACGATCTTCATTACTCGGCAACCTGCCTTCCCTTTGGATTTCTCCACGACGTTGAGCCAAGAAATACATGTAGATATATCACATAGAATGCGTACAATTTTATTTCTCTCTCCTCTTCCTTCTTCATTTTCATCTTTTCCTATTTTATCTTATAATTTTTCTTTCTTAAGCCAGTATTTTCTTTTCCTCTGTTAAACCAGTATTACTTCAAGCTTCTTTGCAAATAAGTTGTACTGCATATGATATGACAGTCTATTATGGATGTATCGATTGGTTATTTGAAAAATTAATATAATTTCCGGCAATGCAACCATTTCAGTGAGAGAGATCTTCATCCATGTCACGTTTCCTTGCATCGTAAATTTATAAAATCTGCAGCTTACTCATTATGCCAGTCAACGAATCGCAGCCAAACCAGATATTCCACAATTTTCCTTCCATAAATACTCGGTTCCTATAATATACCGTGGAAAAGGAAATAAAGTACATTTCGTAAAAAGCTTCTCGAAATTTTCTTTTCCCCACTGTATATCTTTTGATCTTAAGTTTTGCTTCTCGGTAGAAGCGAGTCGTGGTTAACGAAAGGACGAGAATCACTGCTATAATAGACATTGTAGCACCGATGTGGCAAGGTTTTGTTGTCTCGAGTGTAACAATTCTCGACCGTAGCATGTAGACCTTTGGAGGACGGTATCGCCTAATGTTCCGTCCATAGTCGAGCGTGATTGCGTCCCGCCAAAGTCAACTGTCCCGACAGCGTTGGCGCTCTATTTAAGGGTCGATTCATATCGCGTCACCGTCATATCACGAATTGTCATGTTAGAATAGCTGTGTAGATATATGGCTGCGATCCGTTTAAGGGAAGTTAGTGATTAATTGTCGCAGCTATCACGCTGGAACGTTATTCACGTATAAACGGTTGACGCATAATGAGCACGTGAGGTGTCATTAAAAATTAGCACGTCAGGAGTTATTGTTATCATTACTCTCCTTTATCAACCGAACGAACCGAGCACATGATATTAGTTTACATCGACATTTGTAAGTTTCAAGTTTTAACGCATCTCGACTAGTTTCAGGGGAGTATGATTTTTTAAAATTACAATCTAATCTTACATCCGATGCAAAAGATGTTTATCGGCGTATGAGCCTCCTTCGTATTGCATATTGCATGTCGCGTAGGTTATAAATAGCTTTGAATTATTGCTTTAAGAGCCGCAGGGTGGATGTAAATCGTGGGGTAACTAAAATGTAAACACAGGCCACGTCCCAGGCAATAAACTGTTAAATATTAGTTTTGTTTTTGTGTAAATGTTTGCAAATATGAAAAAATATTATGTATAAGTGAAATTGTAAGTTGAACTAGTTTGTAAACAGGACATGTTTTATAAAAAAAAAAAAAAAAACTAGAAATTTCCACATTTAAATATCTTCATTTGGTATAAGATTTACATTCGGCAATTGGCGATGCACTTCTCCGATTTTGGAACCAGCGAACTGTCTGAGTATTTAATGAAACGTTTCCTGTCAAGTTGGCATATTGCCCTAACACCATTGTGAACTCCAAGAAACGCAAGGGAAGAGCAAATTATTGGCAAATATTTGAATATGCCAAGAAGCATATATTTACCGACGAATCAGCCGTAAAACAGCAGCATAAACGCAGTTAATATTACGCGAAGCCTACCTTCTTTCATTGACTTTGTTATTTCATTTTCGCTCCCCATTTATTAAACTGAAGCCGATTTTCAAACCTACGAAATGTCTCCACTCGAAAAAATTTATACGCTGTTTAACGGTTACCTGAGAACGATGTAACTTTGTTATATATCAATACTTCATACGACGCACAGTGTAACAACTATTTAACGTAAAGCATGTCAGGTACCTCGTTCCGCATTTAATTAATCGCAGCTAACGGTCATGCACAAAAGCTATTTCGGTTGGCTCATCCAATGAACGTTATAAGGAGAAAGTATAATTTATTTCCTGCACAATTAAATGGCGACTCGCTAATTACGAATTAACTATGTCGATCAATATTGCTCTCTTCGGCACGTCGAAAGAATTGATCTCGTTTACCGAAGAGCTGTCGATTCGTCCTCTGTATCCAATTAAATCCAATTAGACCAAGAATGACAGATTTAAAATATAGGACGAAAAGTATGGATTGGCAAACCGTCGCGAGTGTATCAGATCTTTTCAATGATGCATTCTGACTCGAGGAAAAGTCACGTTGGAATGCTTTTAAGCAACAGATCGATTTTAAAACCCCCATGTGTGACGAAATGTCGCAACATTTTACCTATATATAAAAAATGTTCTTGAATAGTGATTATTATTATAAAATGAGTTCAGCATTTTGAAATATCAGACTATTTTAAATCCCAATATAAAAATGTATGTGCATACTATTGTAAGTTAAACTAATTTGCCTGGAAAGGATGGTTGAACTCACACCATTCATAAACCCGATGAAACCGGGGATGTTAACAATTTCGTCTTATGAAAAGCCCACTAGAATTGTCCGTGTAACTTATTTAACGCGCGTCTGACGGACTGCTGCGTGTAAAAAAGTTACGGAGATATAATTTCGTGCCCGGAACACCGAAAAAAAAAGCGGTTAAAGTAAAGCTCGCGTTCAAAAAATTCGTTTTGACATTTCACGCTGGAAATTCGAGCCAACGTCATGGCATAAAGTTACATGTGGCCCCGAAAATTCACGACAAAAACGTTGTTAACGCGAAACGTTTGTTCTTGTCGTGGTGGTAAAATATTTGTTTCCAAACATTATTCTTGGCCGCGAGCTAAAATTTTTTCCAGGTGTAAATTTGTTATTCGTTACTCGATATAAATTAGAATTTGAATCGTACTATAAGCAGAAGGAGACTTGATTATTCAATAGAATTGATAGAACCTGTTTGACTTTGCGTGCGATATGAAAATTGCTCGATCGAATAACATTCAACGATACCTATTTCTTCGTTTCGATTTCGAGCCTGTAGATGCAACCGATCAATGGGGTTACGAAGTTGTTTTGGACGAGAGACAGGGTAACCGTTGCGAAAAATATCGCGTATACTAAAAACAGGCACAATGGAGAAGAGCGATAGAATTTCATATTTACGTTCGAGGGAGTAGTTTATTTTTGCGCCAGAAAGAAAAATTGAACGGCACTTTCCGGAGTTGAATGATGGAGACGGAATACTATAAGCAAGAATGTTCTAAGAATCAAGATGGAAGTTTATATTCAGTGGCCGGAGCACGGTGGCTAGTTTTTTTTATATTTCACTTCAAACGGAAACCATCATTCTGGAAAAGAGAAATGTAAGCGCCATAGGAGGAAACTTTACGGAAACAGTTCGGGGAAAATAAAATTTTTCACTGGGGAACGTTTTATCGCGAGAAGCCTAATGTAAAAAAGACTTGACAAGAAGAGAAAGGAAAATAAATTTATACGAAGATAGATAAAGTTTATACGTAGGAAATAATGTTTAAACGGCATATCGTTATTTTAGCAATGAAAATTACCTTCGCTCGGGACTTGAGCATTTATCAGTAACTTGAGTTAAGAACCAAACATTCAAATTTAGCGTATTTCACGTCTCGCAATTAATCGATTAAACAAATTTCCAATGTCTGTATTGTACTAGTTTGCATTTCTAATTGCAGTTTCTGTGGTTGTACAGGAGAGTCCGGTCTGAGGCTCCTGTCTGCCGGATCGAATCTTGTTCGCCGTTGCGAATTTGTAGCTGGACAGGAGTTCTCCTTGTAAATAGGGTAGCCTATGGTTTGCGAACACATCGAATCGAACAGTGTCAACACGACGAGCTACGTACAACGCTTTAATATTTGAATAATCAACATTACGTGTCAGCAGAAGTTCTGGCTGCTCGAGTGCTTGTTCTCCCAGCTAACGTAATTAGAGTTTCTTTCGCGACGAGTGCTAAGATTGGGTTCTTGGATGTCACTATTAAGACAATTTTCACGAGAGATTAATGTTTATTGGACGATATTTGTAAGTTGACGTTGTAAGTGGACGTCATCGAGGAAATATAATGTTAATTTTACGATCGAAAGAAAAACGAAGAATTTACGGATGTTAATGAGGACGGAGCACGTAAAGAGGTTTAACTAACAAGATTCCTGTAACCCACTGTTCCGAAGTCGACGAAGTTAGGATAAACCTGGGACGTGCAGAGCCGGAGACAGTGCAAGCGCAACAAGTTCTGGATTCGTTAGAAAGTTTCCATCGGATATAGAGAAATGGTTAGTTCCTAAATTTTTCCTATAACTGTATCTTAAGTTTTTCAAAAATTTTACTTCGTTTAATCTTTGTCGAATAGCAAATGAGACTCTCGTCAGTTCCACTACTAAAATTGACTACGGTATGGAGGTTTAATTTAAAGATTGATCGACGAGTATAAATAAATACATTATAAATTATTTTCGTATGAAATGTACATTCAATAGTGATAGTAATAATCATATAAATTCGTCTGTTCGATTAGAAATTAGGACAGTCTAATGGACCTGTCTGACCTATGTATTACATGGAAGGCTGACTTATCGTTGACTTTACTACATGCTGGAGAGTTTCTCGCCGATGCATCGATAGAAAGCATTCGACATTCAACTATCGGTAAGTGTAGTTAATCTTTACAACAATTTAGGAGAGATTTAAATATTTTACGTCCATTTGCGACCACATTTTTTGTTCACGTGTAATTTATTTTTCCAAAATGGATCCAATGTCGCAAACTGGCAAACAGAAATTCGTTTCAGAAGAAATGTCGCGTGTATAAAATCCTGGACCACTAATGTGGTAAATGTTGCACGTTCGTTTAATTGAGCTCATCGCGACATTTCACTAATAACGTATGGCGGTTTTACGACGGATTTAACAGGTAATATCCGCTATGAAATGTAAACATGATAAAATTTAAGTGCGACGATTTCAATTCCCAAAACCCTGGAAATTTAAATTAAACCATTTCGCGAGCATTTACACCTGAATCATCAATTTGTCGGAGAAGCAAGAGATTAACGACAGGGGACAATTAACATTATCATAAATATTACATATATGACGCACTGAAGTTTTAATTATACTCAGATAATTTGCAGCAGATTTTATGTCACGAAATGTACAAGATGTAAAATAAAACGTATTGTAATGATTCTATACATCTTAAAGCCTCCTAATGATTTTGATCTGTATCGCTCACTATTTTCCATTGAGAAGATATTTTTTATATTTCTCTCGCTATGTAACCTACGTCAAAAATGTTATTTATGTTTGGAAGAACTATCAAAACGAACAAAAACTTACACGTCATTCTATTTAAACAAATGAGGGAATGGAGTTCTGTCTTCGCCGGGACGCCTGTCAGATGTAATCCATTCATCACTCTTTTTCCTTGTTAAACCATCGTAAATCTTTAACACGCGACAGTTCACTCCCGGCGACCTAACGTTTCGCAATAATGTTACGCGCGCTATTCCACTATATTTCGTTGTCTTTTATAAACTTGTACCCAAGAATTTCCAAACAATTAACCATTTTAATTGGAGTGCTTAAGATATGGATTTTAAATGACAACCATTGCCCATGCGTGCTCTCAAACTTTTGCCGTATTCCAGAAAACATTTTTTAGGATAACGAATACAAAAATAACAGCGATTTAAAACATCTTCCCGACACCAGTCCGTAAAGCAAGAAGTAAGTTCCCGACACATGGCGTCGAGTAGTCTGCCACCGCATAATAACAATTTATTAGGAAAGTTCGTTCTCGTCGCAGCGTATACACTTCCACGGCTAACTTTTCTTAATGCAGCAGCTGCTTAGCGACAACTTGGCAGCCGACGAAGCCAAATTAACACTAATGCCACACAGCCTCGTTTTCTAATTAAGTATGTTAATTCGCACGCGGACGCTATTTTTGTTTCGCGCATTCTTTCGCGGGAATTACGAGAAGATTAAGCGCGCTGCTTTGAATTTGTTTTAAAGCGTGTTACGCGCCGTTTGCGCGAAAATGCACGCGAGTTTTCGACGCGAAAAGGAAATATTGATGTCTCAGGGAAATCCTTCGCAAAGAAAAACTACCTTCAAGGGGTCCTTCAGAGTTGACCTGTGATCATTTTTCCACTAGACGTCTAAAATCAACACGATAACTTTCGTTGAAAATAATGAACCAGTTAATACAGAAATTCCGCGTTTATCGTTAACTAAGATAAAAACGACCAAACAATAATAAAGTCGACGGAAGCAAATTTCTTGCCCGTTGAACAATCGACAAGAAAAGGAGTACAAACTAAATCCAAGAATGCAGGAACCGAATCAGGCAAGAAGATGTTATCGGTATTTAAAAAACAAAGTACGAGGAATCTCAGGGGGGATAGGATCTCGCCTCGATCTTTGAGGAAAAAGTATATCGAGAAACTTTTGCCCGAGTGGAGTATAACTTCCAGGAATTGATCCAAAAGAGGAGTAAAGGCAAGCGTCAGAAAAGCCCCTTCAACTATTCCCGGTAACAAGAGCTACCGACTTTTTCAAAAAAGGATGTTAGGTTTTTAAAGGAGTAATTTATTCGACAGATGTCACAGATATCATGACAAATGGACCAAGAAAGATATTCGTAATGTGACGTTTATGTCTATATAATGAATTAGATAAAAATGTGATATTTAGTAAACCAATTGGAATATAAAATTCCATTTCATTTATGACAGTGATGGAACTTACCTCCATTACATTAAATTCTAACAGAGATGTGGGGTAGGTCTACGTAGAAACCTCATTTCCATTACATTAACTTGTAATGGAAGTAGTGAAGCGGTGTCATCATACCGAACAGTGTCATCCGAAAGCATGAACTTTAAGTCATTTTTAAATCGGAATAAAAAAAATTACAAATGAAATCAAACTAATATAATTCAAGTTCTATTTGTATATATACTAGAGAAACCAAGTATTATTAAAATATTAAACAAAATTCTAATGGAGTTTGAAGTTCGTATTTCTAATTGAAGAGGAATAGAGTATTTGTCCAATATATACGAAATATTATACGAAAAATTTTGAAAAAAGTTTGAAGTTACAGCGATATCGCACTCTTATCTGTCAGTCTTTCCACCAACTGCTGTTTCTTTCCTCTCGCAATTTGAAATATATACACGGAGGAAGAGCCTAACCACGATTTATCGCGAAACTTCGACTTTTCTTATCGTCTATCCACTTGTCGGCTAACTTTGCCAACCGAGGAGGGGTTGGCTACTTAACGGGCACTCGGCAGTCAGCTTAACGCGAAAGTAAGCGTGCCAAGCAGATGTCAACGGCGTGTGTAATGCCGTCACGCGAGAATCGCCCCGTGGTCGCGTTTCCGGTTCGCAATATGCGCCCCTCCCCTGATGCAGGTCAACCTTGCTTCGGAGCTGCTCGAATTTCGCATTAAAGCATCCCCGCGCAATATGGTGGATATTCGTGGGAAAAATTTTCAAGAGCACCCGGCAGTAACGGGTCACGGGAAACTTCGCCGTGGAAATTGACACGGAAAGTTCAGGTCCTCGTATAAGGCTACTTTCCAGGTTCTCTCGTATTTTTCCTTTCTTCTCTCTAACAGCTATTATGCCGGCTACGCCATTGCCTGAGCGTCGAAGACGCCGTTTCAATGGCTGTTCCATCCCCTCCCATTGTATACAGTTACTTACTTTAAAATTCAGTCGCCATGCTATCTCTAAGTTTGCTGACTTATATCTCCTTATGCGCGGCTAGCATCCCCTTCTGAGTTCGTTTTGTGTTAAAGTTGAGTTCCGAGATGAGCGTTGTGTTCACTCCGATTGATGCGATTGTTGTCCTCGAGCGGCGAGTAAAGTGGTTGGTGGTATTCTAATTTTTACTTTTTACTTTTGATCTTTAGCGAGATTTTATTACAGTCGTATTTAATTAGCTTGTACTTATACCAATCAACGAGCCGTAGCCAAACAAAATGGTAATGGTAATTTTCCTGCCTACGGACGAGATGAGAATCGAGCCGACAACGGAGATACGACGGTATTCCAACGAAGGTGGCCCCTTTTATTGCGTCGCGACGCGCCCCGTAGACTAATTCTCATGACACATGGGAGTCACTTTCATTGCCAGCGACAAGTTCGGTATACGTGGTCGCTCGCAAATTGCTTTCAGCAATCGCTGACTGGCGCTACCCTCGCGAAACTAAACTGCAGCACACACCGCAGTTGCTGCCAGGCGTCTCGGAAATTCGCCTTGTTATCTAAATTCTCGTCTCGGATCAGCGGCGGCTCTTCTTCCGTTTATGTTTGCGCCTGGGCGAGGATCGCGTTTCTTCTTTGATGCCTTTCACGACGAAACCGGACACGACGAAGTCGCGCGACGCTCTGATCTTTAAGAAGCGCTGAAAGATTCTCATTTTCACTGTTTAATGGAAATTCTTCACGTCGACAATGACATTCTTTGCCATACAAGTATGGTACACTCGAAAACTGCTGGCTGTTTTAACATGTTGCGATTCTTGGATCGAGGATTATATGTATTTATGATGTAAACTAATATAATGAACGCATTCTAGACGTAATGAAAAGGTTGGTGCACTTGCGCATAATGAAATAATAATATTATAATATTAATCATATAATGTATTCAAAATATAAAATTCGCAGCCTTTCAGCGCCAAGATTTTTCACCTAGGTTCCGAATGACTGTTAAAATTAATGAATGAAAATCTCCAGCCGTTTTCGAGATACAATTTTTTTATTGGTGCGCTCGATATAAGCAGAAACGAGGGATATCGAATTTTCGTTTTATCACGACACTTGTGCAAGTGTCGATTCGCTAGAAATTCAATAAAAGTCCGCGGAACTGCATCGGCACTAGTTATTATTATCATCAGTTTTTCGCTACTTTCGAGAGATAAGGTGCCAGCTGCGTCGATGTCGAATCACCCCCTAACCTCGATCTTTGTAACTAGTATAATTCGCTCTTCACCATAGTAATACTAGTATTCCTTACTAAATTGAAAGAAAATTCCATAAAACAAAAAATCCCCAAGCTAAGAAACCAGTGCACACGTTCGAATAACTTATGGTAAACAAATCGAACTGTCTCACTCCGTTGTCTGCGCAACCGTCGATCCGAATAAGTCTGTTCGGTGAAAACCTTCCCTTTCCGAGCGTATTTCGGCAAAGGGATTAAAAAGAGAATTCCAGAACCGGTCAGTTGCTCGACTGCAGTGGCGGTGCACATCGGATTCGAAAGAGGAAACGGCTCGAAATTCAATAGCCGTCGGCGGGCCGCATAACCATTCGTTCCTGTCGAAATACCCTTCAGAACGACGCGTCATCCCGTCGAGAGTCATCCGTGAAATCCAACGACGTGGTCGTTGCACGAGCGCGTTTTGCAGCTCCTGGGTTAAGATTCCGTCGACCGCTGGCGCTCGTTCCAAGATCCCAGAGAACCGTTGGACCTCCCTGGAGACGCAACCTCGATTTTACTATCGGTCCCGAGACCGTGTCGAGTATTAGACTGCGAATAGTTGCGATAAGCGGAGGACCAAGAAACACCACCGCCCTACGAACACTGTCAACGAACTCGAGAATGTTGTCTGAGTAATTAACAATTAGCGGATCGACGTGTTTTCGCAACGGTGGAATAACATCGTTACATTTTGAGATGGCGGTCTCGAGACAAGAAGTGGTTCGAATACATCTTCCAGTCGGCTTTCCTTTGGTGTTGACGTGCTCGTTGCTTTAATTAAATTTAAATGACTGCGTTGGGTGGGCTTGTAAGAATGAAACTTTGTTACGTGGTTTTCAGGTTCCTTTTTTCCTGATGGTATCCTTATGTGGTACATTGTAGTTTTAATTGAAATGCGTTCATAGTTTTGAATTATGTTTAACGGATGGTTCTTGGTAGAATTAGTTATTTATTATCCTCAACCGAGGCAGAATATAGAAGATATTCATGTTGTGGATCAAAGTGTACTTTCGGAAAGAATTATTAATGGAATTATTGATTCGTCGTCGGAATGGTAAATACACTTCTAACGTTTGCGTCAGTCGGATAGTAACGTCTTGCTTTCCGCTCGCAAAAATAGGGAATATATTATCGGGCACCATATTAGATTCTCGAAACGATTCGAGCTTACTTATTCCCGATACGGCACGTACTAAAAGGCGTTCTTTGAAGTGACTTTATTCGAGTAATGCCTCGTATTGAAATGAAACGGGACGAAAACGTTCATTGAATTTTTCACGTCTTTACGATCAACGTAACTCTTGATACCGATACTTGCCATTTCAAGTAAAATATACCATTTGCAATTACAAAATCAGTCGAACGATTTTTAGTATTCAAATTCTTCTGTTAAGTTTTCACAATTATTTTTGAACATTTTTTTTTGGTTTTCTCATCGATTAATAATTTTTTACTACCTATTAAGAACGTTAATACAAGAAACTACAATTTTATTCTTCATCTCAGAATTAATAATTTTCTGTCATTGCAGATAATATTCCAATTAGACAGTCGTCTCAAATCATTTTTCCTGGTTCTGTGCTGCTTTCTCTCTCCCGTCAGTGGTTTTCTTGTCAACTCCGAGTTGTAACGAGAGAATACGGATTCGTAAACAAACTTTCAAATTGCATTAAGAAACGCCATTTGCATTTTGAATTTCATCCACGTGACTGCGAAACCGTAACTCAGTTGAAATATTGTCGCTTCCCATTTGAATTTCTTGATTTACCCGAGTTCAGTTCCGATCTCGAAGAACAAGCAAATTTTATGAACAAGCTGCCGCGCACAACGCGAACTTAAAATTTGTTCATCCGCGAAGGGAATCGCTAGCAATCATACCGCCTCTCTGCTCGGGGGAACTTTCGAACTGATTTTGCAATCCCAATGAGAAGAAAACAGCAAGCAATTGGTGCGGGTAAACAGTTGAAATATCATTACACCAAAAACAATGCAAAGAAGCACGGAATTGTGGTCTGCAAAACTAGACAATAGCAATAAGCTATTCTTGTGACGTATAGACATATGGAAACATAAATTAAAATTCGATAAAATTAATTTTGTTCTGTATTTTTTCAGATAAGTGAGTTGCCTTGATGCCCAAGATTAATCAGTGTTCGTTGAGTAACTTTGAAGATAAACACAAGCACTCCAGAAACGGGAGAACTTCTTTCGATTCGTGGCAATTTTTTAGAAATTTATTTTACAGAAATTTAATTATAAGTACGTAATTTTAGTGATTGTGTCCATAGCACAATATTTAAAATAACTAACCGTGAACGTGCGTGCCTCCGCCACCGAGGAGATTAAACTATCCTAAAATCTCTCGAGATTAACCTCTCTTGAAGTTTCATAACCACAATGGCTCCTACTTAGAAACAGGAGTTGAAAATCTTATACAATGTAATATCAAATTTCGTATACACTTAGTAACGGTGATATCAAAATTACTCCACTACTAAAGTTTTCCAGTCCTCCTCGGTGATATCAATTTCTCGCTGTATTCAGGTTAATTCACGATTTCAATGAAACAAGAAATAATACTATGAGAATTTGCAATTCGAAATTCGATTAAATGAAAATCACCCATATCAAAAGAAGTAAAAAGTAGTGACGCCAATTATCAGTCTCGATTTGTATCATATAACACCGATGTTTCTAAAAAATGTCCTTTGTAAATAAATAGCGATACAGAGATTTCATTTCTTGTTTATTACTCGAATAGAATTCTACGCCATCTTTGTATAACCTTAGTCGAGTATGAATAGTTTGAAGAACTTCATATAGTTTCAGAGTGCTACAAGACTCAACAGGGAATCGCAGAATTATTAAATGCAATAAAGCTAAGCTATTGTACGCCGGGTTTTATATAATTCCATCAAAAGGAGGACGTCATTTACGTCTCCCCAAATGCGAGGTACTTTACCCCAGCTCTCAGTTGCATTCTCGTAAAGCGATTTAGATTACCTATTCCGGATTTCTGGTAAAGCCAGCGTTATATAAGCTGTCTTCGTTTACTCGCACGTCTAACCAAAAGTAGATTAACGCTGGAAATAGTTTTTTCGCTCCGTGCTTACGTCAATGATGACGAACAAAAATCGAGACGAGGGAGTCAGTAACGAAGAATGGCTAAAAACCAAATACAACGGATATAAGCGAAATCGAGTGGATATTAAAGCTTCGGAGTTAAATTCGAATGCGAATATTATCGCTGGAACTAGAGAAAAAAAATTGTAAATCGGTGATATTTGATATGGGCATTGTTCAACAATTTTATGTAATCTTATGTTGCTTACTGTACGTATATTGTGTAATCTATTTTATATTAATGTACTAGTGTTTGTTTCACTTAAATCATAAGCAGAAACATCGTGATTATTTATCAAATTAGCGAACAATTTATCTAGAATATTTTGCTCCTACAAATATACTAATCGTTTGTCTTTTTTGGAAGAATTCTAAAAAACATTTTTTGATTACATTGAAATAGTAAAGTGCAAGTACTTCTTCGACTACACACGTGGGAATACATGAATATAAATGAAGAGAGTGTGCTGTTAAAAATGCTGAAGGAATGAAATATTAAAGTGGACTGGAATATAAAATCGAATACCACCGTAGGGTATATAAACATTTATATTGCACGTGTATCTACCTTTTTTATTGTTTATTATTCATAATCGTGGTTCGCAAAGATTTAGAAACATCGTCCTCTAATTCTACAAGAAATCATTTTTATCCAGATATGTTTCGGGAGAAATTTATTTCATCATAATAAAATATAATTAATTTGCTCGATTTTATTTCGAAATCATAAAAGAAACACCGTGCATTTGTTAAACTAGAATTGTTTCAGGGCTTAAAGAAAGTCATTTTACGGAAACAAATAGCAGTCCATTTGTCACGACAATTATATAAATTATTACTGCTTTTGAATATTTTAATGTCGTTGCAAAGGGGATTATTTGTTTACACGGAATTACGCAGAATTCTGTCAAAGTAATTCGGAATGAAAATTCAGCGTGATCGTAAATAATTCAAAATACTTAACGGTCTCGCGGCAATTTTTCAATTTCATTACATTTCAACGATTCCAAGTTGTAGTGATAACTGTTTGTTTTTTGGAAAATAATCATTCGATTAATTTTTTCATCAACATCTCGTTACAAAATGTAATATCCACTACTAAATAGAGGTCACACCCAATCAGTCATTACACAAAACGACAAAAGCGTATTCGAATCGCGAGTAGAATTTCTTTCGCGTCATCGTGAGACTTGTTGTTCGTGGTTGAACTCGAAATAAGAATATCAAAACGCCAAGGAAAACCAAAGGAACGGCGCAACAAACATTTATCTGGGTCATGTAGACTAGCAACTCGAACAAGTAAAGCCGCAGGGTTACATCGAACGAAATTCCGGCGCTTTCTGACGAGAAAATCGTTGGAAACGGCGGTAAAACGGGGACATATCATCTTGCTATCCGTATGTTCGCTAAAGCGATTTGGATTACCTGTTCCACCTTTACCGAGGAGTTCGTGGAGAACAATTTTATACTCGATTCACTGATCGTGGTCCACATTTACTGCAGCGTTAACCTCGATCCGTGGGTTAATTTATTATCATTTCTCTATTGTGGTAGCTACCAATGGATCTCGTTTATCGAAGGAACACTATATTTTCCAATTGAACTTCTGTTTGATATAATTCCTTTTTCGTGTACAGAAATGCTGTTTATTATTTTTAATTTTGAGGTATACGAAATGTACTGTAAATACGTACTGTAAAAAGATGAGTTTCTATAAACATCCTCAGGCTAATTACAGGTATATTGGCATTTCTATCCACCCTCGAAGAAATAATTTCCGAAGGATACGAGAAAACGCTCGGCAGAATTTAGAGTGGAGCGCGAAACGCGAAACTCGCTTCTTCTTGCCGCGCGTTTACGTCACAATTTTAAATGACAAGTCGCGCATCCCGGCCACGAAAGCCCGTCCATACGAGCAATAATCTTAAATTTACTACGAGCCAAGAATTTTAAATCTATGAGATATTTCTCGAGCGTGTACGTGCATTTATCACGCGAGCGCACCTTCAGTAGACGCCGCCGGGGCGCATTCTGTGCAGGAAATTTGATGCGGTGGATACCGCAAGAAAATGCACAAAGGAACGTACTTTGCTCGGGAAACCTGGAAACGTACGTTTCATGACCAGACTGTGCATATTATTCGTTACGTTTGATCGTTTCGCGGTACCCCCGACGGTATGGAAACGCTCGCTATCGAACTTTCAAAGCGATTCTACGTAACGTACCAATGCGAGCCCGCAATGGAGTGTCCTGGGTGTCTGGCCGCATCTCCGTTCAACGTTCATTCATAATCGTGGACGCTAATGGGACAATGGCGGTCTCATCTTCGAAGCATTTCTCTTCATTTTCTACGTGAGCTGAATGAAACGCCCTTAGCGTTGCAACTTCCAGGAAAATTCACCAGAGACACTTATTATTATAAATAAAACAACAAAAGTCATTTCTCGGCAAACTGTACATTATACAGTCAGTTTCACAAGTATTCGTGCCCTTTATGTCTATTTCTTGATTTTTCCAACTATTTTTTTGCAATGATTTTTTTTTTCAAAATTGTTCATACAACAGGACGAACAAATTTGGTCAAAAACGTGATTTTTGTTTTTTTGGGACTTGAAACTTGGCACAGATTAATCTTTTCTCGTTAAATTACAGAAACTAGAATGGGCTCTAAAGAAAATTTCTCAGACAAAATGTTAAACAGAGAGCCATAGCGTAAAAGTGCACGAGTGCACCTGGCGTGATTTACAGTGGATGAAATAGCCTTGAACGATCAATTGATTTTAGTGCGATTATAGTGACCATCCACCGCAGAGATTCTTTTGCTGACCAGGTGATTTTCCCCCGATTATGACGATGAAATAGCGCGACTCGAATATTTTTCACCATTAAATTTCTCCATCTTGTCCTATCACTAAATTCCTTCCACCCCACTGTCCCGCCCCACCTACCATTAAAGCGAAACGTTTACATTTTATTTTCTATGACGTAATTATAAAAGCATCCTCGTTTCGCAAATTACGAAAGCTCAATTTGTTATATGAATTAATGCCGATGCAATATTTAAAATTACTCATTAAACAGGAGAAACCCCCCATCAACGTGATGAAGGTTTTCAATTTTGATCGCGAGCACAGTGCTTCAATTATATCAGAAATCGCTTACAGCGATGATACTATATCGGGTCAGAGTAATATCGGACCCGACGAACATTGTTATTAGCGTTTGTATTCAAAAATAAAATCCATCACTAATGCATCGAATTTCGCACACGTTAACGCGAATGGAGATATTTTAATAGGAAATCGAAGAGGGGGAGAGAAATAGGGAGATAGAAACGAGGCATTAAAATCAAACGTTTAATTGTGCATATTTTGATTTTATGTAATGTCGGATTCAAATTTGTGTAAAAAGGGCTACGAAATAAGTTTGTCGTGCCTCCCGTTTGAACACAGACGCGTAATTTTGCCCAGAATTAGCTGGAATAAATCAGGGAAAATTTATTCGAGTGATACCAGCGCGCAGTATCATTTGTTATCCCGTCTTGCCGCTTAAGAGCTGCGATTAACATCGCGTAGTATTAATATGTACGTACATATGAATATACGTAGCCGTGGAAGACTGGCGTGTTAGAACTCACGGAATCCGGATTTAGAAGGTCCAAAAGTGTAAACTCGCGCTTAACTTTAGCAGAGCATTGTAGAGAGTGGATTATAATACTTTTTAAAATTGAGGTTAATTATGGTTTTACTGTACGTTTATTAACGATAAATCTTTTCGTGGTCCTGGCAAGTTTAAAAGCATAAAGTTCAAGTAAAATTTACGAATATTATGCTTGGGTAGACCATAAACGGTTTCATTAGTTTTCAATACTGAAGACGAAACCAGACATCAGCATCTAAATGATTAAAGAATCCTTACATTTATCATGTATATCAAACTTCAATCTATGGCTGATCATAGTAGTCTTGCGCTACTTATCCTTGATCGAATTTTCATCGATATTGAGGTGATTTTAATGGAAACGAAATGGGGATGTTTATATTACATGTGTGTAAAATTTCAATATAATCGGCTCATTTTCTACAGAGATATTACGTCAACGAGCTCGAAGCATGGTGTTCCAAGAAAATCGGCTTTAAAGTTTGCCGCGCAGTGTTACAGTATATAGGGCGTTCAGTTTAAAGTCCTGTAACTTAGCCAATTTCTCCAATTTCAGAGTAAAACTTTACAATTGTGTATTAACTTCTAAGCTTTAACAAAACTCTAGAAAAAATCTACTCCTGCTTACATTGAGGAACAATTCCAATGATTTCATTTTTTCAACTTCCCTATGAGCTAGCAGCCAACATTTCAACGCAAATCCCCGACGCTCTCTCGCAGCCGAAAGGATCAAATCGCGGAACGGTTCAGCTTTGATCGAAAAATAATGCTGTTTCGCGACGAGGTATTACCTCGTACGAGGCACATCGTGACGCGATTACGAACTTCCGGCGTCCCCGCGTAGTTTACGTCGAATATTATTAATATGCATGAGAGAGAGGATGAGCGAAGCGTATAACGCGCAAGGACAAGAAAGATTCGTCGACTGGCAAGAACGAAGTTGCGCACGAACAAAAAATTCCCTTTCAGCGGAGGCTGAGGGATGGGAAGGGCAGGATCTCTCTTCAACTGGTTTATAATCCTTCGATTCGAATAACACAAAAATTTTGTTTAGCTTTAGTTTCTCGTCAATCTTCTCTATTTAAAATGGCGCTCTTCTGTACAGGTGTCTTTGGAGTGAGCATCCCCTGACAATAAATTCATCGTGTTTTATGCATTCCATTTAGTATGCAGCCCTACGCTCTGTTCCCGACCAATGTGAAACGAAGCTCCAAGTTTACGCGATCGATCGGTCCTCGATTAATTTTTGGAATTACGTAAAATCCAGCGTGGCTGCTTCAATCGCGAGGGGATTCTACGAAGATCTCCACGAAGAGCTCGGAGACGCGCCTTGAGGTTTCGTGATTGATGAACAATTTATGAGTGGTCGTCCGCGGGGTCGCGTTTCCACGCTTATTCATTCGACACACGTGTCCTGCGATACCGTAAAGGACACCACCATAAATATTAATGCACAAGGTGTCGCGGCCGGCGTTGCCACCTTGAATATCTTTCTCTTGTCTTCCCCGAGAGAAATTGTTTTTCAGTGGTTGTATGACTTCGGCTGGTTCAAGCAGTATGCATCGATACCCATGTTTTATGGATGTGTACACATTGCGGATATTTTCCGAGTTATTGCATTCTGTGAGAGGAGGTATATACAATTTCTGAGGGAAATTCGAGAAGGAGGTTTACCATAGCGGGGTAATATGTAGCACCAACGTTTCTTAACCTGATTTTTGTTTCAACGGTTGTTTCAACAAGTACGTGGTGAAGGTATTGCTATTGTCGAAGGGAACATTATCTTGTGTGTATTCAATGCTCGGTAATCCTAATCTCCCCTAATGTAGGCCACAATGTTTCGCGTCCAAAAGCACCCACTACCAAGGCAAACGTAACACATAATGATTGCACGTTTGTTCTTTACTGAAACGAACGACAATGTTTGCTCTTAGTCTACAAACTGTAAGAAGCTTCCGAACCAACGAGAAATGTCAACAAGGTTACAAGTTATTGCTCAACACTAGAGCATCGTGTAAAATAACTTCCCGTCAAATAATTTTGCTTGCGATTACATTTTAGTATAAATTATGCATGTATTAGCTGAAGAAGGCCACGAACGTGGTCTAAACGTTTATTATTAATAAAAATGAGTATTAGGGTAAATTGTAAAGTTATGTCTCTTAATTTCAACGAAAGCTCAGGAGATTTCGAAAATCCGGTAAAGTTTCATTTTGAAGAGAATTCAGTATCATGTCAGAGGTTGGAGTGATATAACGATTCTATGGATGCTCTTGGGGCGCGAAGTCCATTTTTCTCAAGAAATATTACCTAGAACTGTCATTTTCGTGGCAAATAGAAGATAACATATTTCTATATATTTTATGTAACGTTCAAGTGTCGATTGTTTTATCTGTTTAATATTCACTTGTAATAATTAAGTCGAACATCCATATTGAGTGGCATGTCATTGTACGCAAGAGTCCACAGATCAATCTCAGAAAAAAATTGGGGTAACAGACACCTAGTGGTTAAAATCTGATTAAACACTTGAACGGGCTCTAAGGTGAGGGAATTTAGATAAAACTTCAGAAACAGCAAAAAATAATAAAGGCGATAAAATGGTCGACTCTGAAGTTTTGATATGAACCTGAAAAAGAAAACGACCGCAGAGGGGTGAATTTATATTAAAATTCTAAATGCCCTCTTTTATCGCCATTAAATGACTTCTTTTAACAACTTTTATCCCATCTAAGTTATATCTGAATCATGGAGGCTGTCCAAATATTTAATCCCTCTTTAAACACTTTATGACTGTTACTCAGATTTTTATTTCCTATTGTTTTAACATCATTATTCCGCAGAGCTTGCAAATATTATGCATTTAAAATAAACGTTCATTAAAGAAAATGAAGTGTGCAAGGAGGCAAAGAGCAGCCAGGTGCTATATCTGAGCCTAACCACATCGCTGTTGCGTCTGACCCGAAGCCATCACATATAAGAGACAGCTTCCAAGTGGTAAGCGCATTTAAGCCAGAATCGCGCTTGAAAAGCCTTACTCGTGAATCTTCGCGTGGATCTAGGACGAAACGGCGTAATACTTCCGCTCTTACAAACCAAGAATATTACTTTCTATCCACAAACGTTTAACCATAGTGTATAGCACACAAATGAAATTAATTTTTGTTTATTTAGATATCAATTCGAATAAACCCCATCACCGACGAGAGTCAATTAATATCAGCATAAATCCACTCTTTTCTCACGTCTTATAGGTAATTGGGCTTCAAAGCCGAAACGCGTACAAACGATTCGTATCGCAAACTCTGCGCAATTTTCAAACGAACTCGGCAACTGCCCGACGTCTGGAAATTGTCTTAACGTCCTCAACGAAGACCAGAGTGGAACAGATTGACGACCACGTCGGGTACACGTCTCGGTGGAACTTTAACTAAATGATGCACGGTCGAATTGCACGATGTGTGGGTGCATTAGGAGAGCGACGAAAACCGCATATTCCGAATCAGAAATCAGGCCACGCCGAGTGTCTGACTCTCATGCAGCTCTATTGTGTCACAAACTTCCGGGATTCTCCGAGTAGAGAAACGCTGGACAACGCGAGCAGGAACGAGCGACTCGATTATGACGAGAATTAAAGCTCATGAAACGAGCAAACGGTTCGGGAGACCATGGAAGTTACTGGCTCGTGCATCTGTTGCTGGAAATTTCCAGCTGTCGCTGGGAGAAATTTTTTACGAAATGTGAATGGTCCGTTGCTCGGAATTATATAAAAATTTATTCATATTTCTACTTTACTGGAATTTCTTATTTCTCTTTCAGACTACTTTTTCATTAAATTTTTTCGAACTGCAGTTAAGGTTATTAATTATTAAACATTATTTCGCGAGTGAATTATTAAACGTTGCAGTTGGATTGGTTACGATTAAATTTATATTTATGGTTTGTTTTAATCTTTCTAGTACCGAAAGAAAGATCGTGGAAGTAGTCGAGCCTTGTGATAGGTCAGACACAGTGGTCAGCCTTTATAAGACGTATTTCACTGTTTGTATACTACTTACTCATAGTGCCGCATTCTTCTTCACCTGAAACTGATCTATCAATCAACTGTTCCCTTTATTCTGATAAGGCATATATACTATTCATTTCGCAGAATAAAAAAATATCGCAATTTGTCAAATTTCATCGACGAATAATTTCTTCAAAAACATCGCTCAGTTTCATAACTTTGGAAATCACTACTTGCAGAAGCATTCGGTGCAGAGTATATGGAGGGCTCGTTAGGGTGGTCCTCATTTCACCATTCCTGATTAGTTTATTATAATTATTTGACGAATAATCCCTCGAACACCCACTTGACGAATGTGATCATTTGAAGGATTTTAGCACCACCAAAAAATTCGACAAACGTTTGGACCCTAAGGACCACCCTACGGCTCGTTAGGGAATCTTTTACTCACGTGTTTCGTAGCCGTATACCCGGTGATCTGCTGCAGCTTGCTGCTGACCACGTTCGTTCCAGGCTTCGACGGTTTCTCGCTCTTGTGCCATATCCCCACCACACCAGTAATTATCAACGCAGCCAGCGTAATTATACCGATCAATAATGACAGAGTCACGATCTTGCTACGAGGCGATATTACCATCGCCATCTTTCCACCGTTTTAAAGCGTCCCCCCTCCCGCGTCAATCCTCAACACTTTCCACCCACAAACTTTTAACGAACAGTTTCCAACGGGTGTGCCCGATGGATGAGAAAATTATCAATCAATAACTCCGATTAACATCAATATATTATTTATGTATACATATATCTAGGTATATGAATATATATATATATATATATATCTCTCTCTCTCTCTCTCTGCGATTTTGGGGGATAAGTGAGGGAATTCAACTATAATATACCTCTCTCGGGGTCGTACGAGATTTTTGCGTGTAGTTAACCAAGACACCCGTTGTTATTATAACTTTATCGTGTCCTCGTACTCGAATATCGACGACGTGTCAGCCGAATCCTCGTGGACCCTCCTTGAAGTCATCTGGCAGGAAGTGACTCGTTTCCCTGGCTGATTGTTCAAGCTATCGTTTGATCCTCTTCAGCTGGTGGTATCGTTTCGTCGGATCGTTCCGGAAGTTTCCCTGTTGTAGTCTGTGTTTATTCAACAAGAAACAATCTCGTTGTGTTCAACCTCGTTCGACGTGCCTGTTTATTCTCTGGGATGTTCTTCCATTCTTTTCATCCTTGGACTTCCTAGAAAAAGTTGGGCCTACGTACGAGGACGAGTCTTGTTCAATCTATTTAATGGACTAGGACTATCAACGGTGCTTGAAAACGATCCCCTATGTAGGCAAGGGATGAATGAGTTTCTTTGAGAATTTGGGTTTGTGGAAGAAGGGTGAATCCTACTTGGAGGACTCGATACGTTAAGAGTATCTTCTGCTCCTTAGATGTTAGGAGTCTCTCTGTTAACTTAGGCCTATTCGAGAAGGCCAGTTCTCTAAGTCTATTTAAAGGACTCTTCCAACAGTATTTAGTAACTTTTTTAATAGAGCCAGCAAGCAGTCCTCTGGCTTGATCAGTTTCCTGATCAGTACCTTCTGCTTCCTAGGTGTCTGTCTGCCAACTTGGGCCTACGCGGAAAGTGAATTCCGATTGAATTCCTTCAAAGAACCTTTGGAGTACCGATCGGAAACAGTGATACATGCAATCTTCCCCCGCTTAGCTCCAAGTATCCCCCCGTTCCACCCTTGTGATTTCGATCACGTCCCTAGATGGCGTCTGGTGTCGCTTTCAGAAATTTTACTACGAATCTCGGGAATTCATCACGATGATATTACATTCCCGCCGGGTGGTTTCTCTCGTTGAATCTCGTCTCTACGTGCATGGGTCAACAAGTTTAGCACTCCTCGGAACTTTCCCGCGCGAAACTCCGGTCTTCCTGGAATTTCTTAATGTCGCCCCTCGTGAGTATCTTTCCGCGTAACTTCGTCGAACGCGCTCACCTCGGGACACCCGGTACACACTCGGGCTGATTAACGGATTCGGTATCAACGCGAGGTTCTGCCTCTCGGCGCATAGCTCTTCAAGAATGCTTCCACCGGTATCCTCTCGTCCTGAACAATCTTTATTCCTCTTTTACTTACTTCGCGTGGACTACTTTTCAATAATTCTCAGCGAAATATCCCGGCACTCGACCGCGAGTTTACTCGCTCGGTACTACGAGAATGCGAAGTTAGTTTATAATTCTACCGAGAATGCCGAGTATTTCTTTCATCAATACCGTTTTTCGTCGAGCACGTTCCATTCCAATACCCTGTAAGATTCTCAGCCACCACTCGAGGTCCTCTGCAAATCGGATAACCGGAATCTTGTACACCTCGCTCGTTTGACTCGTCAGGTTTGCGTTGGACCTTTTAGAGCTTCCGGAAACGGTTTGCTCATCGAGCACCCGCCGCGAGAGTTAATTCGAGAATGCTCGACGAGTTCTTTCGATTCTGGAATTTCCTTTCACCTGTTAAATTTGATACGGCCCGAGTCTTATTTCGGAGCACCCGGTACACAATCGCGAAGATCAACAAGTTCAACGGGCGCAAGGAGACAACGACAACGAGTTGCGATAAATTCGTCTGAATAATCAACAATGAACATCACCCGGCGAATTATTGTGGCAACGAGATACTCCCACGCTTCTTCTTCAGGGTTTCGTTTAATGAGATCGCGGGAGGAAACCGAGAAGCTTGGAAGACGTCCTCCTCCGATTCCTTTGTCTTCTCTGCGACGTTCTCCGTCACTTTTTCGGATCACTGGCTCGTAGCAGTGGATATTCGACCTCCTTTAGTCTCCGACGGATGTCAGGCCTGTATATTATGAAAACAACGAGACATCAACAATTTTACGCGTCCTTAAATTAGGGAGATTCGAACCATTTCCCCGAGAATTTTTTTGGTGGACTGTGACTGATTCAAACGAGTTGCAGAATTGTAAGTTTAACTTGACACAAGACGAACGTCTTTATAAGAGTAATACAAGTTATAAAAACCTGGATGAATATAACAACAAAGATCACGCTTAGTGAATCACGTAAAAAGGGAAATTTGGGATTTGGACGGGCGACGAGAGCACAGGGAAATTTAGGCGAAGGGGTTGTAGCAATTGCAGCATGGAGAGATAAATTGGAAGGGAGTAAACTAAGTAAACATATAGGAGTCTTAGAACGGAGGTTCTTGTAAACCAGACAACGCAGTAGGGGTATCTGTCTCTGTTGCAAATTCAGCCATGCAAAGCATTGAAACAGAGAAGTTACATGATCGAATTTACGAGCGAGTTGTGGAAACGAAAATACGTGTTTTGGATTCACCGGGAGACAATGATCGAGAGGAAAGATGAGAAACGTGACCACGGAGAAGATTGATGAAAAATTTATATAAACGAATACTTTGTAACGGGAGACGAATCGACGAAGCTCAGAATGAATGAAATACTGTTTAGTTTGTATTTTTAACTCCTGCCTTCCTCATTTTCTATCCCTTTTCGTAATTAGTTCAAGTTTTAAGTGTATACGCATAGGCTACATCGTTGCCTCGTAAACTCAGCTGGTCGAGTAAACTGTTAGTTTTAGTTATAAAACATCTGGTCGTTAGCGTAGAGCGCTGGACGTCGATACAAGCAATGTCATAAACCACTACTCCACTTTGACGTTTGGTCGACATCGACGTTCAAACTTTGGAAACTCTCGTCTATTTTTACGCATCCGAGCATCGCACTCGATATTTTGCCTAAAATAGATAAAGGATTTGTAGCATTCAATTTAAATATTTTTAATTCGTGACCGCGATGATTTTAATTGCGCCTTATAAGAAAATAAATGGTCTCTTCCTAACTGTCCGCATTACGTCAAATTGCTCATTTCGTATTAACTGTAATTCAGTTAAATTTCAATTTACGGATCGAAACTTTGACGGCTGACATCGGAAGAAAATAATGAGACAGTATAACTTGATAGATCGCTCGTACTTTAGAGAACTTCAGCACGGACGTGAATTATCCTCGGATGAGAATTTAATTGCTTCGGGAACGGGGCTGGTTAGCCCTTACTAATCAATCAAAATGGTCTTGCGTTCGATAAAATTGGTAACTTTCTTGATGCATTATACTTGCCGATAGCACTCCGCGTGACCGTTCGGCGAAGTTACAAAATTCCACCAAGTTATCTAATGACTGTTCCGCTGACGAACTGATAACAAATTTGTTGCGAATCTTATTTGTTTTACGGAGTTACTTACTGCGGAGCAGACTGGTTGGCAGTCACAAAGTAATAATACTTGGTATCATAGGATAATAATCCGTGTACAGTGTCAATGCATTTACGGAATTTTAACGAAGTTAGCTGGTGACGAAACATGGTAATGCTCTTCCAAAAGTGCATGGCTTAAACCCTGCAATCTCAGAGAATCTTAAGGCTAAGAACCCGGGATGTGAAAGTATCAGATACTGATTGACGTATCATAATCCCACTATATGACATGCGCAGTGCGTGACTTTAACCAAGCGACAACCCTTGGACCTCTTCTGCAACGCTATTAAGGCTAAGATTTATTTCGACGATAATACTAGAAGCTTGTACTGCAATTTCAAATTCACAGAGAATATTTTAGCAGTGTAATTTTCTGAATATGCGAAATCTTTGGAATGCGATATAATATCCTATTATCCCCGTTAAGTTTAATGTGTGCTCTGTGGCATGGTAATACTCGCCATCCGCAATTAGGATGAAGAAGGAACGTTATCTACTTAATTTCAGATATCGAACGACCTTATTATTTTTATAATTTTAGTCTATCGATTTTTCGAAATTAATTTTATTTTAGCTTCCTTCAGAAATTACCTAATCCACCGAGTCGAATTAAAGTACCCGATCATCGATTAAAAGTCTGTAAACACGACTACGGAATTTCCTTCGTTTCGAAGCGTAAACACTTTTCCTTTGCTTCCTCTTTTAAGGAAATTGTTACAAACGATTCACATCCGCAGCAATTTATGCCTCTCTTCGACGTTTCATGGACCCTCCGACATCTTCGAAAATACTCAGAGTTTCCGTAAGTTTGTCACACGAAGAGGCAATACAATTCCAGAGATTACGCACGCCGGAAACAGTAGTACCATAAACGAGAGACTCGAGACGTCTCCATAAATATAAACCTGGGAGACTTAAATCTGTATAAAGTGCGAATGTGCACTGTTTCAACTACGGCCAAATTATTCACAAATCTCCAGAGCGTAACTTACGAGCGAACATGTTCGTGCAAAATTTCGGCTGGGGACCAAACTTGTACTCCTTGCGAGCTTAATCAAATATTTAACATAAATAACAGTTCCGAATTGAGCGATCAGCCCTTTTCAGCAAAGTGAATCTAACAAGTATTATTTTCACATTGACAGACGTTGATATCTAATCATGCATTGTCTACAATTTTCCAGTAGAGTCGGTTAGATATTCTCAGTAAGAAATTAATAACTATCAAGATAAACGAGCCAAATAAACCATACGTTTACACGAACCTCTTCCACTGTCCCCAATCCACCATCGAAGCGGATTCTACGCGTTGAAATACACTCTGTATATTCGCGCTTTAATTTATTCGCGGTCACAATCGGTTCACTGAAATCGAATAAAGGACGATTTTCCATCGGGCTTGAATTACAGAGCGGGATTGCGTCGCTTTCTAACCCCGCATTTTTGCGAGGGCTTGGCCGACCAGTGGGAAGAACAAAACGCGTATTAGCAACGCGGAATCACGATGGAACGTGCAGGATCTTAAACACCAGGATCAATTTTCCACGGTTATCACGCGACCCTGGGTTAACAGCATTTTCATCCAAGCCGCTCAGTCTGTTACTCCCTGGAACGCTATTTTCGTTTTACAGGGTAAAACGCGCGGCAAATGCGGGCACGAATGCTAATGTGGTGTGGGGCCAATATCGAAGGACCGGTAATGAAAATGAGGAACGCATTAGGTTATCCGAGCTGGAAATCCTGGCAAATTTTGGACGCGCCCATTTGCTTTCGTATCACTGCGTGGACTGCGAAGAATTCCACGTAGTGATGCCGAACTTGTGTTTTCTGATAGTGTAGATTGCTCGGTTCTTCGAGGAACTTAGGTATTTTGTTCCGAATTTTTAAATGCAAAGTCATTTTAACGTTATTATGGTACAATGACTGGCACGGATTCGTTCCGTCCCGGCGGCAAATGGTTCCGTTCACGCTACCCCTTTCCTTTCTCTGATGCTTCTCGGTTTCGCGTGTTAAGGCGATTAATAGATGCGCGACACAGCTGCGCAGGCTCGTTTTCCCGCGACCTAACATCTAAGCTCGCGGTTCCACTTGTGCGAACGTCGTTAAGAAGCCTTTCATCTATGCAGACTGGATAACCAGAGTGTCTTTGAGATTCTTTTCCTTGGAAAAACTGCGAAACCTGTTAGGTTGAAACTTTAATCGAATAATTGTGTATGATGTGTGTTCTATAGTCGTATACCATGTGTACTCCTCATGCTTCTATTTAATAAGAATCTATAGTGTCTAAGAGTTGTATACAACCGTGACGTGTTGAATACTTGTACGATATCCATGGATAAAATGAATTCATGGACGTATATTTTTACAAGTACAGATTTGGATAATACAGATTTTTTTTAAGGGCTTTTAAACGTACCTCTCGCATACATATTTGTTGCATAAAATATTCTGTAGAGCAACCTTTGGTGAAATAAAAATTTTCTGTCAATCAATGCCTGCTTTTCTCTATTTGTCTCTTTATTCTATTCCGTATTTTGTCTTCCTCGTCTCACAATGTCCATAAATTCTCGTATCTCGAGAAACCACTTCGGAGCGTGTCCTCGTATCTCAAGAACCCATCACAGGGTGTCCCATTTTAATCTTTAAACGCATATATTTCGGAAGCTACGTTGAATTTTTAAAAACTACCACGGCGAGGTTAAAAGACCTCGTAGGAGACTTCAGGCACCTGAGTCTTCAAAGAGAAAGGTCGCTGAATGGAGGGGGTCAAGGTCATTTCAAAGTCACTTTCAATCTTTTCAATGGAATAAATTAGAAATCCTCGAGACACCTGCTTTATAATATTGTCTAAATATTTTTGAAACATATCTTTGAAACGATACTGCTCATACATTTCGACATATATTGCGGATGTAAAATAAATGAATTTTCCATCGAACAATCGCAAAATGTAAAAGAGCTGTCAAACACAAGCAAATATTTCACTCGTGATTTAGTGCTTCACTTGATCTTCTGTACCGTTCCAGTTTAGTTCCATTCGTGTTCTGTTATATTTTTAATTTATTTCAACCGTGTGACGAGGTTCGTATTTATCCTTCTGCTTTCACTGTTCCTTGTTTCCTAAGTAATAAACTAGAATTGTAATTGTAATTTCTCTAGGCACGAATAAAGATAGTTTCCAACATTTTCGTTAGTTACGACTTCAGACTTCGAGCTGTCTGGCAAGTGCAAATTTATAAGTATGAGAAAAGCACAAGTGCTAGGAATTAACTGCTGGAAGAGCGTGGTATACACGAAGTTCCCTAAGTTCAGATCAGAAGGGGTGATCGCTCCAGTAGAACCGTCGAATTCGAACAAACTTTTCCATGAATCTAGAATGAAGGGAGACACATTTCGGTTCGATGCAAAATCGTTGATATTTAACGACAAAAATTTTACAAAATTCAAAATGGAGTTTCGTAACGTTACATCACTCCCTCGCAATTCGATTCAAATATTTCCTGTGATTCAATTATAATGAATTTTTACTATTTGCTTGTCGGAAATATTAAAACTTTTTACTGGCTTTGGTATGCCAATAAAAAAAATGCATATCCTTTTTCACACACATTACAGGAACAAAATATAGTCGGAAAGCAATCGATTCAAACGAAGCATTTTTAATATTCGACGCAAATTCCACTTTTCCGATGAACTTTAGTTTTGTTTTGAGCCGAATTCCAATCCAGAAAAGTCTGAAATTTTCACATGTCGAACCTTTCAATTGGTTAACATTAAAATATAGTTTATCGATTGGACACAACGAAGATTCACATGCAACATCCAAATATCAGAAAACGATAAAACATTTATAAAATATTTGCTGATTCTTTGCTGAAAATTTAGCTGATTCCTACGATTTTTCATTATTCGATTATTTACGAACATTCGTCTTCCTGGTCGCAGTTTGTTACGGATAATGGTTCGCATAAATGCGGACTCATTTTCGTCGAATCAGCGTCGGTACTCTCGTAAAAATTCCCGCGCATAGATCTTTTCCTCGTTCACGGTAAATTGCGAACGATTACATCCCCGCGGTGTTGAATAATTTCGGTTTCCCTTTGCCGCTTCGCGATCGTGGCAACTCTTGCGTTCTGATATTGCAAGAAGATACGTTACGCTTTATCGAACCGCCCTTCTGGCAAGTTTTCAGAGTCGAACGAGGGAGATCCGATATTCCCGAAGTAAATAAATCAACCCACAGCATACCTTGATTTAAGTTTTCCTTTGAAGGCGTAACATAGAGGCCATAATTGACACTTTTTCTTTATCCATAGGCCTACTTCGTTCGACTTCAGTCGTACTTCACATTCTCGTCGCTTTGGCAACGGAACTGAAACTACTTTCCGCTAGTTTAGTGATGGTTCCTCTCAAGGAATATTCTCAGGTAGCTCGTTCCATGCTGGTAGAAAATATCGGCAGGTTCTAGCAGAAGGCGAATCGCAGGCGAAACAAACGCGAAGAAAACCATTCGCCATTATACAGGATTCCTACTTTGCCTGCTTGCTTCCTCCTCCCTTTAGTCATTCAGACGCTAGGCATGCACGTGCTTGCTCCTTTTTCGAGGCAGCATCCAGGTCGCTTCTCCTTTTTTCCCCAAAAAGTTGCGTCTCTCTCCGCAAACGTGACTCACATACATTTTCCACGTTCTGTTTCCGACGTCGATGTTTACCTTGTTCAGGCCATCGATAATTTCCCGATGTTTCTCCACGACGGAATAAACAACATCCCCCAAAAGTACTCGTACATATTGTTACTCACTTTGATACTTAGGGGACGTTACAAAGAATTCTCCGATAGTGGCTTCAGGAGTTTGTTCCTTTAGAAAATCTTTTATTTGAATGTCAAATTTTCTGTGATATTTTATCCACAGATAAAATTGTATGGTTATAAAATTTTGTAATTGGCTTCTGAAAATATCCGAACAGATATCAGTGTAGGTCTCGGTTCGAAATTAAAATTACTTTCCCAGTAATTAATTGAATTGTTTACAGAAAAATGCAGATATTGATGAATTTTCCGGGTAGACTTTACATAATTAATTGAATTAAACCATAGCTCTCAAACGATTTATGACGCTTGAGTGTAATAAATTTTGTAGTATTTCGCGTTAAATTAAATATGCAAGCATCTATATATTGATTAAATACGCGTATGGATAAATAATTATTTGAAACGTGAGAGAAATCGGTATTGTAATGTAAATTTTGAAGCACGGTAATTCAGCTGTACGAAATAAATCCATTTCTACAAGAGAAGCTTATCTTTAACGACGTCGCGTCGTCTGTAAGTGGTTGGACAATATAATCCTGTATGAATTATGAGTTATTCGGATAGAAATTATTTAATATAGAAGCTATAGTAAATTTTACATGAAACTATGTCTGCTTTTTAAGGCATACAAATATTTAAATCATACTATACACTTATGAGCATATTAATATTAATGTTGATATTGTATTCCAATTATTGTAACGTGATTGAATTTATTATGAATATGTACATAAATATCCAATAATTCTTCTCCAAATTATTAGTTTACGAAAAATATGCTTGATCTTTTGAACCAGTTTCACGTGTACAATCGAGACTAAGTTTAACAGTATCATAAAAGACTTCACTCAATGAAATCAATCCTAACAAACGATTCGATTAGAGAAAGAGAACGAAAAATGAATCAATCGAACTTCATCGCATTACACTCTATGCTATCGTCAGGAACAATGCGCGCGTTGGAGTCACCGACGAGTAAATCACCCTGCAATATGATAATGGGGAGCAGATATACTGTTTCAATTTCAAAAACGGACAATAAAACAAGATACATACATAATTATGTCCGTGTCGCGCTGATTTCGGTGGGAAACACGATTACGAACACATTCCCTCCGATTTTCCCCGTTGCACCGTTCATTCATTTTTCCCGATTCGCGATAGACACGTTTCGGAATTCGTTTTAATTCACTTGAATTCGCCGTGAGAATTTGCGCAACGAAATGGCCGGTGTGTGCGTTGTTCGACGACGCGATCAACGAGGACCGCGCGAGTGTGTCCGCGGTGGGCGTCGAAATTTCCCGCGTTCGTTAAAATTAAAGTTTCACCAGGAGTTCGATACAGCACTTTATACGAGAGTGGCAATTTTATCCATAGTAAAGACTGAAGTTTCGCGAGTGTCCTCTAATTTCAACCATTATCCCCTCAAAAAATATACAAAAAGAAGGTTCTGGTATATCTAAAATTTTAAAGGCCTTTCGTCCTGTAGTATTTGTAGGACAAAAAGGACAATGACCGTGGTCGTAAAGGAATTCAATTAACCACAAGGTTCGTAAAATTTTACTACTTAATGTGCCAGTAATAATACTAATGGGCTCAGCAAACTGTTCTAATAAATACGTTAAAAGCAAAACACGTTGGGGCTAAGTTTCATTGATTATTACAACATAAAATGTAAGAAAGAGACTTTTAAATTTAAATGGAACTGTAAATGTTCAACAATTTTCCAATTGTCAGGTTTTACGTGTAATTAGAAATTATTGTTTGGATTCTAATGAGAACATAGTAAATAGTAAGTTTTCACGTAGTAAAACACAATTTGTTTTTTTCGATTCTATTCATGTACATTTTAGAATTTATGATTTCAGATAGAATCGTAACGTCCCTAAGTTTCGCAAAATCCTATTACTGTAAAGTCTCGCGAGATGTGGTGTTTTTATGGAATAGCTCGACTGCATACAAATGCGCAGTCTTATGCAATAACGTTTAAGTATGTTTATTTTGACACACTTTTTTTTTTTTTAATAGAAACAGTTTACTTCACATTCTAAAGCAGGGTTTTGTCAACAAACGTTTATAACGCGTAATATTCTAACTTTCAATGCGTTCCAAAGCGTAACGCGATTGATGTTCTCCGGGAAATCATTTTACGGAAACGACTGAATTTCGCACCGCAGACTAAACGCGTACGTGACGTTCGCTTAACTGTTACAATTATGGCGTCCCCGCGATATGACAATTTTAATCGCTCCAAATTAAAATGGCCCGGTGCGTCGAGACCGCGCTCGCCAGCCGAAATAATTTCGACAGCGTCGACTAATGCCCGCTTTAATTAAGGCGGTCCAGAAAACAGCCGTGGCGAAGACGGAAAGGTAAATTCGTGACTTGAACATAGAACACGACCTCGAAAAAAGTCTCGCAGACAATGACTGAAATTTACATTCGCCAGGTAAGTCAGGTAATCGGGATAAAAACTCCGTCGACTTGCGTGAACGTCGCTTCTTAACGCTAAGGGAACCTAACACATCAAAATAGCCTGATCGCAGCTTTGCAAACATAAATTTCAGTCAGAGATAAATGAGGGATTCATTTATATTGTTCATTCGGAAGGTGTTGGTATTTCAGTTAACGCGGACTCGATACTTCTTTATTTTTGTTGAGAAACGATCGTTCTTGGTTGCTCTGGCATGGATGGATCGACAACAGGGTTGATAAATTAATCAGTGGATTCTGGGGATTTCTTGAGACTCATTGAACTTTTTAATTGTTGTACGTTCTTTCAATTCAACAGAGTAATATATCGAATTAATTGCGTAGGAGTTGCAATCAGATTCTAAAATTGATTCTATATTAATTGTTTGTAATTCCTTTCACAATAGATTGAGTTGCATTTTAGAACTTGAATAGAGCTCTAAACTTTGAAGAAACATCAAGCTTATTCTTCCTGTACGCCATCAGATACAGCAAACCAACAGGTCTAGCCGGATCGTATTTATGTGAATGTTACCATGACAAAACAATAAGTTAAATTCTTCTATAGACAGAGCAAACTCCTTTGGCGCTAGTTTAAATTTAATTAACCTCGTTCCTGTGGACGTTTCGTACTTAAGGTGAACTTGCTTGATATTCTCCATACAAACAGTCACATAATATTAACTTGACGCGGAGTGGAAAGAGCTAAAAGCCCCTTTTCAACGCGCAAAGTGTTCCACGTTGATTTTCAAACCTCAAAGCCGACGATACTTCGTTGCAAACGAAACCACATGGAAGACCCGTGGAAAAATTAAACAATGGATTTTTTTTTTCAAGAGACTGCTGGAAATAGTCCGCGTTAAGGGAATATTGTACCATTCTAATCCTAAAGAAACTGGGACATTGATATTTTTCGACGTAAAGAGTATTTAACCTTCTGTCGCCATAAGTTTTATTTTTTATCTCAAAAAAGGAATAGTACGTTGTTCATTTGTTTATCGATTAATTAATGTCAGAGATTATCAAGGTACTTCATTTTCTACTTTTTCGAAACGCTTTATCGAATCAGGTATTATAAAATTTCAATAAAATACGTTGATTCGCCACGTGTACAAAATTATGGAGACTATTGGAGCATCGATCATCGCGATTACCATGATTATACTTTTCATTTTCACGGATTTGAGCGCACAAGTATTTAATTCGCGCTTGACATACCACGAGTGCAAAGTGATTGCATTTTATTTCATGCGTTTAAATGTCATTATTAAATCTGGAGTTTGTTCGTGGTTGAAACGATATATTTGTATTTTAATTAATTATTAAGTATAATGATTATATTAATAATGATAATATGATCAATGTCGTTGTGTTGAATATACTAATTTAATTATTATTAATTCACGAAACGTCGCAAAATTTACACGAGTTACAATAAAATGAATTTATATTAATTGGGAAAAAATGTCTTGTATTAGAGAAATCAAATTAAGATGGAAAATTTTATGTAACGGTGACAAATTATTTACCTGACGTTATGCCTTCAATTTTTATTTATTTTATTCATTTTATTTACAAAATAACACCGTTTTAGATAATCGAGCTATTTTATTTTTCCTCAAAATACAATCCTGTGTCGTCGATACGTGCAATTGTGTTTATCGACGTGTTCTCGAAGTCGAAGTTAGAAAACGGTTGAACAGAATAATCCGAGCTTCAGCGCGTCTTAGATTCGGTTGCCAAAATGTTGAAATTGAATTCTTTTCACGATACCGTGGATAGATTGACGATCGTAGACACCAAAGATAACGATGAAAAAAGCTTTTCCCGATCTCGATGTTTTTTCGATAACACGAATAGATCGACCTCGTTCGAGCTTTTCAATTTCCGTGGCGTTGCACATTGACGTCGACTATTTCCTACAATAGTAAGAAGGTGAGAAACGAGGGTAAAAAAGAGCGTCCGATCAAATTTCGTGTCTTTTCGGACCGACCATAGATTCCAAGACAATTTATACGATTGTTCGAGTCATATTAAAAAAACTATGTCATTCAATGATTTTACTTAATCACAATTCCAATCGAATTACGAGTAAACTCTGTATTCAAATAAAACGTTATAATTTTCTGTTTCTTACAGTCTTAGAAAATAGTTCGATCCAAGAAGTCGAAACATTGCCAAAATAGAACCTTATCATAAAGATTCTAAGTTATGATTCTTACGTGTACACGTATACTCTGAGCCCTAAATCAACGAAGTTCATTAGGAGTAGTTTCAACACTTCCCTCGTTCAAACCTTCCGGCAATGCAAATCCGTTAACTGCAATCGAACCATGCCTTTTTCTCGCCGCATAGCACAGGTAACGCGTCACACGTTCCGTCGCGAACGGCTCAATAACACCGAACGCAATTGCCGCCGCGTTTAAACCGCCCCTCCCCCACCTCATCGAGTTACCCCTTATCGCGTTTGTTTGATCGAGTGTAGCTGGTTTGCGAAGCTTGCTTTATCCCTGGGATAACTCCAGCCTCCGCTCTTTTCATCAAATATAAATTTTGCGGAAAATTTTGTTTGGCTGCAATTTTCGTTGCAGCGGCAAACGCGTCGGTAATTTCTGCCGACGAAATGATGCGGCCCGAATGGCTAACCCTTTTAATGCTGCAAAGTCATTTCCGCGTTCGCGAATACCGAACTCCGGCGCCGTTGATCAAGCTAAACTGGTGATAAACCCATATTCGATGGAGTTTATGCCAAAACACGTTCGAGAAGATGAACTGGCATGAAATGGGATGGAAAAGGTTTAGCGCGGCGAGTTGTTGCTAATGTAACAGGTTAATGTAAAATGCCGTTAAAATAGTAGAGAAATAATTTTGAAAGAGACGCGAGTGAAATTCTCGTCCAGATAAAGAATTTCGAAATTTATAGTTGTTGAGCATTTATTGGGAATTCTTTAGTCAAAATAACTGAGGTATTATGAAACTAGCCACAGAGCATTCATTACTAATTAAGGCACGGTGTCAAGTAAGCATGCTTTCTACTTCTTCATGTAACGCCCTTCACTCGAAGTTCTTTACAATGAAACGTACTTACACATATGAACGTGTCTTGTAGAGTCTAATAGAGTGAAATATAGGCGAACAAGGCTGGCCACTCCATACTTCACTGTCGTCCGACCCTCCGTCGGACAAAATTGATATCCAATAAGGCTCTTACAATTCCAGAACAATTTTCTAGGCACACGTCATTTAGACGCCAGCCGGATTATTTAATATTCAGTGGAATATCGACATGTGTGTCGATTGCGACGCTTGAAGTAGAAAATCTGTACCAATCATCGATTAGGATATTTCTATTCGGCATATTGGAGTCAATTGTCATAATTTTTAGCACTTGGTATTTGGTCATTAATAGTATCCCCAACTTCAACCGTAGCTAAGTGACCCACCCCTGTTCCACTTGTCGGCATAATGCAACGCACGAGGTTATCGTGTAATCACGGAGGTTGCATTTATCGGGACTTGACGGTATATGCTCATCTGCATACTTAACACACGTGTAGGGGTCCGTGAAGTTTGTTACAGGGGTGGATCGAGACGAGGGGCTTAGGAAGCACAGTTTCAGCCGCGCAGTCGAATTGAAGGAAATTCATTTTAGAGTTTCTTGAGCCTTAAGCTTCAGCTTGCGCTTCAAGCATGTCATTATTTAGATTTGTAGTTTGCTTGAGAGGGATCGTTCTATCTTAGACATTTGTTTACCAAGCATTTCACTAAAGACATTTTGAGCTTACATTTATGATCCTCTTCGGTGCAATTAATTCCAGAAATGAGAAATGATATTTAAAATATGTGATAAATCCAGGTGATAAATAATTCATCATCTAAATGGAAATTCACATAAATAATGCTCAATCTGTGTAATCACGAACGATAATAGGAAACCTGATCGATATTATAATAATCTGTGAAATTTGAAACACAATCGACCCGATCGAATTGTAATTTGCTCGCAATATAACGTAAACAACAATTCTGGAATACTAAAATAAACTTGGTTATCTTCGTCCCAGTGACAGTTTGCTATTTTCAGTCTCTAATATTCGAAGATAATTGTTTCCAATTGCGACACAATGTTTAATTGAATTCGAATATCGTCTGGGTGATTCTTTGAAAAAAAAAAAAAAATGAATGAACTCTAAGTTACCAGTAAGAATATTTAGTCAAACGCGAGTCGAAGTATATTAGGTCACATAAATATTCGCTTGAAACTTTTATAGGGATTGATTCACATAGAGCTAAACATTCATACAGAGAGATCAAAGCGATTCGGCTGGTTCACGTAAAACTGTAATTTTCCAATCTGTTCGGAAATTTAAATATTTTATTGACTTGTTCACTCTTCTTTCGTATGTCACTGATTTTCGAAATTGGAAAGGGAATTACTCACGGGGCAACAGCTATTGGCAGATATTACTTTTTATTCGAAACACGATACATTTTTTCAGTAAATACAAAATAAAACGTCCTTTGTCCCAGTCATAATGATATACTTTATACGTATATTAATACACTGTCCCCTAAATTAAGATATATATAGACACTGTCAGATACTGCAGAAGCTAAAAGAATTCGTTTCACTTTTGACGCAACGGAAGGAACAACCGTCCGAACGAAAATGAAGACGAATCGCATTTGTTGTATTATATCGCGTGAGAGTGGCGTGGTAAATCAGGAAATATAGTGATTCAATTTGAAAGCTTCGCGGCGTAGAGATAAGCGACGCGACGGAATTTTCAACGTTAGTCTAGACGCCTCATCGCCCACGCGGTATAGTGTGCGATGTTTGAAGTGCTTAGAATCGCATGGTCATGCGTTCAGCCGTTCCAGAGTTTGCTGGATGCTGGATGCATTCATGTCGAAAAGTGCATTATACCGAGAACAGCGGCTCGTAGCCGCTAGTTTCCCGAAGTTCCAACTGGAACGCAACCTCGTTTAAGTTACAAGATATAACGTTTCAGCCAACGTTATCAATTAGAACTACGGGGAACTCGTGATTTTTCCTGTCACGTGGTTTCCTCCTCTATCTCCGCTGTGGAACGATTCCAGGCTCTTTTATGGGCATAGTTTGCTCCTCGCATATTTTACTTAAACTGTACCCTTAAGGGAGGAGATATTGATTTGGATGTAATTACTTTCTAATATTTTGTTTATATTGTCTTAGAAAATAGCGTTGCGTAATAAATCGTGCACCGATTGCGTTAAGGCTTTAACGAATCGTGAATTGAAATTTCAATAAAACGTGTTGTTGTAGTCTTGTAGTCTTAGATGAAGGAAGCCATCTAAATATTTCCTTTCTTTCGTGATATGAAAATTGGTGCGATTTCAATGGCGTTCCCTCTCTAAAAAATTTATGTCATAAAGTCCAAGAGGGATATTTAGCCCCCCTGAATATTATTCATAATTCGAACGGAATTTCGCGTTCGTCGTCGTATTTAAATGATTGCCAATAGTTCCCCCGATTCGCCCTTGTTTCCAGTTCCGAGTTTCGCGACTCGCCGTGAATTCTTTCACGCGGACAAGACTCGAAAGCCCGTGAAACTGCGAAGAATTACGGATGCGACCGCGCTGGGGGCCGCCGATCGCCATTGACCGCGCGACTAAAAAGAAATCCGCGAATAAATTCCATTATACCGAATGACAACGATGAACAACCGAGCTCGACGAGCTTTCTCGACCGGGAAAAAGCCTATTTTGTCCGAGAGGCGCGCTTTCAACGACTTCTGCCGAGGAACAAGCCACCCTATCTATAGCGATATTCAATTACAATCCACTTAATAATGATTCCCTATTCAGGGGCATCCCGTGAGCGCCATCGAGCGCAAAGCGAGCCAGCTGTCACGCCGCGCGATAACTCGATTTTACGACGTTGCACTCGTCGCTCGCCGAATAATTGAAAATCCATTCCGAAGTGGTTTCGACGATTTCGCCGACGAGAAAAAAAGAATTTATCATTAAGCCGCGACACGAGAACATCGAGGGGAAAGGAAGCCTCGGTGTGCGTATTCGGAGGCACGACTGAGAGCTCTCGATTAGGCTTGCCATCGCGTGGGCGTTTTCTGGACTTCTGAGGAGGTCGGAGCTTCCATTTCGGATCGACAGCTGTCAATTGAAGGCTACGTTTAACGGGTCGCGTGTTTCGCAAAAATACACGGAACGCGTTCTCTGTGGATTTTCAAACAACACCCAAAAACGTGGAATAGAATAAAAAGATAGGGAATATTATGTAATATTGATGTAATTAGGAGAAGAATATGTAAAAATTCATACAAGACAAGAAGAGACTGAAAGTAAGTGTACAGATGCGTACAAATGTATCCATAGGTTTAAGAAAAAGGGAATGTCAGATCTTATTCGAAGGAAAAGTATAACGTTGATGAAAGACAAGAATGTATTCGTAATTTTGATGCGTTTTATTTATTACCTCTTCCTTATATAAACACGCATATTTCTGTATGTATATACGTTTCGATATTAAGTTTGTTTTACAAGTGAGCGTACACCAAGACGAGACTTCCGTTATTAAATTGTTGATCGCATATATCAATACCGAACGAGATGCCTTCCCCGAATACTATGTAGTATTAGTTCCGGGATATGTCGGTGTACGTGGATGAAGATACTATTTGCCTGCCATGTTTCTCTCTGCACAATATTAACTCTCTCGTACACGTAATCCTTATATGAGCCGTCAAATTTTTTCATAATAATTTAGATATACTTCATTTCCATGAACACAATATTTTTCTTGTCACAGAAATTTCGATAAAGCCATTTAGTTTGACTCAAGTTTCCGAAATGCTTCCTTGAGCTCTAACAATACACCTGCTTATGTGGGAGGAAGCGAACTGTTTATCTCGACTGATGAAATTGAAGACTGAATAATGTACGCGAGATGTGTCGATCCCTTCCAATCGACAGCTGACACACCAGAATTATAAATAAGTACCATGCCATTCTCCGAATCACTCGATTGACAGCTTTCCATTAAAAATTCCAATTGTTAATCCAGGCGACGGTGTGCGACGTTTATATTACAATAATTTTAGAAAAAAAGTATTCGCAATGGCTGTCATTTTGACGTGTAGTATTATTGTTTTTTGCGCATTTTACATAGGAAGGAACTCGACTAAAATTATCCCTTTTTAACTACTGAACATTTCCACGAATAGAACGAAATTCCACAAAGAAGTATTTTGATATTAAAGAAAAATGACGAGTAAAAGTGGAATTGCATTGAAAATTAATCTACTCTACGAATGGATTAATTAATTTCGTCCATAATACAGCGTGTTTTCGTTACTCATGCAGAATATAATTGACTGTGGAGAAGTTAAAATTGAGTTTAAAGTGTCCTAATACTCTGTAATGAAAATATTATCAAAATTACAACGAACCATTAGCTAGGTAGCAAAATTTGATCCTCAGTTTAATAATAATGTTTCGCATTAACTAGTAAAGTACTTACATGAACTAGCTTAGCAATGTACTCTAATTGCTTTTGTACGATGTCGGCGAATTCGATTAAAAATTATTTTGAAAGTAAATGTAGATATTCAACAAGCAATAATTATTTTGTTTTAAAATAGACATTTTGCGGAAGGAAGGATATAACGATGTAATGTACTTTTGTATCTCGATCCTAATAAAAGAAACATTATTCACGGAATTAATTAAAGCGTTCGTTCCATAGATGCCAACGTTTCACAATTTCCTTCAATACGTAATTTAAACTTGTCTTAACTAAATAAAGCAAAAAACCATTTCCTCTCAAAGAAAGTAATGGAACCAGGACGTTCCAGTAGGAAACTGTGTTAAACACAAAACGAAGGGGAAGGATCGGGCTACGGTTTAATTTTCATGTTGCATTGTTTTTGACCGTGGTATTTGTGCCCTGTTACGCGCTTTTATCTCTTCCACCAGGTTATTTTACATTCTTTTTAACCGAATGAATTTTCACGCAGGACAATCTCGCGTACGATACACGGTGGACGGACGAAAAGGAACGAAATACGCTAAAACAAAAGCAACGAAAAATTAAAAAGAAACCTTGGGGATGCTTTTAAGTCGAAAGAAAAATCAAAAGAATTGGTTAAACAAACATAATTTTTTTTTCTTGGAAAATTGACTCGTTATAACGATGCTTCGATCGATCTGAAAATTAATGACTTTATCTTTTCCGTTGTTGGTTCATCGTTTCCATTTAATGGACTGACGGCCGTTGCGTAGCCTCTGTTTGTTTCAGCGCTTTTGCGAGTCGATAGCTCACGAGAATAAACAAGAAAAGGAGCAACGATTTTACGAGAGGATCCATAAAAACGGGTTAGTGAAATTATCTCGTTAAGTTTGGAGGAAATCGAGTACACGATTTAGCGAGATTCGTTGCATATGTAATCGTTGTTGATTATTATTTTTATTGATAAAGTAACTTGTTTGAGTCTCGATGCAACTAATAAGTGTATAATGCCGTGTATAATTATTTTCTGAGCTTTGAATTCCCTATATCGTGTTAATTCTCCCAATTAATGATTTAGATAAGTTTATTTATCGAGTGTTTAATACATAACATTCTGGAACAGTCTAGAAAATTGAATTAAGGATCTGAAAGGTTAATCAACACCATCAAACACTTTTGAATTTTGACGGAAAATTCGAGGGAAACTTTCATTAAGGAGAGTGATAGGCCCATAAAGCCTAATGGATAACATATTAGTAATATGTCGTCCATAAATTCCGGGAAAAAATTCCTCGTCGTCGTACGGCGGCTGAGAAATTTTTTTCTCATTGACATCTGCTCACCGTTACACATTATTATATCTCATCTAAGAAAAAAACATTTTTCTAATTTCGCCGCGGCGGAAGATTTATGGTTTTCGATAACGTCGCATCTGATCGTCGCTTTCACCTTTCGCGACTATTAAAAACGAGTCGTCGCCATCGTTGGATGAGGGAAAAACTTTCAGATAGAAAAGAAAAAACGGAGTTTCAACTTTTGGCAGACGGAGAAGCACCGTGACGTATTAACGCGTCTTTTACCTTTAGAAATTAACACACAAACAAATCAGATTTCTATTTATTACATTTCGTCTAGAATATATTGATAAAATCGTATTGGAGAATTTGAAAAATTGGAGAAAAATTGGTGATAAGTGTTCGACGATTAGAGGGTGTCGCGAAATTGAACGAAGGCGGTAAACCACGTTAAGAACATTTGGGGGTTGACATTAAAGGGAAACCGTTCTTGTAAGCGAAATTCCCGAACACGACAGCTGTCGCTGCAGGCTGACGTCGTCTTCCGGTCGTAAATTCGGTGCTTACTATACAATCGAGGACGAAGGACGCGTTTAGAAAGCATCACGGAAAGCGACAGATGACAATGTCGCGTGACGTCAGATAAAATGTATTAACCATACGAATTTCGCATTACAAGGCACACTCTCGATCGAAGCAATCGGTAACCGACGACTTGTGATTGAGTCAGCGATAACGATAACTTTCGCACGTCTGAAATAAGTGAAATAAATTCATGGAATATACTTAAAAAAAAGACAATAACGAATAAATGGTAAAATGAATAAAACAATATCAATATCTTCTTTGCGATCCTTTTCTAAATCGAGATTTCCTTTCTATTAAATAAGATAACGCTTGTCAGATTGCTGTCAAATTACAAATACGTAAAATTATTCTAGATAAAACTGATTGTACGTTACCTTCTGGCCGTTTAAAATTTTCAGCTTTATAGAAAAAAATTATCTAAAAATATTGCGTCCAACGTAGAAACAGTAATATAATGTATTAAACAAGTGCAACGAACTCGTGAAAACAAACAAGTGAGTAATTTAGTATTTACGATTCGTTTGTTCCACTTAAGATATCTTCGTAACCGAGAGTAATTGTTTAGTGATGCCAGAGATACGATAGGAATTATTTCCAGCAAGTATGAGAATAATAAATCATTTTCAATTAATGATTTTTCCTAGGAGGAATTGAACAGTATTTATCTGTAATAATTAAATATTTCTTCGAAAACGTTGAACCTAACCCTTTATTTTACATAACAATAAGCAAATTTATGCAATGGTCGCTCCACTTGTACTAAACGGGAAGCATTCTAAATGCGTCCTTGTGCTAATGTTCTTACTGTTGATCGATTAATCAACAGTCCCATTAAGCGTACCGTGAGAGAAATAATTACCCCTCCGGCGACGACTAACAAAAAATTACGTCAAGGATAACGAGAGCAAGCGTTACCTCAGCTAATTTCTTCTATAACGCTGCGTTAGTACAGACAGTATTATATGGATGCAATCATGGAACAATTCGAAATGATCAAATAGGAAAAATATTACTGAAAACTTCCAAATATTTTTCAATAGAGTTCGTAATTACATCGTTGCGATACAGTTGTGATCAGTATTAATATCGACTCATTCGCAATATTTTTCAAATTTATTTAATACAGCCCGTAATTGCATAATTGGCGAAGTGGATGCATTCATTCAAACAAGTCTTAAAATAGAAGAACGCTAACCAACGCGTTAATTAAAAAATAGTATTCCACCACGTGTGGTAAATGTAATTTTTCTTGGAATTCTAATAATTGGATCTACCTGTAATATACCCAAATAGAGATTCTCTCGCGCAATTCACGTATAGCAGCAAGCTATTTCTAAATCGATGTGGGCCATAAATAACCAGAGACACTATTTCGAAAACAGCATTTATTCCGAAAGATAGGACTGCGGAAGAAAAATAGTTCAAATAGCGGAGCAATCGTCCAACAAAGGATTCGAAACCAGGTTGTTCAGAGCGCACAATGGAGGCGAGTTTATGATACGGACAGCGTCGGGTCGTTATTTCAGACCGTACGAAGCTGCGTACGCTCGCAGGGGATTGTGTTACCTTGTGATCCAGACTAGTCGAAACTCTCGTGCGCTGCCATAATGTTCTCGTCATTTGGCTCCTCGATCGCGTTCGAACTCGCCCGAAACTTCTCAGGTCCGACAGACGGAGACGTAGGAGCTGGTGTAGGATATTGTTTGCAAAATTAACAGGCTGATTTCCTCTAATTAGGATCCTTTGGCATGGCTTTGCCTCGCATAGAATTTGAGGCGAGTGATCCCGAGGGGCTTCGCGGGATAATGGGGGAATGCATCTCCACTGCGTCGGTGGAGTGCATTTCTATTTGCCTGGTTCAGTGGTTGTGTGTTAAGAAGGAATCTCAATTCCACACTGGTCAATAGACGACACTCATTGTGGTTCTCGGTGAGGCTGTGTGCGCGGAGTCGAGTTAACACTAAACGTGCCAGCACTTTGTACACCTGGTCGAATGACGGTCGATTGCGGTAGATAAGACAAACAACAGATTACAAGGTTGACAAAATATACGTGACACCTAGTGATGAAAAGTGATGTCATTTCTTTTATATTAAATTCTTAATAAGTTTCTATTTTTAATCAATTATGTAACCACCCTCGTTATCAACGGCCTTTTGCCAACATCTTTTAGGCCAATGTAAGGCACCTGTCTGTTTTTCTCAGCAAACCATGATTCAATCTCTGTGATCGATGGCAACCAGACAGGTACCTTGATCCAACCCCTGCAGAAACACTTTTCCCAGAGGGAAGAGCTTTCACCGAAAAGTCCCTAACGCTATCAACTGTCACGGAACCACGAAAGAATGCTTCTTTCTACAAAACAACGCAAGAAGGCGCGCATTACGCGAGTCTCCGATAAAAATAACAGTTTCGAGACATTTCCTGGGCCGTTGGGGTTCTTGTACGGCCAGGAACAGTCGACTCGCGGAGGAGAACGGTAAAGATGAGTCTCAGGTAGGGGAGACAACGGTTTCGCAATTGCTGGAAGTATCCAAGGCGGTCGTCGATGGAATATGGAAGATCAAAAACCGACCACTCGATACGCGGAACACGCCAGCGGAAAAAAAAAGAAAGTAAAGGGAAAACGGGAGGAACTTTGGCTGCGCCCGATGCAATCCGCAAAATAAGAGGAAACACGGGGGGATGGCGCGAGGAGGGAGGCGGAATAACGAAATAAAAGATTCGGCTATACGTGAGTGTACGGATCAGAATATAGTCTGTTTGGACACACAGGTATACGTATGTACGCTCGCTGCTTCCGATCTCCCTGATTCTTTCAGTGTTCTGACGTGTTTGGCATCCCCTCGCGGCAGCTACGAACGCTCTGACCACGATATTTTCTCCTTTGCTCGCCGCTAACCTTCTTTGTAAGATTATTTTCTCAGAAAACACGGTAAGCGAAGGAAGTCCGAGAATGCGAGCCCACGGAACACGCTGGGCCTTCTTCTCTGTCCAATAGTTCCTCGCCGATTACGAATTTTACGGAGACGGCCTCTGGTTTACGATGGGGACGTGTCTACTTCGGGGTCCTCAGCATCCAAAATTTCTTCGTAACTTTTTAGTGGTTTAGAGTTGTAGTGGACGAAATTTGTACGAGGTCATTGGTGTATTTAATAAAAGAAACTAAATATGTCTAGACAATTTAAAGGAAGGTAAATAAAAAAATGTATACGAAGAAATGGTACAAAATAAATATTTGAAACAATTATCGTGCGAGCATTTAATGCTTCTCAAGATCTTTAAAAATAATTACCTTCGTCTAAAATTGGTTATCACGTGGCCCATCGCGAGGATTAATTTTATTCTAATTTTATCGTTTACTCTTGAATAGCCATCCTTGAACACAATTGCAACGCAAGAATACCTCTGTTATATAGTAATTAGCATTCACTCTACGTCTGCTTAATTAAATTTCCTAGCGAACCTGATTCTAGGTGGACACGCGAGGTTTACTAGGGAATCAGTCGTCCATGATTATTAGTTTACGAGTTTGGTGGTCTTTTACCTCAGCACGTGTACATGGGTTCTCGAAACTCGCCAGGAAATTGCTAACTGTAACTAATCGGCTGAACGTTTTTAATTGTCTCTGAGAAGGGAATGCACCTCGAAAATAAATTGATTATCGATTCGTACTGAAGTTTGCGAGAACAAAATAAATTAGGATTACTGTTCACGCTTTCATAGGTTTGTGCAAGATTAGTTTATTCGAATAATAATATTACAAAAACAATAATAATAACATTAATTGCGTTAATGCTTAGGTGAAAATACAACTGTGAACAGGAATCTTAAATTATTAACACTAGAAAATCTTGTAAAGTATATGAGAAAAAAAATGTATACACGTCATAGAAAAATAATTGCATCGCGTACAGCTGAAGACTGCTTTCAAATTAAACCTCAATTGTACTCCACGAAAAGAATTGCATAATTCATCAACATTTTCAACAAGAACAATGTATTTCCACTCTGGCCCAGGTAACATGGAAAATTCTAAACCATAAATTTTTAGCGGTACCGTTTCTTTGAAACTTGCTCCGTGCTGCTGAAATTTGCAGTTCGTTTATTACCTTGATGGAACGAGTGGAAGAATAAGGGTGGAAAGAAAGCACCGCGAAACATTTCTTCAGTGATATTATTTAACGACGTTGCCAGACTTTAAAATGTTTCTAATGGAATACTTAAATCAGGATTAATGTTACGCATAAATAATACCAGGTGCAGTTGAAATTTTCAAATTCTTATTAATAATTACTAACCTCTCGTAGGTTTGATTTGATTTAAATAATCTCATCAGTTTTCGATATTTTCATATATTCATTTTTAATTTCGCGACTAATCCTAACTAGTGACCTCGTTCGCGCTACAGTGATTAGAATAATTAAAAAATGAGACGCACACGTGCTGCGCGTGCCAGCATCTTTGATGAGGTTGACTATGCGTGATGTTTCATTTGATGGGGCCATTAAACAGCGCCATTAGGCGTTGCAAGTGCAAACTTGACATAAACTATTCATAAAACGACACATAGAGTCATGTCAAATGTATCTACATGAGATCAATATAGATATGTTTCATTAACTGTATATCGTTTCAAATAGAATACATGTTTACAAAGTTATAACATTCATGTTCGATATTCATATTGTATTTCAAACGTTTTTAAAATGGCAAATTACTATTATAAATTCTAAATAATATTTTTAAAAAATGCTACTTTATTCTATTGTGACATGCTACTAATGCAGAAACGATTTAATAGAGAATGTGTCTAAATAAAAGCTTTATTTCCATAAAAATGGAAGGGTATCTAAACTTCTGAACAGGAACATAAATATGTTCGCTGGCGGATGAAAATATTGCACAACACACGCGATTCGGTACATTTGTAGCTATTGAATAAATTGTTCCCGTGCATTTTTTGTTTTGTCTATATAAATATTTATTTATAGTACCTCGCTTACTTATACATATGAACACACCGAGTTAAATAAACAAAAATGGATAACGCAAATCTGGTAAAAATGTGTTGCACAACCGTTTTGTGCCTTGGAACAAATATCGGGAAATTTTTAATAATGACACCTATAAATATCGCAATTTTTGCTCCTGGAAAATATAGGAACCGCGTTCTGAGAGTATCGCGTTATGGAAGGTCTCACCGTATATCTGAACGCGATACTTTCCATGATCACGTTATCGGGCCATGTACAAATTAGCTCATTAACCCAATTTCAGGGGGCTGTAATTCCGCTACATTATTAGCATCGAAATGGAACAATTGATGATCGGTGAAGACGTATCGAAACTATTGCTATCGCGTCGTGTCGAAGTCTTCGCATTATTCACCAACCAGAACTTCCGATAATCTCATTAACCGGATTTGTGGAATCCAAACGTCACCGTCTAATTAGCCACCGCAAAGATCATCAGCTCCTCTATACAATCTGTTTCCCTTGAGACCTCAAAATCTTTGACAAACTCCCCTTAAATCCTCTCCAACACAGAAATTCGATTCCAGTGGAATAGTAATGGATTTTCCGTGGATTAATTATTCTAAGGAATTGATTTTAGCATATTTCGGTCTCACGAGCTTGGTCGTCTTTTAATTTGTTTGAAATAATAGATTACGTGATTGTTTATTAATAAGTGTTCATTTGGAAGTATTCATCGAAGGTTTTCTTTGTTTTTTAGAAGTAAAAGGAAATATCTAGTAGTGTAGCTTTGAACAAGTCACACATAGAGTAGACAACGATCAGTGGTTTCTACCAGAAATAGTCAGACATGTGCTCGAACGTTTTCATAAAACAAACACTCATTCAGCGCTACCATAAATCGTCATTATCGCTTAAACCATTTCCCACACTCAAATATTTCTCCAAACTGTAGCAAACTTTAATCTCAGAGGAATCTATCACTTCCACGGCAAAAGCTAATACTTGCAACTCGGTTCTCTATCCCCTTACGATACTTTGAGAAGCAACTTTGTTCACAGAGCTGGCATGAGTTTAAATTTTCGTCACGAATCGAACTTTTCCACAATATTTCCATCTAGCACTGCAGATAGAAACCCTCGAAACAATGCACTGTGATAAATACCTTTAATACACCAGTATTCATTTACTTGCCGAAGCCCAAAACCCATATAGTATCTATAGTATATCAAATTTCTAGTGGAAGAATTTCATTTCATATTTTGAAAAGGAAATAATCTCTTGAGTATTATTATGAATGTTCCTGAATTAATTAATATTCGAGGTAGGTGGCTCATTTTCCAGAGCTATTGTTACATTTCAATAATGAAAAAGTTTTGATTCTCTCCGGTTTAGTATTTAATTAAATTCATAAAAGAGAAGTATGCGTCAGAAGGAATGTTAGCACTTTAAATGAAAATTGTACTTGGAATAAAAAATATAAGGAAGGAAGGAAACATAGAATTTCTAGGTTGCAAAAATCCACAGCTACTTGAATTTTAACACAATTTTACACCAATTCAACCATTTTTCATATTTTGTATTTCTCGTAACATGTGTTGCATTTTAACGAATACTCTGTTGAACTGAGAATGAACATAAGTAAGCATTCTCAGAAGGATTTATCAATAAAATATCTTCTGATATTTTCTGTTTCTGATTGAAACAAAGATCGAATCATCGAAAACCATAATCCACGTCTCGAAATTTGTCGGAATCTCGCGTGTCGGATGGTTTAATAACATCCGCGTCAATCCGTTTCCCCGGTTTACTTAGTCAGTCTTCCGTCAGCCCCGCGCGAGGTAAAAGAGCACAAACGAACGGAAAAATATGATTCCCGCTGTTCCGAGACACCAAACTTCAATCGCCGTTTAAATCGCTGGAACGAATCTCTGCCAGGCCAGGAGAAAGCGAGCGCGACGAAAGGACGCGACAGAAAGAGAGTGAGAGAGAGAGAGAGAGAGAGAGAGAGAGAGAGAGAGAGAGAGTCCCGCGTTAATCACTTTTTCAATTTCCAATTCTGATCACCGTCCGCAATCATGGATCGAAAAACCTGTTCGGAGAGCCAAAGAATCCTCGGCGTCCCTTTTCTCCGCTTCCGACCTCGGCTCTTCATTGCGATCCACAACACTCGCGGAAAGGGGAGCGCCTATTCAACGAGAATAATCGAAGGAGCCGGCTCGGGGAAAAGTCGAAGAGTAAAAAAAAAAATGAAAAGGTGGAAGCTTCGCTGGGAAATCCCAATCCACCTAGGCCATCAGCTCGAATCCCCGGTGTAGGTTACTCGGTGGGTAATCCAAGATCTGGGCGTCACGTATCGGGCATACGTCAGGTTAGCTCCTTACAGCCCGTGGTTCGAATCTATGTGTCATAGTTCTCGAATGCAGGCCGAGAAATGAGTTAACGCGCGGAGGTCTAATGGCTATTGGAGAATTTAGCTGGGAAGGATTACGCTATGGAGAATGAGAATAGTGGATACACCATGGGGAGTAAAGGTACTTTCAATGACAAGGCAACTTTTAGAGCAAAGGTTCCCATTTGCTTCCGTGAGAGTGTCTCGGGCGCTATGGTGTCTCAAACATGGTTAAATAAACAGAACGAGATGACGTACAAGAAATGCGTGAATTTCACCAGGGTGTCCTAGATGCGGTTAAATGAATGATGTGTCTCGATAAATTGGGGAGCACACATTGTCACAGGGTTCCCCCTTAGGTATGGAACAGGAAACGCGGACCTCGATCGACGCTGAAGGCTCACTTATGGTATTGACTTTCTCTCGCGCGAGAGTTTGCTCGAGGATTGCTCTTCCACCGAAAAGGCATTGGCCTAAATGGGAGAACGTCTATGCCTCACGGATAAAACGATGAAATTCGAGGGATATCAGAGGTACATTCGATTTAAGCAATAGGACCACCTCCCCAGCACTTGGACAAATAAGCGGAATGCTAAAAGAAAGAGAAGGGCTTTTAGTCCACTGGGAAATCCCAATCAACCGAGACGATCCACTCAAATGCAGTGATGCATGTTCTGTGCTGTGTAATGTCAAATTAGCGCGTCACGTAACGGGCGTGCACCACTTAGCTACTTGTGGTTGGATTTTCCTGTCATGGCTAGTGGTAGAGGATGGAGCACCAGAAACGTGCGAACAAAGTCGAGCCTAACATGTCATAGCGCTCTGAACACGAGAGAACGAACAGGCTGTTTTCAAGTGGCGGGAATGCTTATCAGGCTATTTCGCGTGAATAATCGAGTCGAGTACTCGCTCGAAAAGCGGCCGATACGTTCAAGAACAAAATATCGAAGCTAGCCTAATCCACTGAAAAATCTGACGTAAGTTACGTACTGGGTATCCGGGAAAACCAACACGTTTCATGTATCGGGCGTCATCGCTCAACTACTCACAGCGCTGGATTTTCCCGTCACAGGTGTCACAGGATTCTCCAAGGATGAAGTGCAAGAACAGCGCGAACAGGTCGGGGCTAACGCTCCGGGACATCCTAGACAAGGCTAGACGAATGGAACCCATCGAGAAAACGGGCCGCGAGTTGTGATACAGGTTTCTCCCCGAATGTACCGCAAGAAACACGTAAACGCTGTCGGGGCTAGCGCGTGTCCGGGTGGTCCAAACACGGGCAACCTAACGGGGTGTCAAAAGGATACGGAGAGCACGGTATGCTGGAGGATTCATCGTGGATGCGGCGCAAATAACGCGGTCGAGGCTAACGCGCCAGGGTGTTTTGGATAACGGAGGATGACGTTTGCTTGTTCGGAATACGGAAGGGCAAGGAGAATAATGGAAGGAGCCTCGAAAAACAGGAGCGCTACGCTCGCTAGGAAAATCACATTTCGCTAAATGGTTCGCATCTGCCACGATCTGGAGTGCTAATAAGCGTATTTACAACGTGGTTGGATCTTTAGTTCGCGGTGCCATGGGAGTCTCCTTGGAAGCAACATAAACACGGAGATAAACATAGTTGAAATTAACACGCAAAGTGCCCCAGGCGAAGACAACAAACGGAGTGACCGAGGAGTTGGAAATTATGTTGCGTTGATGGATACTTCAGGGAGATGGCAGAGGAAACGATAAACACAATCGAGTCTAACGTGTAAAAAAATTCTAAATGTAGATTCTAGGAAGATTTGTTCGATGAAAGGAGTTTGATCAAGAGAGGTTGGGAAGAAAAGGAATGATAAATAGGTACACCATATGGACATCATCAAGGTTAGTAGCCTCAAGATAGGAACGATTTGGGAATAATGGTATAAAATATATTACAAAACTCACAATTCACCGAAGAGTGAATTCTTCTAATAACGTCATATCAGTGCATACATCATGCTTCGGTGCATAGTCATAGAAGTTTAGAGCCAGCGCGGCAAATACTGTAGATATTAACACACTAGAGTGTCTCAGACACATACAACTAGATGTGTATTCGTTGACGCAAAGTAAACGAAATGTTGCGTCACAGGGATCTTCTCGAACAAGGCAAAGGAAACAGTCAACACGAGCAAGTCAAATGCGTCAGAATATCCTAAACAGAGAACCGTTTCGTCACATAATTAAAGAAGCCTACCCAAAGGGGAACCAGTCGCAGACTATCCAAGTAAAAAATATTAGAAGCTACCCTCGTTTGTTAAATCACAATCCACCAAAACCGATCAGCTCGAATCTCCCCTATTCGAGTTCCGCACTGGGTGATCTCCGACCAGCGCGTCACGTACGCGGCGTACATCACTCATCTACTTACGGTTCCTCTTTTCGCGGTGTTCTCCTCAGACGTGGCACAACACCCCGTCCAAACGCTTCGGGGTATCCCAAAACACTTCGAAACGCGGTTGTCCTTGGAAAACAGAAACCACAGGATCCTTCTCGCGAGTTGCACCAGAAACTCGAAACTACCGCACCAGAGCGTCCAGGATTGGGCCAGCTGTCGCCTATTCGTCGAGGAGCACACGCGCCGTGTCACAACTGGGTGCACGTGATTCGTCGATGTCCACGGTGGGACAATTGGTACCGTTTTCTTTTTTTCTCCGCCTCCTGCGGGCGCAGCGGCGTGATCGCGCGCGTAACAAACCGATTCGTATCCGCGGTCGAAATTGCCGCCGGCCGACGTCAGCCGTTTGCGTCGCGACGCCTCTCATAAACAGAGAGGTCCGGCATTCGAGCGCGCCCGCCGCGGCTGTGCACGGATCTCTCGTCGTCGTGGATCCTCCGCGTATGTGGCGGTCAGTGAGCGCGTCGCGGCGCCTCGCGAGCGCGGCAGGTGGCGCGAGACGCCCGACTACCAACCGGGGGGCGGCGCGGTGTTCCGACGCCACTCGAACGAACGGACACACTGACGCCTACGAGCGGTTTCGGGGGTTGGAGAAACGATGCTGCCGTCTCACGGCGATACCGCGAACGAAATTGAGCGTGGCTCCAGGACTCGACGAGAGAAAATGCGCCAGCAGTCGCGTCCCCGACGCCGAGTGGGGGTGGGTCGTCGCGACCCTCTCTTCTCGCCATCTCTCCGCCTGCGGGAGCCCCACTCTTGTCTACGCGCCGGATATATACCCCGACTCTTCCCTTTGACTCCCTAACCCACCTCGCGATGGTTCCGTAAACTTTTTAAACTCATGGCACGGATCGGAAGGGGATTCCCGTGCTCGTTTTTGGAATCGCGGGATGCTTTCGAAAAAGAAATTAACGGGAATGGCTTCCAAGAGGTTGGGCATTAGTTGACCGCAGCAAGGATATCGCGGTTCAATGAGATATCGAGTATCGTTGGAGAGATGATAGGGGTGAATAGGCTTGACGATGAATCGTTGATTAAGAGGGGGTAGGTTTAGTTTAGTTATTTTTTAATAGTATTTAGTAACAAGGACGGAACTTTACTTCGTGTCTTGTATCGTATTTCTTTCTACCCTCCACTTGCTTCGTTGAGGTTATTTCGGTTTGTTGGAAGGCGTTAAACATTTGTCACAATTAGGGTGATCGTATTTGATCGGGGAATGATGGAGGCGCGGTAATTTGCTCAGACTTGTAACTTATTCCGCTTCCCTCGGTCGGCCTTTCGATGGCTATTTGTCCTCAGCAAATAGAATTCCTTGATGGACTACGTGTAAACGTGGGGACATGTTTCTTGTTTAGAATAATGGTAAGCCCTTATCGCAACATTGACACTAAACTGGATACTTCTAACAAAACATCTAGGGTTTAAATTTAAATCCTAAATCTAAACTAACAGTTTGACCTTTGTATGTATATCCTCGTAAGATTATCATTAACGACTTTGAACAAAAATTTTTATTAAATGTAAGGATTCGCCAAGCCTGCTTTGTATTAATTTTACTTTTACCACGTTACACAGACCATAATATTTTCTTATTATCAGTGTCACGAATGACACATTATCTCGTTTATAATCTCTGTATTTTGTTAAGGTTTATCATGTTCAACTTCTGTTGCTTCCCTGGGTTTTTCCGGCTGGTTCGCATACTGTTTCTAAGTACCACGGTTAGTAGTTCCATCCTAGTTCCAAACGACTGTCATTCTTTAACTTTTTGTTCTCGAAACGAAACATTCTGCGTGACATTCTGCCGTGGCTGTGGCACTCGCGTTGATACTAAGGTTAAATGAGAGTTGCTTCGTTATCATCTTTCACATTTATGAAACTACCTTCTCCCTATTATGCCTCCTCACCTGTTCATTAGGGTTGTTTCAAACTGTATGCCTATAAACTGAAATGCGTCGAGACATCTAACCGTCGCGAATACGAACAAATTGTAATAAACGAGTGGGCGAATTGCGCTATTGACAAAATTAAATTCTATCCGCAACTCGGACCGATTCGATGCACATTCAGGTTTATTTTTGTTACAAACACAGAAGGAGTAAACATTTTATTAATATAATTTGCTATGACTGCTTTTAATGAAAAAATACGAAGTTCGCCTTCTATTCCATTATACAAACCATTTCGTAAACCAGCAAAAGTAATTAATTAACAGTGTCCCAGGAAACCAACTAAGTATGATGTTACACAGTGTTCCACATTTCGTAATTGAAGAGTACAATGCATAGTTAGCCAATGTTGAGAAACTGAAACTATCTCCTCAGAAACTCAGATTAATGTCTCCAAAGCATTTGATAACTTATAGGTAATATTTGAGATCGCGAGTGATAATATTCTGATTTTTTGAATGTTAAACAGTAAATAGTTCTAACAGAAAAGAAATAAGAGGGATCTCGAAAACTGGCAGAAAATCATGCAGATCAGAGGATCCCTATTTCGTGACGGAATAAGTTTTGCCTGGACCCTTCGAAAGACCAAAGATGTCAGAATAATCAAGACGTCAGTTGCCAAACTGGCCAACAAAAATTTAATTAAATGTATTCCGTTAAAAGAAACGTCCTTGGGGAAGATTTAATTAAACTGCAGCCGATGCTTCCATCTCTGTACCGACGTATCACATTACCAATCTTCTTATCGAGCCAATACCCATTAACCTTATCAGCTGCAGGCCGGCAACGTTAGTGGGTGTTCGAAAAATGAATTATTTATTTACCGGATTGACGGAGAGAAAACCTCTTTGGCGCAGAGCACGATAGTCAGGAAAGAATGGAAAAAGAAAAATCAAATATACAGGGTATACCAAATTTGAAAAAATAACTATCCTTATCTTGCACATAGGTAAACAAAAAGGAATCAGCAAATCCTAGTGTAATGAAAACGTACTCTTGTAAAACACACTACCAGGTTACTTTTACGGTTTGTCCCAACTGCGAGTTTCTTTTGTATAAACGACGGTAATAGGCACCATTTGTCGAAACAGGATGGCATTCTTTTCAATGAAGCCTCCCTTCTACCTGTGCCCACTCTGATTTCGATACGAAGCAGGTGTCATTAATCGTTGGCGCCACATGTGACAGTACCTTTTTCACACTCGTCGAGAAATTACCGTGGAGCAAAAAGCTAAGCCATCATAGCCTGCGCTACTTTCTCGCACCGCAAAGGTGTCGTGGCGCTTTACCGGCCCCGGTATTCGCCTGATTTGGTTCTGCTTTTTATTTCTGAAATTGCAAGAAAAGCAATTCGACGCGGTGTCAGACATTCGAAAAGCTTCCACCATCTCCTTTTACGCCGTCGCGAGTAAGACGTATTAGAAATGCTCCAACAGATTTCGTGAAGCGTGCATTTCTTCGGGGAAGATATATTTTCGAAAGATAATAGATATTATTGGTTCGTGTAACGGTATTTCTTTATTTGAGTTTGAAATCTTATGGCAATATACGCATGATAAAAAGGTGAACAAATATTATTAATGAAGTTAGTAGTCGCTTATATTTTAATTAAGCGTCGATGTTATATTCTATGAGTAATGGAAATATTTATGGGCCACGTAAATTTTTTATTAAAATACTTATTTTTTATTTTTTGATGAAAAATATACGCGTTCTTCGAGCATTAATTTATACCTTAATAGTGAATTATTGTGAAACATTTATGTAGTAGATGAATATTCACGCTGTTCGCGAGGTCTAATATCAGTGCTTGTAGAAAATTATATCAATAATAGAAGTAATATGTCCCGACTGTGCATAGATTATGTATGAACATTTGGAAATGTATAATTGAGTGCCAAAAATAGAAATTAACGTATAGTAACAAGACAAGCATATATCAGGAACTTAAGAAATTATAAAGTAAGAAAAATGTAATATGGAGACAAATAATCGGTGAGAAAAAAAAATAAAATGTAGATTTGAAGAAAGGAGACTGTCATATTGAACTGGCATTCATCGCTATAAATTGCGGCTAATGGTAATATTCGAGTCGCCGCAACGTTTCCTCTACCGCGTGCTCTCAGCAGAACCTCAAAACGTTACCACTGAACAGTCGAGAGCTTCCAAGCGAATGTCTTATTCCTCGAACGGTCCCACTTTGAGGATTACGCGATGTCTGACGAATTCAGCGAAATAAGTGAATGGTATAGTTCGCCTCGAAGACATTCTAAAACTCTTTCGGTTCCCCAATTAGCGAGAAAACCATAAATCACGTTTGTGCCAGCACACTTTCGTCTGCCGCTGTGGCGCGACTTACTTTATTAAATACGAATACTTGTTTGCAATATATACACCTCTTCGAGATATTTTTCAGCTGAAAATCTTCGAGTTGTCGAGGGCAATTAGCATTCATAGGTAATTTGCGAGGAGTGGAGGCGAAAGGAGCTGCTGCGAGTGCGATGATTGCATTATAAAAAGTAAAAAATTGTATTATGGAAAAATTATAATTATCGAAGTTGACTTTCTGTTTACGAAGAAAAAATTACTGACACCCTTATGGTTAATACTTTACATATGCGTGTTTACAGACATCCAGGAAAATGTTAAATTCTAATTGAGGCTTAGAAGGTCTGGAATTGCTGTCTGTTAGTAACGATTGACGTATCGCAAACTCAAAGAAACTCCAAAGTTTTGATGAACATCGCCCAGGGGGTCGCGGATCCGTTTTTTCCAAATTAGCTGCTCGTAACAGATTTGTGCTGGCGTATCGAGGAAAGCGAAAGTTTGACCTCTTGTTTTGTTTTTTTTAGAACTTTTATTTCAACGCCATTTTCCAATATTCATGAATACAAATTTTACAAGACACACTTCGAAGCAATCAGAGCAGTAACATGCCTTAATAAACATTGTTACGTTCAGTTAAAAGTATTCAACGTTTAACGAAGAATCCTCTGTACGACCCTCTGTCAAAGTCAAACAGTCCCCTTTCCTTTTGTCATTATATTCTACATTAAGAGATTAAAACAGTAGAACGTTAAACGCGACTGCCGTCTCCGTCTAGTTGTAAAATTTCCATTGGTCCGCGCCTCGATGGATTAATGGGAGAATTAATTGTTAATTGCATTGTTGAATGTGTTAGTCTTGAATTGAACATCGAGGCATTAAAGTTTACAGGTAGCACGACCATCGCCGACAACAGAAACGGCGAATAATCCACCAGACGTGGCTCACGAAAGCAGAAAATTGGGCCGATTGAAATCTACTCTATCGTCTTATCGTGCCACGATTGAATTAGCCGTCCAATAATCGAGCCCGATCTGGGGGGAACAAGCCCCTGCTTTCTATGCAACGGGTGTTCGGATTAAACGACAGATAACGGATACAAAACAGACTCCGGCTTCGACGTTTCCTTTCGGAACGATGAAACGAAGAGCTCCAGTCGAGAATAGGGAACTATTAAGAGATCAAATTTACATGTTAACCGATGTCTCGGACAGATTTAAAATTGTGTTTGGTCGATTCTTACGTGAGCATGTCATTGCTTTTTTTCTAAGGCAATTATAATTATTTTTATTTTATCTAGCATCATTTTACACCTCGGACAGCTTCAGGTATAGGGATATCAAAATAAAGAAGGACACGGGTATTCGAATAAAGTACTGAACAATCCAATGAATAATAAACGCTCAGTTCCCAAACTAATTTTCATTCAATCTCAATTTAGACTTTCACAGCTTAGTCACTTTTTAAACTCATTCAATTGCAGTTAGCCTAACCTTGTTTGGGTGTCTAACCCAGTTGCCTTTAAAAATTGTTCCGTGGTTCTTCGTAAATTTTTAAATCCATTCTTGCAAGAAGGAAAAATCGAAAGAGCTGACGAAAATTAGAAAACTCTAATAGGAAAAATCTAATCGAATATTTATTACGTTTAAAGCGCTTTGCGAGAATATTTTGCGACTATTCGACGTCTGGAAATATTTTTAATATCTCTTCTCCACCGGAGGAGCCGTGTCACCAGCACGACGCGAATGATAAGTAAAAGGAAGATCCAAACCACGGAGACCGTTTGCTGTTACTCTTAAAATATTTCCGCTCAGAAATAAAAAAAAAAAAAAAATGAACCGGGCCACGGTCGAAACGTGGATTGACGAAGCCCTGAATCAATGGGGAATCAGTACAACGATGAATATTGCATCGCCCGTTTTAAAATAATATTAATCTCTGGTTTATCTTATATCGCAAGAATCGTTTATTAAAAGAACCAGAAAATATGGCATGTGACTACCATCTACAAAAATTTCATTCCATTAAAGTTTCGAGAAATTTCAGAATATGTAAATGTGAATATATACGTTAGCGTTCATTGGCTTTATATCTGCGGTATGGTATATTAACGAATCATTTTTAGAGAACTAAAGACTGTCTTTGTTCCTGATGGACAGTCAAAGTGTGCCGTGTAAATTTTGTCAGGATCCTCATAGCTTGCTCGGAAAAGGATCAAGGAAGTAACAAAGAGACGCCAAAATGAACTAATGAAGTATTAAAAGTTTATACACGTTTATGCAGCCTTTCCTCGATTTCTGGAAGTTTAATCGAAATTTGTTGAGGACGAGAGAAATGACTCTGGCTTGCCCTAAGCCCACGTTTTAAAACGAGACAAGTCCAAGAGAATTTAATACTTTCAAACGTAATCTCCAGTTTTTGTAAACGTAATTTAATCTTTTTGCTACTTCATTTAAGTATTTCCACTCGAACCCTCGAGCATGGCAGTCTAAGTTGGAAATGAATTAATATTTTCCATTCGAAATAAAAAAAAAATGGAAATAATTACTCGGGTCAGTTAAGTATTTTCGCATCTTTGCAAAGTTGAGTGAAAAGTGTGTCGTTAATTATGCAGAAGCTTGCACTTTCTGTAACTTTTTATGTTCAATGAAAACATAATTAATAATTAATTTGATACGAATCTACAATGCTTAGGAGTCGATTGCATACTCAAAGGATAATTGAGACTTTTTCTCCGTTACTACTATTTAAACTTCTCCCATCAAACGCTGACTAGCACACGAACCACGTAATTTTATTAACCAGGGTTTTCGAGTAGCTATTATCGAGGAACTATTACTTAATTGCGCTGTCAATTATCGCCGCGGAACAATTTCTTTGTTTCGCTACCCACAGGAGTTCTTCAGGGGAAATTCTCTTTACTCCAATTTTCGAAGTTAACCGAAGAAGTTTTCGATGCTGGTCGGGGCGAACGTCGGGGGTGGTTAACACAAAGCCCGAAGCACGTTATGTTCTGCTAAATGCAAAGAGATTCTACGATGGATACGAGTAGTGGGAGCGAACAAGCTGAAAGAAGTTTTTTGTAAATTGCGAACGCTATTGTCTTTGTTAAAAGTTAAATACAAAAATAAACGATTGATTACTTATCACTCGTCGAATAGAGATTGGAATTGTAAGTATGGAATGAAATCCTTCGTAATAAATAAAAAAGAGAAAAATGGGAAAGACCAGTTTCAAATTTTCATCTCGGGCTGACAAATAGTCAGAATTAAGTGAAATAAATCCGCAAAGTGACGAAGTTTAGACCACCAGTACCAGCTCTTACGCTGATTAATAATACTTAACGAACGAGAAACGACGTCAAATGGACGCTCGAGTGACCTCTGATTCATACAATGTAGACTCTTGGACGCTGCGAGAGATATGTAATTCATGTAATAAAGGTTAATGGAAGTACAGCAAATGTTTGCCTCGACCTGCGCAAAGTGTGCACACGAATCTGATACGTGGTCGTGTTTCAGTTCCTGAAGTATATTTGAAAAGATACCGTGCTCGTATTTCGTTGTATTAAATCTCCACAAATGTTAGAGATTATGGATACTTTTCTGATTTGAGAGCATACCGCGTATGTGCCTTTATCTTTACTATTGACCAATCTAGGAAGCGTCAACACCTTCAGGAGAACTTTTCACATTAGTGCCCATTAATCAAGGTTGACATTAATTTCTACAGTTACTAAACAATGGACAAATAAAAAGCCTCGAGTTGAGAACTACTGGAATGTTTTATGTACTTTTCGTCAGAAAAGGAGACTCATTAAATCGAAAACAAAAACGAAAGGGATATCGACTTCCTGCTGGGACACTCGAACACCCAGGTACAGTTTTCCCATGCAAGGGAAACGAACCTGTTTTTTTTCATCCCGTTGAAAAAACACTAGCTGGTAGGGTAATACCCTGTCCTCCGCACCGCAATTTCATTGTTCTCGCAGTTGAATGTCGAATCGATGCGCTCGATACAGTGGCGGTGTTTGACAAGGACAACTCTAACCGGTGTGAAACGTACTTCGGTTCAGCCCCGAAGCCTTATCGTGCTCGTTACACGGCCGTTCATGTGCGACAAACGGTTTCGTTATGGTCCGTTGCGCGCTGTATTGGAACTTGCACGTTGTTGCGCTTTCGCAACATTTTGTTCGTCGAATCGAAGAACAGTCCGGATTGGAACGGGGAGAGGGCCAACGTGTTGCGACACGATTATTATCCTGACCGCTTCTGTTGCGTCGAAAACTTTGCACGCGTACGCACGCGGGATGTTTGGAAAACGCAACCGTTTTCATTCCGTACGATTTTACGACGTGCCCGGAATTTTCAATCGTGTGGTTCAAAGCCTGTAATTGCTGGGTGATGGGAGGTTTTCGATCATGCTTTGCAAAGTGAAGTAAGGTATGGTATATTGGATATATACGTTGAAGTTCCTGAGCTTGGATAGATAATTTTAATATTAATGTTAATTAAATTTCAATTTTAATTCCAGAGACTACAGGTGCATATATGTATTACATACGAGCTTTTGCCTGCGGCTTCGCTCGCACAGAAAACCGTTTAATGTCTTCGGAAACTGATATTGTTTCTGCATAAAACCTTTTAACCCCTCATTCACCACTACGGAATTTTAATTTTACGTTATATCGTCACCTTAGATTTCGAAATTGATGCCATTGATTTAATAGGATCTAGAATTTTAAAAGCAAACGAATACCCTTGTACTACCTGAAAATCATCTACGATATTCCTGTCATTTTCGATGAAGTCGCTTTGGAGATAAATCCCCAGTCTCGCGAGCAACGGGGAAGCGAAATTAGCAAAGAGATCATCCATGACAGTTTGTTTCTTCCTTCGACTCTTCCTCACGTGTTTTCCGAACGAAATGGGTTGAAAACAAGAGATTCAGCGGACAAGCAAATCGATGCCTCTCCTGGGATTGGAAATGCAAAAGAGCAGTTGACCTATTTTCTTTTTTTTTCCAACAGCTCATCTTCCTCCGCCGAATATGTTCCTCTTTCCCGTTCGTTCTCTTGTCTCTTCTGTGCTCTCTTGCGATTCTGTTTAACTTTTCGGGCGTCGAACCCCGCCATCGACTCGGCAGATCTCTGGTAAACTAATTTCGAACGAAAAAAAAGTATCTTCGGGCTCCTTCTCTCCTCTTTTTCACTTTTATCCAGGCGATGGTTCGCCATTTTCTCTTTCTCTTCTACTTTATTACCCATAGATGCCCCGTCATTCCCCGTTCGTCAACGTTTCGTTTGCCGCTGTGAAAGCTCGACGCTCTCTGGTACTCGTTAGAACAGCTTCATATTTCGGATCGGATATCGGTGTCACGTGTGCAGTTTTGGATGGACAGAGGTGACGTGATTTTCTGAGAGTGACGTTCCCTTGATGTAATTGTTCCGGAAAACCTGAGCCTCCCGTTATCAAAGAACGGAATTTTATCGCGGAACGCGAATCGAAATGGACTTCGAAGACTTTCGGTTCTTTGAAAAAAACAGATGCTGGAGCAAAGGATATTTGCAATAAAAATGGAAGTCTGCGCGTTACTTTGTATTTGTATTTGATCCACGTAGGCAGATGAAGGAAAGTTACAGTGACCAGATATGGCAACTCAATAAGGAGCAAAGAAAACGCTTTTTCTATCGAAAAAAAAAAAACTCTTAAAGGTGACCACTGCCGATGCTTTTACTTTAATTGGTCCAAGCTTAAACTTTCAGGAACGAGTGGAGAAGAACTTCGGCATCGATGAATTTTCCATTTTAAAATCGTTTTAGCTGCGATTGGAAGAAGTAATAATTTTTATGACCGAAAATTGAAAACTGAAATGCTGTTTCATATGTCAAATACATAGGAGAAGGTTGCCGAAATCGGAGAAATATCTTCAACGTATTTGCCAACATATTACAACCTATTGCACCTCAAAATCGATTATTATAGAACTACGTTCACCCACCCAAAAAAAAACTTCGCCGTTCGAGGTATCGGGTTAGCAAAGGCGCCTGGGTGGTTGTTTCGACAAGTAGCATAATCTGAATCTCTCAGGCAGTAACAAGAAAGGCATTGCGTTACGGCTGACATCGTGACGTGATGACAAAAACAACGGCCACGATTTAGCAACCACTCGAGCTTATCCTAAAGGAAAACGTACTACTGGACATTTCTGGGGAATGACGTACAGACAAGCAAGAACCGAAGTGATATGTTTGCGGTAGGCTTTTTGGGACAACAGCCTGCGTCGCTAATCACCGCGCGAAGCAATAAAGAACGAGCGACCTTTCCCGATAAAGGATTCGATTGATTAGTCATTCGAAAAATTCAGCATTACAGAAAACAAAGATTTATATAACTTCAATTTACATATTTTGGCTTCTAAACGTTGCAAAGTATGTTTTATTCTTCATATTTTATATATCATTTGCAGTGAACAATTTCTGAAGATACTTCTTTTTGGAGAGGCATTGCAATGTTTTACCCCGTTGAGGTTACGTTTCCTCCATGTTTTTCCTCGCGCTCCACGATAATATCGTCGGAACGAAACCTGTGCTCGTTATTGGTTTTCCGTGCGCGACGATCGTGTATCCCTTTCGAGGGTTAAAATGTTAAATAAAACACCGAATTTTACGTTAATCCTAAGTGTCGCGAGCTTTTCCACGGTCGGGCGTAAAAACTCGAAATCCTCTGGAAAAGACCGCTGCGCGACCTCGGTGGAAATCGTAAAATCGCGAGCGTACCCGTAAGTTCCCGTTAGTTTGGCCCTCGTGTTAGCCACGAAATTCCAGAATTCTTCACGAGTTCCGTCCACGGAAAAATCCTACAGCTCTGAATTTCCCGGCTCGTATCGTTCAGCATCCGACAACTTTCTCTTCGATGCACGTGTACAGCCACACGTACGCTGAAATTTGTCGGTGAAACTGCTACAAATGCTCCCGTTCGTTTCTAAGACGGTGTACCCGGGCCATTTCTCGAGAAACAGTTTCTTTTCGATTGAACGATTGCCGGTGGAAAATAATTTTCGACGAGAGCTTTGATACGCACGGAGGAAACTCGAGTGTTGTTTATTCGACACGTTGGCTGAGCTACGCGTGTAATTGAGAAAGAATGTTTATAGCCGAGAAACAGATAAGGTAGGATCTAGTTTTTTTAATAGACCGCTGATCAACCACTGTAATTCATTTTTTCATTCGTATAACACACCGAATGCGTTAATTTGGTACATTACAGATCTCTCACTCGAAATTGCACAGAGCATGAATCAGTATGCGTAGAAAGATATTCTGAAAGCCCGCATGCCACCGTTGGCCACGGAGGTATGCTGCTGGAATGATTATTCCAACATGATAATGACCCGAAGCATTCGGCCAAGTTGGTTCAGAAATGTTTATGCAGTGGGAAAATCAATGGTCTGAAGTGGCAAGCCCAGTCTCCTGATGTGGATCCTATATGGCAACGTTTGCCGAACTACCTATCCTATAATGACCTATTATTATATGGCTTGGTTATGTAAGAACGAATTTTCAAAGTTAGATACAGATTAATAACTCAAAAACGCAATGCCTTAAACACATTTTCATCTCGATTTTCGTCTTACTGTAATCTACATACATAGTATCGTGCTCCCCACATACCCAAGAATAAGAAGTGAAATTCAAACACGAATCGTAGGGAGCGAGATTGGTCGAGTAGGAAAAGCGGTCGACTGTGGATTGGCCCTATTTATCGTTTAAACTCCTACAGTAAGTACCAAAGTTAAGGATATAATATATCTTCAAGCATGAGAATTAAATTATATGCATTAGCGGGTTAATATGTAACGCATGAGAAAAGGAGGTTTGGTAATATCAGCATAACGGATAAAGGACTCGCCAGTAAAGAAATTTAGGTAGCAACACACGCTGATCTCGAGGTTGACTACTTTTATGGCTTACTCACAGGTATATGGAGGATTCTCGTGTCGCGCGGTAATAAAGTGGAACTTTAGACGGGGACGAAACACGGTATAAAATTCACTGTATTGCTATCGCAGGAATACTCGCTATTCTCGTTTGCCTCTTGTTAATAAAAAAAGGTGGACGAATAAATATGCTCCGCAGCAGAATGTTTAATAACGATATTACTGTAAGTAATACTTTCAGTGACTACTTGCGTTTATTCTCTCTATTTACATTTAATAAAATTATAGATAGTTCAAACAATTTCAATATTTCGATATAAATAGTTACCCGTCATTTGAAATATTGCTCCCTGCACTGATTACCCATGTTTTCAATTTGCTTTTCGTAACTAGAAAGTATTAATTGACATTTTATTTTAGATTCTTCAAATACTGCATTTCGTTCGATTAGTAAAATTATTAAATTGTAGAAAATTCAAATAGTTTCGACGATACTCTGCAAATAATCGAATATTATTGTTCTGAATAGTTCTAATTAATTTATCTAATTTTCATGTTCCTTTTACTTGTCTTCGTCGCCACAATTTCAACACGTTCACCTATATCTCTCAAACCCACAACAGTGTCCTTGCCCGCATGCTTCCGCGGCCATCATAGGTGGGTCTAATTTACTAACAGCACATACCCTTCTCTAACTTAGACGGGATACTTCCACCAGCGAGTAAACTTGTGCGTTGCCCTCATGTAACGTGGTTTCGAAACGTTAAACCGAAGCTCGAAACTAGTGCTCTCCTGACGGACACTTTCTCACGTCGTGGCGAATTTTTCCATTTGTTAAATGTACGTTAAACCTCGACAAGGGTTGCATTTCTCAACAAGGAGTCGCCGATCCCTCCTCGAGCGTCAATCAATTTCGTATAGCTAATTATATTAATGAGCGTTCTGTTCACTGCTCCATAAACGTAAGTGAGGTCATTCACACGCCCTGGGAAACCATAAGCCTCTTAAGTCAAAGCTATTCCGATCTATACATATACGTATAGACCTGAGACTCCTGAGTGAGAACTGATTTGATTCATATCTGGGTCAATGGGCAACAATCGTGTTAAAGAGACTGATATGAAACAAGACGATCACATATATCGATATCTGCAAGAAGAAATGCCAATTTCAATCTAAACATTGCTGAATTGACCAGTGGTACCATTGATAAGTGGGAATTAAATTAAAAGTTTCAATACATTTATTGTTTTTTTTTAACTTCAGAATTGAATAAAATATTGGTTTTAGCGCCTAAGTATGATTTAAGTATTAATTAAAAAACAAAACACGCTCTTCTTACTCATAATGTCCACAGGATAAAGAAAAATCTGTCTTGGATGGAATGGAGTCCAATTAGGTCAGAGTTGTAGTTAGCCTCGGTAAGACCAGCGATTAGTTAGCAAACATTACTCCACACTGTCCACATTCTCCTTAATCCTGGACTAATCTTTCTTTCTCTTCTTCGTACAGAATCCTACGGTTGCAGCATGTATCTATAATCTTACAAAAGCTGAGCTTGTGAAGGACGACACACGTATCATATTGTTTCAATCTTCTCTTTCCCTAATTGGGGTATCGTTCAAAAGGGTTTGGTTTGTTTAATCCATGGTAAGAAAACGTCTTTATCTGCAACAAAGTGGCGTCCTGTTAGGTCAGCGCTTCGGTGTCCAGCGTGGAATGCGATTCCTAGTTAACAGATACTCGGAAACGTGCTGGAATTTTCGAATCTGTCACTTGGACCCGTTGCTCGATCAACGATTTAATTGTTTTCCGTGTTTTCGTCCCTAAATACCTCCCTACAATCCCTTGGTCCTCGTTTCCTTGCCCCTTCGCAACGTTATTGCTCGCGGGAGCCGATTCTAATTGAGTTTCGATTTTCCATGCCTTTTTTTTTTGTCCCTTTTATGTGCTCGAAGGCAGAAATTGTCCTGTCGTTTCCTGCGCTATTTTTTTTCTATTATCCTTAAGGTACGCGACGGGCATCGAAAAATAATAACTCGAGCAATTTGACGCGGGTAGCCTTCGACCGATATTGATTCTCGTGAAAATTCCAGCGTGCGAGTTTGATTAAAAGTCGATTGCGTTTAAATCCGGGTCAGCTACGAGCGAGGCTTCCCCGCTATTTGGCTGATGGAGAAACGAATTAATGGAAGATGTCTCGAGCGGTTGACATTCGCGCGGGGGTGTTGAGAAAGATGGCGTAACGAGGGAGACGGTAAGACGAAATTGAAAGCGACTGCGTTTATTGCGGAATTTTTCTATTTACTAGTAAACATCATCGGGACCATTATTGAATTTCAGAAGTAACAGTGGAGTTTTATTAAATAACACAAAACTATAAAAGTGCGATTGACGAATAGGAATTATAATTTTTGAAATTTATTCTCTTAAAAATGGAGCCTCCTAAAAACTGAACACGTTATTTATTGGATAATCCTTCCTCAAAGATCTACTGTGAAAGTACGAATAAATATGTGTGCCCTTGAAACATATTTCCATAATGTTGACGAGAATAGCAGTCTTCTGTACAAAGCTTTCGATTCATTGATCAAAAATGCAATAATATGCTGCCAATTTAATAATTTCAGTACCGTGGACGGTCGTGATCCGGCCGCAGAATTAAATACACGGAAATCAGGAGGGCGCCTTTTTCTCTTCTCCTCGCCAGATGCACTTTGTACCTGTTCATCGAGAATCTTATCCATTACGAAATTAAATCTCGACCCGGGGAATATCAGGTTGCTATCGATTGAGCGGTTACCGTCTGATCAGATACACGGTTGCTCCGCATCGAGCACCGAACCGCCATTCTGGAACAGTTCGCCATCGGTTATTGACACAAAGTTATCGGATATCGCCACTTAAACGATAGCTTGTTGCCATGGCTTAACGCATTCTCGTTATTTCGATAATCTTCGCAATGGCTCGGGGGCGTTAAACTTGTACACCGCGGTTCTTTTGAACGGGATACCCGATGCGGACGGGAGGAGACCGGGCCAAAGAGATATTGGAATCGCCTCGAATGCCCTCGAAATATGATAGGCAAATAATGGGATATTGAATGCACAAAGGACACGGGAAACAAAATATTACCTTAAGGCATCTCGACCATTTATGACTCGGCACGGCTCTTCGAGTTTTATTTAATTCTCTGGCCCTCATTTTTCGCGAAGGGGATTTAATTTGGTTTTCTAGTTCACGAGGGTGCTTGGAGAAAATGGTGTCGTACTAATTGTCTATTTATAGTTTGGTAATACGAAATATATGATGAATAGAATAGTAGCAAATATGTAGCGAAATAGTTTCTTATGCCTATTATCTCTCAGGCCATTGTAGGGAGTATTGTATGACTTAAAAACAATAAATAAGTCAGGTTTATGGGAAAGGATACAATAAAGCAGAGAATTTTTTTCTGGACCTCCTACTGAGATCTTTGGCAAGGCAATCCGACTGATTCAATTATAGTGGTCTAGACAGTGTCTGACTATTACTCGCTATTTCTACTTGCACTGGCGTTGATGACAATCAACAGTGCGTTAGTATTATATATTTTCGTTTTATTGTAAAATACGTAATATCATACGACTGTCAATGCCTGCCAACACCAATGCAAGTAGAAATAACGAGCTTAAGAATGCCAGCCCAAGTATAATTAGTCAGTAATGGTCAGACATGTTATATCCAATTGCTTTCAAAGGCCTTAAAATTTTGTAAATCAATTCTCTTACTTTTTAAAATGTTTATTGAAGTAATTTCTAAAGATGCCAACAATCGATAGGTGCCAAACATTTTCTATTATTCGATTTCGTTTTCACCATTTCTCTTCGCCCTCGTCGAGGAACAGATTAGAGATACTTCCAATGGAAATGGACAGACTCGGTCGCATAAACGGACCGCGACTGTTCCAATAGCCCTTCGAATTAACGCCGCGATGAATGCAAAGTTGTATCATTAGCGTACCGAAAAGATAAACGAGCCGGTTTACGAGGATTTCCAAATGAACGTATTTCGTATCCTAATACTGTTTTTGGGTAAGCACCGTTAAAATATCTCGAGCGAGCCACGACTTAGCTTACGATGCCGAGTACATTTAAAAAACGGGAAAGTGCATTTTTCAGGATCTCCAAGGAATGGTTTAACGAAACAGCGTTTTAAATGTAGTGGAATTGAAACGAGTCGAAATTCTTTTACTAAAATCTTTGCACGAAAAAAATTTCACGAATTACCGCGATAATATAATTGTTCACCTTCAAGCAAAGAATTGTTAAAAACAAAATTTGTTGCAATCAAAACTTTATAAATAACCGCAGATAAATAATTACACCAAAATAATTAACTCTCAGTTAAAGATTTTCGCAAATTCTCTCCAATTATTTTACCTAGATTCCATCTGTTCCTTCCCTCAAAATGTTACAGAGATTCGACACTCATGAGAAGATAAGGGGTCAGGATTGGCCGTATGATAAAACGGTCACCTCGAGGTTATCCGGTATACCCAGAACAATAAAAGGTAATATCCTAGTCTGCAACAAGATCAGTTCGATTTGACTTGTCCTTTTTTGCAAGGAAACGACACCAGCCCAGAGGTACCATGAAGGGTGTACGGAATTTTTCTCGCGAAGATCCTTCGGCAAACCCCTTTACTGTCGACCTAGATTTTCACTCCCAGTTTCGACAGATTTTTACAATAAAAACGCCCTTGCAACTCATTTTATATTCTCCGTCGTGCTACGCGAAACCGATTATTCTTTCAAAATCGTTCTACGCGTTACTTGTTAAATTTATTTTTCACAAGCATAAAGTACTAATACTAATGCATTTAAATTTAATTTTCGGTTACCATGTGCTAGAATATTTTAAAATATATTGACTTCCTTGTACCAGTAAGAGTATGTCTTAATCAAGTTTTCAGTTATTATTAAGTCAGTCATAGCTTTAATATTTCATCTTTGATTGTCGAGTTTTCCATTAGTAAAATTGTTCGCGTGAAAACTTCATTACGTTTAATTAATATAGATAATTCATTACGAAACAGTCGTACGTATAATGGCTAAATGGATTAAACCGCGGCAAGGGAAAAATTAATAGGGTAATATTATTTTGCAATAGTGGAATTTCATTCGTGGATTCCAACGCGTAGCGTTCACAATGGAATAAATAAACGCAATGTGCCACGGTGTGCCACTTGAACTCAATATTCCATTTACCTCGGTTAAACGCTTCCTCTATTTTACCCTACATAATTTCATTTATCTCGAAAACAACTCGAGAACTTTAAATTACTGTCGTCTTCGGATAAATGTCAAAATGCATGCATGCAATCAAAAGTTTGCGAATAAATCAATTTAAATTTCAACCCCGGAAAACACTGCGACGGAAACTTAGTGGCGAGAGAAAGTTTTCCATATTTTAAAATACACGCTCATAATAAATATCATTAAACGTGACATTTTATAGAGGATACGAGGCTACCTGTATTTTTCAAAGATGTTTGTAATAGATCTGTGATGGTTTTTTCTCAGACTTTAAACATCGATTTTCAGGTTTCCCAAAAATAAATGATTATAAGAAAAATTACTTTAATTACTTTAATCGGATTGAAATTGCTGGAATATTAATAGTGTTTTAAATTTATTTAATAATTTCTTGCTTGTTTAAGACGTAAATAAATTAATAACACGTTACACGGTTCTCTACATAATTGAATTTTAACATCGACTAAACTCTATTTTTAGGAAGACCGTCTTGGCATTTATTAATTTAATTTCACTTTATACAATCCGCTGAGAATTTACCTTTCTCGAATAGGTTCAACCGAATTTAAAATAATATTTGAGGGTAATATTCATTTCGTTTAATGTATTGGGTAAAAATATACTTTTATCGAAGGGGATCCAATTAAGAAGCTTAAACTAGTATTTAAACATAATAATCATATAAAAATTGTATAAACCTCAATTTTTATTACCGACAATTAAATGTAAATTAGTAGGTCAAATTTTAAATTGTTTTTAACGAGCTTATTAAACCTTCAATTATTTTCGACAACCTGGATTCCACTGTTCCCAATTTACGTCTCGTATTTACAGCAATAACGTCGAATATGCAATATCCAAGGAGAAAGTCCCCACAACGATTATTGTCCCCCATATCTCAGCACGAGGTACGGTGTTTCCTTGTCCTTATCATGGACCATACCTTCTCATTTACTGCCATTCCATTTCACCCGTTTCCCAGTAACCTAAAACATTTCATCGTGCACCATCATGTACCATTCAAACCTCCCATAACACCGTCGTAGTTCGCGACGGTTCTTCCGTATTATTCCATTCAACGATATCGTAACTTGATCTCTTCACTACTGCTTCCCTTGGTTCTGCCCGACGTACGTTTAATTTCACTCTCAAACTATCGGCGATTGTTTCCCTCGGTGTTTCTCGTTTACTGATTTTATAGTGGAACCTATCCGTCAATTGTGCCATTGAAACGTATTTTTTTATCACCCTGTCATAAAGGAATGTTTTTTATACGACATTCCCTGGTACAGTGTTTCTCAAACTTTGCATTCATCTATTGGAGGATTAAATTAATTGAAAAAATAGTAGCAATTGTGCTTTATAGTAGCAGCAATTGTGATTTAGTTATATATATTTTTATTCTTTTCTATCGTATTTATTTCGTTTTTGAGAATTTATGGAGCCTAGCTTTGAGGGACGTCGGTCCATTTTATCGTCGATTTCGCTCGTCAATTCATCGTTACGATCACCATTCACCCCTATTATTACTAATATTCCGGTTACCCGTACAAAAATCATGATACTGCGAAGCGGGTGGATGCTAGTTTAACTTTTTCCCATCAGATCGATTCTGATGCTATCCATGGTAATTGATATTCGCCACTGTTCCACACTCTCACATCAATTGTACGAGGTGTTCCAATTTTTTTGTTCGTTTGCGTGTCTCTGGTAATTGATCGATCATCGATCGTGCGATAACAACTTTCACCGCGTTGGTTTATTGCCTTGTTATAAATAAAGGTGAAAATATTTCAACTTGTTGGTTATACGATTAAATTTCGGCCAACGTATAATCTGAATATTAAAAAGTATTACTTAAAAAAAAAAAAAAAAACTATATTGGCGTGAAAATTAATGGAACAAATGTAGAGATGCAAATAGAAAATCTAAACGTAGACAAACTATCAGGTGAGGTAATTTTCAACACTTTGTCGTTCCGTATTCTTTAGCCATTTTCCACGGTAGAATTTTATTTAATAACATCATTGTGTCGATGAATATTTTTTCACGGTAATCTGTACCATCTACGACCGACGTGAATTACATTACCATATAATAGGTATTGTGATCAAAAGAAGCTACGAAAAAGTCTGATAAGAGCGAGCGTGGAATTACCGTGACACGAATAATCTGTGGCCTTCTTTCAGCGGGTATTTTTAATACAATGAATGTCAGGAAAATAAATAATGTTGTCCGAATTAACTTCACTTTCGTTTTCAAGTGTGTTTCATATTAAAAAAATACTATACAATTAAAAACCTTGGAATGGTATAAAATAATATGTTATAATTGAACTTTCGTAGTGTAGTAAATTCAAGTTGAATTCCTATTTTATGCATATCAATTGCTCCCCATTAATTGTCCTCGTGCTCCTCGAATGGAACAAAACACTAGAAAGCCGCATTTGAATTCGCATGAAATTCCATTCATTTATCAACGCACAATTTTCCCTAGAGTACTATATTCCTAGAAGCGAGTTAGTCGCGTCGATATAACACCGTACAGTTGCCGGTGGAAAGTTTTGATCACAGCGCGAAAGACTAACGCTACTTTTGGGAGCAATAAACGGTGGTTAATTGCGCGTACAGTACTGTTGATAATAAAAAGTATTGCATTCAAGAAATTTAATTCTTTTCTTCGCTCCAATTATTGCGACTTGGTGACTCTCTAAAAAGAACAACTCTCGAAAACACAGCGTTTGAATTATTTAAATTTTCATTAGCAGTACTCAAAGGTGTCGTTAGAGTGCTATACTCTGGACAAACGCAATGATCTTTGAGGGCAATCTTTGACATTCGATACAATGAAGATCTCTTCCAATTTTCTTGTTCATCAAGTACGATAAACGAGAGTAAAGAACCGCGTTTCTGATTGACTGGTTATTTTCATCGAACAAAGTTAAAAGGCTGTAATACGAAGGGATGGGGAATTGAAAACCGAAGGCAGACGAAATACGATTCTTTGAAGTTCTTTTTTCCAATAGAACGACAAAGTATAAAATATATTTCACAACTGATTGCACGAACCTCTGTTCCTTTGTCTGTTTTATTAAAGTATGAAGTTCTTTCTCTCTCCGATGACGTATTATGATTGAAACGCGAAACGATATTCACTGAATTGGATATAAACACTTCTGTTTATTAAAATGAACAGATTTTACAGCATTCATTCATTTCTTTTAACACGCGCTCTTGTTTTATTCGTACAATCTTTTTCAAGACAGATTCAATCATATTGTGGTAATTAATAATATTTGAAAGTAATAACTTGACAATTATACAATGTAATAATTCCAAGTGAAACAAATAATTTAACAATTGAATACGTGCGTCATATTTGATCGAATTTCTCTGGAAAATAATATTCATAACCATGGCTACTAAAAGAAAATTAATATTATTGTATGAAATCATTTATTCGCATATGTTTTATTGTTCAGTAAATTGTAAAAACCGAACTTTTCCACAACTCAAAGTAGTAACTGCTGGTGATTTAACATTTTCCGCATATCTCATTGCAAGTAAAATTCCAGTTCAAAACTACACTTCAAAGTGCTGTTAAAACTATAAACTGCGCAATCATAGAAGCTTTGTAGCAGTTGAACTGAATAGCTTTAAAAACTGGTAACCGAAATTCTGATCAAATCGCTGCTTTACAATTGCACTTGTCAAAGAAAGCGTTTTAAACGAGAAACTACGATTCCCGCCATGAAGTTATTATTAAAGCGTGAAATTGAACATTTTCGTGCACGAAAAAATTCCACACCTGTCAGTCATTTTCAGTTTATCGGTGATAAAAAAAATACCTAACGTTTTACTACTCACTGATAGATGTGTTAAAGCATTCCCCGAATTTTCGTTAGTATTTATAAAAAAAGAAATAGTTTACGTTTTGAAGAAATAAAACACGCACGGGAATATTCAAATAGAACACATTCGTTTTATTCGTCGTGGAACAAAATGAGAACAGAGAGGACTCACTATTTCTTTCAATTATTTTTATCTTTGTCTGAGGGAGGGAGGGAGAGATAAACATTGATGGCATTAAACGATTTCGAGGGTTTAAAGGAAAGAACGCGAATTGAAGGAAGAATTGGGTTAAGAAGCTGATTTATTCTTCTTTCAAGCTATTCTCAATCTGTCGTCGATTTATCAAGTATAGACTTAAAGTCGTCCAAAAAATCTCAAAGCTCTTTCGAAGACCTCAGGCTCGCTCATGCTCCGAATGTTTGTTTTGAATTACCTTTGCGTACGACCACCCCAATGATCATCTATTGACTTCGAAGACTTATTTATGAAGATTCGAAATAAATCGATGCTTGTTTTCGAGCCTGTAAACCGTTCACTTTCATCTTTTTATGTTTACAAATCTCCCCGAGACAATTCTGTTACACTCCATGTACAGTTCTATTTCGAAGATACCAATGGAACAATTTTATTGGCAAATTTCTGAACACGCGAAATATTTGATGTCACCTTTTCCGCGCAACAAGAAAAAGATTTCCTCTTCGAAGAAAAGCTTCTTATCCTCCGAGTACCCGCATCAGGGGATGTTCAATACTTTACTGACTTATTCGCCGTAACCTCTTCGATTTCTCACATTTTCCAGTTTCGTGTGGCGAAAGCAATCACGGCCACTCGCTTGTCGCAGAAATTATTCGGTCAAACGCGCAGGAACAAGATGAGACACAGATTCTCGAGCCTTTGAGATCATCGTATACTTTTTAAAATTAATTTCGAATATGTGGTCTTTCCATTCATCAACAAAATCATCAAATCCTTTGTTCAATAATTTTGTTCTAACTCACCAAAGGTCACGTTCCTCCTTCAAGAGATTATCGAAATTACTCTTTGTACTATCATTTAACCCTTAACCCTTTAAAGGTCACTAGTGCTCACTGTTCCAACTAAGGCAGAAGCCGGAAATTTGAATTTTAAATTTTCTACGCTCGTTTCCAAAAAAAGGAAAAAAAAAGATGCTCAGAGAGTTGTGCCCTATAAAGAGTTAAAAATAAATTCGCGATCCAAACAAACAGCCAAGATTCATCATTCGGTTATTCGATTCGTACAGCTCGGACAAGGTGCTCCGTCTTTTGTTCAACTGCTTTCAGGACGTGACTGGAGGTAAGTAGTCGAAGAAGGGTGACCAGCAAGCCGAAGGGATAATGCCTCTTCCTGCTGATATTGAGAGTAACCACCCGTGAGATTCTCAAGGAGAATTCCTTATCTCCTTCCCTCTGTCTTCTTTCATCCCTCCACCTATCTGTTTATATATCTAGCATTATTGCGTTTGCGGAGAAACTATTGCCCGAACCTGGCTCGGGTTCCTTTTGATTCTCCAGGGCTTTGATAAGCCTCGAGGAACTATGCTGAAAATATAACAGGGAGATACAACGGATATGACGAACCATACATATTTAACTCTCGCTGCCGTGAATTTTTCCGGGGTATCTTTATCGTCTCACTCGTGCCAGGACTTTCTCGCTCGCAACTTCTCTTGCATTCACTCGCTTATTCGAATATATTTTTCCATTTGGGCTACCTATAAATTTTCAATTTAAACTTCCCCACATTTTTCATACGGGCTTTTATTCTTCTTCGCCAAGAGTGTCGGAGATTAGAAGACGAATGAATCCAAGGAAAATATCGATGCTGGAGAAGTGATTCGATTATTCCTGTTTCGTATCTCACTTTCGTATTTTATTTCGTCAGGGGCATTATTTTTCTGTCGATAGCAAGGCATCGTTTCCATTGAGGTAAGAAAATTTAGGATTACATTTGACAGTAGAACTAATTTAATGTTAACCGTAAAATCGAGGATCGGTAGCGTTAATTACAATAGCCGTAATTGTTAATTGAGAAATGCACTCGAAGGCTTTCAACGAATTTCTGCTTTCAGTCGCAAACGGAGATGGAAGGTCGCGGAAGTAGCCAAAGTATGTCGCATCCGACGATAAAGGCGTCCCAGAACGACGCGAAGAAACGAGGCTCCTGTTGCTCTCGAGCGCCACCCACACAGGACCCTTTCATAATTCATACGCGCTCCAGGCATCGGGGACGTGGGACCCAGATGCGTAGTTTCCATTTATTTTTCATTTACACGGAATGTCATTGATCGAACAAGGAGAGAGCACATCCTTGTTTTCCAAAAGGGACTACACGTATAACAATGGAAAGTGAACATTTCCGTCTGTTGAAAAATCATTATATATATTTTAAATTTTATAGTTTCATCTGTCATTTGTGGATATTTCGAACATTTATAAGGGAGGACGAATTTTCAAGAATAGATTGTAGGATGTCCTTCATATTTTAAATATAATTAGAAACAATCGAATATTTCCGAAAAATCATTACTTTTAGTTGTATGCAGCCGCTTACAGGAAACGTCGAAGGGGTCATCGTGGGGGTGAACGTACATATATCGAACTTTGTTCTGTTTGGTTTTGGCCTTCTTTGGCGCGACTATTGATCGTCGACGGTTTGAGAAACTGCTGGAACACTGGCGTGTGTTTATTCGAGTATAACAAGAGATAGGATGAAAATAGCAAAACGTGTGTTTATGTTAAAATCGTGTCGAGAAGAACGGTGGCTGTGATACCCTTGTACAGAAGCGAGGCATGCACGGTATTCTATCGCTGAATTTATACCTTCATCTTCAGAAAAAGGCGGCGATAATTTCCAAAACCAACGAATCGAGGAATCTATACAGCGTGTCGTAAAACAGCTGGAGCAAAAAATGAAACTGGTAGGACAGACCTTCTTGAACTCACAGTTAAGTTAAGTAACATTTAACCATAAAATGATGTATTAGAGTCTGTTGGAACCCGCTGCCCCTATAGCTCGGGTACCTCGGGATCGCTAAGCCCGTACTGTAGCTACAATTAACACTTTCAGACCTGGCGTCCACAAATGACGACACAAAATTGTCCTTATTTGTACACATAAAGAAAGACCAGTCTTCCTCGAAAACAACACCATAAGATTTTTTTTTTATTTTTTCCATACTAACTTTATAGCCAAGTTAACCCTACAAATTAAAATACATTAGTACACGAAAAAAAATAATTCAGGTCTGAAAGGGTAAAAAATAGCTACAGTCCCCGAGGGTCTGTAAAAACATTTCCATGTATCTTTTTAATTTGTATGTTTCTGTTAAGGGAATAGACATATCATACAGTCTAATATTCATTTGCTGGAATATCATAATTAATGGGTACCTTTGACAGCGAGAAGACGCGTGTGCAGCTGTTAGCGATCCACGCGAGACATTCTCGGATCATAAAGTTCGACGCGTCGTTGATTTTCACGTCTTCTTCCCATATTGCCGCGGAGATGAAAGACGGAGATTGCTATCTCGCGAAGCAGAGGAGACTTGAAATTGTGTCGCTTTGGCGGATAAGAGACGATAAAGCTACCTTTCTGTTCCCTTACAGTCTAATACACTCGTGAAGAGAGACGGATAGAGGAAGAGCGTGAGAAACAGGTCCTTCGAGGCATTCTCGACCCGCGTAAATGCACTCGGGAAGACCTCCAAGAAGAGCGACCGCGTCTTTGCCCGTCCAATTAGCGACTCCATTAGGTGATTATTTGCACCAATACCAGACGATGCCTCAGCCTATTATTTGTCAAGGAGGAGCACGATAGAGAAGACGTTCTTTTCCCGATTATATGTTATTAATGAACCCCGTCGCCGCGGTAAAGGAAAATGGGAGAAAAGTGTGCGAAATAAGAGTTCAATGGCGAAGTGAATCGTACCACCGATGAAACTATTTTTCACCGAACGGTAAACCGTCTACGGAATCGATAGGTTTTCTGATTAATGTTTGGTTTCTCTCTTAAAATATACCGATAGAATCGCTCGCCAGTGGACGAAATAAAGACTCGTAATACTGAACCTCGAAAACAAAGAATAATTTACTCGTGTCACTTGAGTTTCATTTACATTTAAAATAATGCTGTTCGTCATATTAATCCACACATTTTTTGTTACAAGTTGCTTTGCTTAACACGTGTTCTTCCAAGTGACAGTTTATTGAGGATGTAACAGATGGCTTAGAGTTGCAGATGTAGGATTCAGTTCGCGAATTGAATTGCAAATATTTCTGACATCCTGTCCATTTTTCTTGGTACACTGGTTGAAACTAACCGTCACCATTTTGAATACGTTGTACAAGATAAGATTGGAAATATTTTCTCCTAGTATGTACTGTATTTGACCTGTACAACAAATATTTTATTACTTTTACTGGATTCATTTTATGTATCATTAATATTCAAATAAATTCATGAAAATATTGATTTACCAAAGTAATTATTTTTCCAATTACGAGTATCACGAATGACATATCAGCAAATATTGTTATCCAATCGTCCCAGTTAATTTTATTCGTGAAAATAAGCTCTCTTGCGACCATGTCCCATTCCCATTAAAAACGATAAAATTAATAACAAACAAAAATTTGTTTAAGGGCCCATCGAAGTATCCGAAGGTAAACAGTTACACCTGTCGGCTTAACGATTTACTCCCGTTTCGCAAAGCTATGTAAAGAACAGTGAAATTTATACACTCGCCCCTTTCGACTGCCAGCTATTTCCAACTCGATTTTCACGAAACTTCAACTGCACCCGTTCGCGAGCGAATAAACGATGACAATCCGCAAACCATTCTGTCACGCGTGCGCGTGATACGTTATTTTTTTTTCACCCCCAACACCGTCAAAATTTGCAGCAGGAAATTCAACGAGAAGTCCCTGTCCCTGGAGCGAATAGTTTTTAAGGAATAAGGTACCAAAGTGTCGAAAAAATGGCAGGTACAGTTGTTTAATGTTCGACTTCTTGCCTGGAATTTGTAATGTTTTATACTTCACCGTAAAACTGTATGTGCTTTAGGTATCATAGAAGTTCTGATACTAATTCGTTATCATTAAGACCGTCTTTTGAGGAGTGGGTTTTATGTTGGAGTCTGTGGAATGAGTATAATTCTACAGTTCACAGAAGGGACGGTCTTGTTAAGTAGATACTGCTGTGCTACTTTTGTCTTTGCCATAATACCTTATTTTTCCCCCGTCTTTTTCCATCTATGCGCCAGACATTCTCAAAATATGCAGCAGGGAGACGTCTCTATTCCAAGACCGAATAAAAGCGCTCCAGGTTCGCAACGATAACGAACGAACGCATATAAGTCATCGACCACTTCGCGGTCGCGTCTAATTAGCTACGAGCCGCTAATTAATGTTCGATTCACAAATATCGGGTCTCGATACACGGACGAAAATAATTTGCGACCGGTTAATTAGTATTCACGACTGACGTCAGCCGATTCGAAGCCCGCACAATAAGTCGCCCGCCTCGCAACGACGGAAATTATTGTGTGGGCTGCGTAGGCTAATTAGTAAAATTAGGATGAGTTCGCCAAACACCCACGACAATGCTTGCATTTTGCGAAATGTCGCCTTTTTTTCCAAGCTCCCGTCTTCCCCTGGATTCAGCGTGTTAATGTGACGAATTGTATTCTCGTGCATTTTTGGTCGAGAGAAACTGTTCCGAGTGTTGAAAAAACACTTTGCAGCCTCTGAGATTCGTAGATAAGGCACTTTATAGTCGGGAATTAAGTGTCAGACTATTTCATTTTAATTCTTTTGAGAAAGGAGAGCAATGGTTTCGAAATTGGATTCAACGAAGGTATGGTCGCATTACAAACAAACCTTGTCGACATATACGAATTCAAGAATTAAAAAACATCAACGCCCGGGCTCTATTTTCCGCAACACAAATATTTTTCCCAGCGGCCGGGAGGACATGTTGACATTTTAACCAACAGATATAATAGCGAACGTAACTGCGATGGCGAGCGTATAAAGTAAATAAAGAATATTTCCCCGTGCAAAAATTGTCCAATCAAAAGCGGGACGGAAAGCAGAACCTTGTAGTTCTCGCGTAGGTCCGCGCGAAATAGTGGAAGGCAAACTTTTTCGAACGTCGAACTGTCGCCGAAGTATCCCTTATCCTTTGCCGAACTATGCCACAACTATTCCCCGTTGAGAATTCCAGCTCGATGAAAGTTTCCACGGTAATTCTCAAAAATGGACAAGCTCTTCTTCCTTTTACCTCTCCGCTGCTATTGGTTCATAGATATTTCGGGTTTCGAACTAATTAGAAACAATTACTGCTTTCCCATCGAATCGATCGTGTGATGATCCTTTTAATTCTAAAAAATTTTTGAAACCATTGTACAGGAAAAGAGTGGAATCCAGCCAATAATTTCCCCACCACTTAGAACGCTTTCTCAACGGGTTCGGACTGTTTAGATGGTCATCTTTTGATTGCATGGATTTATACGAGTGTCCACATCAGATAACGCTGACTCCAATTCGCCTCGGAATCGTCGGTGCCGTCGACTTTTCGCGTTTCTTCTCTCTTTCGAAAAGCTGAGTCCAATTTTCCAGATATCCTTTTTGCCCTAACCTTCGTCCCCCTTTCCCTTCGTGACTTGTACGTTTGTCGCTTTCTACCTGGTCTCTGTGAAGAGGAGATCTCCCCTCGTATGGCATCTCCCGTCCACGAAATGCACTAGGACGATGGAAACAGTGTCACGGAAGAATTAATAGGACCTTTAATTTGATTGCCAATTAAAAGTTGCGAGTCTTCCTCGGCAAATTGTTCAAGGACTCACTTCCGAATCATGAGTTCGCTTCTCGATATTTGTTACGAAAGTTCACGACTGCCGAAACGCGTTACGAGTTACGTGTTAAAATTCTAAGTATTTTATAAAATCTTAAGTATTTAAATCGACGAATATTAACATCCGCGATGATCAATATATTGCGTTTTAGTCAACCAACGGAATTTACCGTGGCCACGTGTCGAACAATTAAATCGCGTAATATGTCAATGGATTAATTATGCTCGCCCAATCGTCAATAAACGATTGATCCACACAAAACTGAATCCGGATGTGTAGTTTCTTTCCCCGAAGCTCCCGTAATTTGCAAATTCCGCGTTCCCATTCTGCATAAATTAACGACAACGTTAATAGTTGTATTTTATAATTTCATTGATTCCCTGTGATCTGCAGAACCTCATACAATTACGTCATCTGATAATTATTCAGCACGGTTAATATAGCGTTCGTGTATTACTAAGGATTATTGCATTATGATGGCGATTATGAATAATAATATCTTGACATCCGTGGATGGATGCAAAAATACGTATCGGTATTGCTAATTAACCATATCATATTACGCAGACTATAATAATGACCAATAACGGGTGATCAGATACGACATATCGTGTTACATATATTTTTCGGATCAAGTGCTTCTTTCCTCGAGGCTGATTCAATAAAAATTAGAATCAAAGGATTTATATTTTCTGTGACGTAGAAACACCGTGCGACCTTTGCATACTTTTGAAAATTACTTCCACGGAAATAAATGAATTAACTTCGTGGCTCGCGTGGGAATGTCGCCTACTGGAAAAATCAAACTTTAATTAATTTTTGCTGGATTGTGAAGAGGTTCTATGTGCAATTAAAAATGTTTTTCATTTTAAATGGAAAAATGGCTTTGTGGAGTTGAGTGCTCTTTTTAACGTACTAAGCACTATGTCTCGGATTGAATTTTAAAATTCTCTCAAAAGATACAAAGTTACTTTAAGTATTATTAACGTTTAAATATTCTTAAAAGAGGAACTTGATATCACGTTCCACTTCCTCACGTGCCATTGGTCCCCAGCATCCCCAAGGCAGCAAGGGACCAAACAATTACTTAATTTTCCCCCATTCATTTTATCCTTGGGCCGCATTCTCCAAGGATCGTGCAACAAACCGCGGTAATTCTTATCTCTTAACGCCATTCCGCGGTGGCTTCTTACCCAGAGGAAAATATATTTCGTCCATGTTGCGGAATTCCCAACTCAATTCCAATAAATACACGCGCGTACACGTACAAACACACGCTTTCAAACTGTGTGTACATACGTAGCAATACCGAGGCTGCCAATAGCGAAATAAATAACCGATATAGACGGATGGGTAAGGAATGTAGGACATTATACCGCCCTTTCATTGGGGGTGGTAGCTCAGGGTTGAGATTTAGAGAGGTTTAATTTTCCAAAAAGCTGGATTTGCGGCCGAGGCGACGCCAGTGCCGCCGATTTATCGTCAGGGACGCGCTCACGGAAAATTCCAAAGGACCGATAAACGCGACTTCCTTCTTTTTCCACCCCCATCAGCTTCCTAGGTGTCCTTTGGTAGGAACAGAGATAAGAAAAAAAAAAAAAAAACTAGAAGATAACCGTCGAGTCGAATCCTAAGGGCGATTATTGCCCAGCCGTTGGAACTGCTTTCAAAAGAAATTTCTTCGTCGTCGAGAGTGCTGCAAATTCTTGTTGTATTGACGTTTCGTTCTTTTTCTTCGGCGCGATGGTTGGGAAATTAGAGTGGTGCAGAGATTGTCGAATGAGATACGCGATAGTAAATCGTGACGGTGATCGGGTGCAGAAAATGGTGATGCATACAAGTGTGGAACGATTTGCGTAAGTATTGGGAAGTATTCGTGAACATGTACCTGAACCATCATAATTGTACATATATTTTTATTTTGTAATTACAAAAAGGTTGTTTCATTGTGAAATTTAAATGATAGTATGTCTCATCTTTTAAACAGTCTAACATGAATTTTAATATATTTATTCATATATTTTTCTCTATTTTAATAAGGGTAATTCGAACAAATACCTAACCCACCGCAGGATTAAACGCGTAAACGTGATATAAATGTTTGATTTTACGTGTTTTCGTTGCATTCAATTTTTGTTCAACAATTCTGTATTTACCGATACAAGCGAATCCTCCTCGCAAACTAAGAGAGGGTAGAGATTGGGCGAACCCATCGAGCGATTATTTCAACATACGAGTAAATTCCTCGGGTGAATTAAAGCTCCAGAAGAAAGGTCGTTTATTCTACCCCCACCGGCATTATCCGAGTCGAGATTCGCAGTAACCGGGGAACGAAACTTGGAATAAGGGTATCGACGGGGCGGAAGAACCGTTGCGAGCGGAATTAACCGGTAAGATAAACTTTCGGCCCGTAAATTTCCAACGGCGACGTTGCCGATCGAATTAGAGAGCTGTCTTGGCCGATTCCATGGAATGCCCCCGAAAACGGTGAACAAAACCCCCCTCAATAAAATTTCACTCTTGTCGCGCGGAATAAATTTGCGATTCGGGGGTAATCGTTTATTATGCGCCGCAAGAAACTCGAGATTACCATCCTATAATGCATGACAAGGCTCCGCTCCGAGTACCAGGGTCTTCGAATCAACATTTTGGAGCTAACTATCCTCTATTCTATTCTGGTCCAAGATTCGTCTACTCTGGTGTAGTAAGATCTGACGTAATTTAATCTTCAATTTAACTTGATGTTGCAGAAATTAGTTGTAGAGACGTCTCTAAAGTTAGTATTGATGCACCTGCTTCTAAAATTCGTCAGATTCAATTGCCTCCATTTTTGTTTACTGCGTATAATCACTTGGCTCTTTTAACTGTAGTTTATTGTAGTTTCCGTTGCGATTCGCGCATAATAATTATTATTATAAGCCCTGATGAAAAACCGTGCTCAACCCTGATGGGATTTACGACGCTCCAGCGTCAAAGTAATTAACTAATATTGCATAATGAGCGACATGATACGCTGCGTCGTTTAATGTGCCTCTCGCTCGTTTTTCCCGGTCGTGCTTCTTGTCGATATTCGTTTAGCGAAATTACTCTTTCCCTGGTAGTTAAGAATATCTTAACTTGGCAATCTACATTCTTTGCTTCGTTAAGGATCACAAATCTGGATGTCACGTCGTAAAATTACCGACACACTCTCGTGTCTTCTTTGAATATTTCTTAACCTGACTTTATGTCGATCCTGTGATAACTAATTTGAAAGAAATATATTCTATCGCTACAGAATATTATATAAGCGGATAGAAAGCGATTAAAGTTAGTCATTTTAACAATTTCCTCGTCGAATCCGCAATCAGACTAATTCCTTTGATAATGTTTTCCCAAAGCAATTCTTGTTCGATTAATAAACGCATCGCGATGTGACCAGTTTGATAGCGAACGAGTAAACAAGTTTCGAAACTGCCTGTCCCTCGTTGCGAACGTCAAAACGACAATCAATTCGGGACACAGCACGCGCGGTTTTTATTTACAGACATCACCGTTCTAGTGTGAAAGTCAAAAACAATATCGACGCTTATACCAGTGTCGCCAGTTATTTTCCCGACCGTTTAATATCAACTATTTTTAAGAATTTCACGCGGACAACGACGGTATAAATTCAACCGCTTACGAAATAATGTTCTACGATTTAATACAGTAGCATCGTCATTTTATTTATATAATTCCATAGAAATATTTGAACCTGTAAAAGTATTTACTCACCCAATGAAGTTACATTTATGTACGAATAAATAACGCGCAAAGTATCCATCATGTCTGAACACGAATCCCAGTCATCGTACCCATTTGCTAACAAACCCATCGCTCGTGTACGTTGCCATTATTCATTCATACGTTCGTTAAAAGTTTCTCGCGTCCTCCATCCATTTCGAAAACCAAAAATCCGCCGTGCCAGACCGGGAGGTCGGAAAATACGCGAGTTTATCAGCGAACAGGCTCAAATCGTTTCGTTGCTACTTGGAAATTCTATACTGCAACGTTGGTACAACGGCAGCGGGGGTGTATGAAAGGTGACCGGCCATTTTGCAGCGTTATTTTGCCCCCTAGATTGCCAGTTGTAAGAAACGTTGGTAAGTATGTGTACCTATATGCTTACAACGTCAGGGCCGTATAAATCCTCTCGTTCGCCCAAAAGTCAAATCTGCGAGCGACGTTTTACAAGTAGCACCCATTCATCAGTATCGTAGCCAAGGGAAGATGGAAATAGCGAAATCGATCGTTCAAATATTTCTTTACATTCCATTCTTATGTGCACGAAAAATCTAGGGGTATATTTGAAAAGGGACGATCTAAATGGAAGGGAAGAAGTAAGGATTTACAAATTAGTGTCTGCAAGTGAATAAATTTGGATTAGTTTTGACCATAAGGGGTAATGGAAAATGTTGGAAATTATAACGTGTCAGTGTCAGTCGAGGTATTGGCATACTATAAAATACTGAGAATCACAAGCACCCCGGAAGAGGAGCTGAGGGGACGGGAGTACTGAGAAGTTAGGCATCCCTTTAATAATATTAATAATAGTAAGTCATAATTTCCAATTATTACAGCTTCTCCTGGTGATCGTCAACGAAAGAGAATATCCAGAATAATTAAAGCAAAAAATAAATGATAAACATAAAATCGTTTTAAGTTACTGCAATTTTAAATTCTAGGAACCAAGAAGAAAATTAGTAAAGAAGACGTATGAGCATTTTTAACGCAGCATTATTCAGTTAGTTCTGCGGGGGCATTTGCCAGAGGTACGATCCTGGATTACGGAAAGTCACCCCGGAAAATGGTAGAAAGGCGCCTTAGCGCGGTACGAGCTGCACGTTTCCTTAATAACTTGGCGCGTCGCAGGCATCGCATTTCGTTTATGTGCTCACACATTTATTGTCCAATAAACCACGACCGGATATCGCGCGGGTTGCTGAAGGTGACCTGCTCCTGAAACGGAAAACTGAGGGAGGAAAAGACGAGGGGACAAAAGTAGCCTCGAATATAGTGGAAACTTGAGGTAACAAACGCGTTTTCACTTTCAAGCTATTTGCAGATAACGCGATGCGACGAGATAATGGTATGATGCAGTGCGATACAGCTCTACTCGTAATAGAGAAGAGATAAAATTTTAACTTTACATTTTGGTTATCAGTTCTGATCTAAACAAAATATACGAAGAAGTTGCTTATTCCCAAAAATATTGGGAATAAGCCCAATATTTTAAACCCCCTCACCAAAAAAGAATTGCGCAGAAATCTCATCGGTTAACATTTTCACGAGCTCTTCGATTCTTCGTTGAAAGCCGAACTGAACGACGTCGGGGTTTCATTTTCCAACTGAGAGTGGAATTACGGGAGTATCAATGATTCGCCGCGGACGCGTGATTCGTGTCGATGAAACGGATCGCGCGGGGCGTCTCTTCAAATTCAATTGCGCGCGTTTCAGTCAAAAATGCGATACTGAAAATAACAGCATCGAAAAGGGAGAGCTGGGAACAACCAGCGACGAGAGAGGGGCCCGGGATGCGGAGGGTTGAAGCGAGTTAAACGCGATAAAACGTGACGGGAATAACGGGGTTTGGGGTTCGGTCGTTTTAATAAATTAATTTCATCGGGCAGTTAATTGTCGCTGGTTGTTTTTCCATGGCAAACAACCGACCGACGATTACACCGTGCCAATGGGGTGAGAGACAGAGGGGAGAGCGCCAGCGTGCAAACACGCAGCGTCGAAAGCGTCGCGACGAAAGCGAACGAAAAAAAAAAAAGAGCGGAGGCGAGCGGAGAAGAATTTGTTTATGCTAATCGTGGTGCAGGGCGAGAGGAGCCGCTGCGATCGCATTTTAATCAGTCCCCGCGATTGCGGGAGCGAGAGCCAATCGACGAACTCGTGGACTCGTCGGTCGAGCTTTGCATTTTCGACGGGATCCGCCTGATTGCTCGCGAATACGCAACGACGCTGGAGAGGGCCGACGCTCTGCTTACCCGCCTGAATTACGGTTAAATATAAATACCTGTTGTGCATACCAAACCGTGAAACAGCGAGGGAGATACATCTTACACGGTTACACGTGTAATAGAACGATTTTATGAAGGGTGGTACACTTGGGTGTTTAAAGTTAACTGCGATCAACTAGTACCTCCGATTACGAAATTATACGTTTGCGATTGAGGAACGACACCCGAAAGGGAATTAATTTCTGCAGTAGTAATAAAAATAATATCGCTGGAACACGACACACGGAATTAGAATAAATTATACGCGTAGATCGAACATCAAAGTTGCCAATTATTTAATAATGGTCAAATATCCTCTTTGATTACATGGCAGTCATTGATATTAATCATTAATGTGTACACATCGAGATGACATTATCGAGCTATCAAGAAGTAATTAATTGTAAACTATGGCAAATGATTGAACGTTATATCTTACATTTTCGATTTAGAAATTTAACAAACACGTTTATCTTTCAGGAAATCTTCAGGAAATCTTGAATAATTTTATTCGAGTATCGTTTGATCCTTTCATACTCTCAATAAAATTTTACACTGCAACGCAGCAAAGGCTGAGGGAATTCTTTTTGAAGCAATTTGCTTACTGCGAACAGACGAACTTTCGGCAACAGTTCCGTGGTAACCTGATACACGAACCGCAATGCTATTTTAATCATGAAACAATAGCGCACACAGAGCATGTTTAGCTTTATTTCGAAAATTGTTCTGTATTTGTACAAACGCTAAGTAAAACTATTTCAATCTCTTTTATTCCCTTCGACTCGTGGCTGTTTTATTCGAATTTATCGCAGCTAAGCAAACGATGTTTCCTAATATTTCTGCGATATCACCCGTAATAAACTAATAATTTGTACACTAAAATGAATTTATCGGGGTGCAAGTTCACTTAAATATCAAATTTCCCCGACAAAAATGCATTTTACTCTGGTCGAATGAACGCAGCGATTTAACAAGGTAACTGTGACCCATATTTACCGTAGAAATTTCAATTATTTAATAGCTTTCAATTTAGCCGACTCAGTTCTATTTCGATGAACCTTGTTAATTGAAATTCCGTCGTAGAATTCGCGATGCGTGGGAACTAGTAGAATGACGATGATAGTTTGCAAGGGAAATTGTTTCAGGGAATAAGCCCCACGAGGAATTTCGGCATTGTTAACGATCGCCGAGGTACCTAAATTTTCTGGTGATTTTTTTTAATTAGATCAGCTCACCGAGTACTTACGTAAATTCTCACTTTAATAAAAAGTTAACGAACTGATCTGGAAATACGCGATGAACTGTACCAGCTCGTAAAACTGTTAAACTGTTAGTATTCACGAATGTATCGTAATAAATAATATTCAACAATAACAGTCAAAAGCAAATAATATTTTTGTAAATTGTTTCATCGTTTATATAAAATACATTACCGCAAATTGAAGCTTCACTAAATTACATATAAACGGTAAATAAATGTAGTATAAGTGGTATGAGTGAAGATAATTGAATTGCAAATTGAAGTTTAAACTTAATATACATTTCAAATACAAAGGAAATTTTCAATAAAACAAACCCAATCTAAAGAGCCTTTCATCTTTCTACTCAAACTAAATGAAGTAATCAATTATTAAATACGGAGAAAGTTCGATGATACTTTAACCAATGTTAACAGACTCGAAAGTTTGAAACAAATTGAAACTTCGGAAAGCCATGCATTATGAACGCTATAGACCTCCAAGTGCTGGAGAAGAACGTGTCCGACCATTTTATCGAAATATTTCTTTTTATTTCACTTCCTTAATTAACTCTTCAACCTGGAGCTCGATAGCAACCTTAGAAGGACGTCCCACGAACTCTCTCACCCCCAACCCCTTTCGCCATCCCACTCTCTTTCACTCTTTCTCTTCCACTCTTACCCCATTTCCTTCCTCCTTTTCCGGAATGAAGGCACGGCGTTAAATTCGTAAATACCCAGCTAATTACTTTCGCATCGTTTACGGTTTACCGCGTTTCCTCAAGATTTTCCAGAAACTTTCCCGGGTCCAAGAGAGGAAAGTTTTCTGTTTGCCCCGTGCTCGGAACTCAAATGTCAGCTGCGACCGATGAAATTTATCTTGGATTCCCGTAGACTCAACGGTCCCGATCGACTATCGCCACTTTCACGGAGAAACGGCCTCCTCTAATAAAAAAGTTTTAATGTTTCATAATCCAACCATATCCGGCCGTTTTAATTAAAACTCGAATGGAACTGCTGATTCGACGGAATCGTTATTGGTCGTCAAATTTCGGCTATCAGATTTTGAGTTTTCGTCTCAGCAACGTCGGTGCTGAGGGAGGCGCACTCGTGTGAAATCACTTCTGTAAACGACTGACAACGTTGTTACCAATGACTCCGCTTATTATATAATTGTATTTATTATAATTCAAAAGGAAAAGAAATAAATAGGAAGTTTTACGTTTCCAATATGAGTGTATCAGAACTTAACTTCAGTTCAGTGCCTTTTCAAACATGGAGGAATTACCTTAAACGGGGATTCAGTTAAAATATATAAATGCTTGATCGAACAATCGTTCAGAGTAATTGCTCGACCGAGTAACGTGTTCGATTCGATAGCACTCGACTCGGTCGTCACGTAATCCAGTTCCTGGTCTTTAAATAAAGGGGAAAGAGCGGCATTCCGGCGGAAGCCCAAAAAGAGTCCTCGAGCGACATCGCGCCAGGACGATCGAGGTAAGAGGACGGCCGTGATCGAGGGACGCCCGAGGTCGACGGAATTTATTCGGAATCGATAATCCATTTACAGTACGTCCGACGGAACAACACGGGCCGTCGTCGCGTGCTCGAGACAAGTTGACCGAGAGGTCTCGTGGAACGTTGGAAAATCGAGGAAGAAGACGAAGGTCCAGACGAGAATGAAATATAGAACGCATCTAAAACGGTGTCACGGAACATCAAGAATTCCTGTGGCTCCGAAAACTTTCCACACACTCCATTAACCGACTGTTTTTTGACAAATATACTAGCCACGAACAGAGACAATACCTTGTGTTACGAGGATACTCTTCATTGCGTAACAAGTAGTTACGATGTCCTGTCTACATTGCGAGATATTTAATTATTAATGAAAATTAAAACTACATTTTATATGAAAAAAAAGTACATGACGAATTGAGTAACCTTCTCATTTTCGAAGTCGGTTAACAAATAGACTTCGTTTCCACTTACCGTTAGAAAGGAAATATCAAGTAGAATATTTGATATAAATAATAAAAGTCGCAATAACAAGACTGCAGAAATGCAATCCCTGTCACCAAATGACGATCAAGCACGTCGATATTCGAGACATATAGCAGCTGAAAATTGAACACACTTAGTTATACGATATGAGGCAAGGGGTTTGTTTCAATGAATCAAAATGCACGCGTGTAGAATTTAATTCGTTACCGGTTTCATTTCACGCAATTTTTCAATACCTCCTTCCAATCCTCGATATAACGAAATGCTTTTCAACTGTTACATCAAAAACGAATTATTCCCGCTTTAAATGCATTTGCAGGCTGAACGCGTACTTCGAGCCGACAACAATTTCAACCACTTAAAAATAATCAAAAAGTTTCCACACATACGGTGAATCGGAGAAGCGCGGATGCGTGTTTCCTCGGCTGCTGGCTTCGAAAAAACGGTGAAGGTATTTTTTAAAATAAAACTTTATGGTATTTTTTGCCAATACACTCTATAAAGTGAGTTTTTTTTTAATAAATTTTTTGAAAATGCATTCCCCAGTGCATTTTGGAAAAAAGTCGAACCATGGAATAATAGAGATACATAAACCATAAAAAATTTCCAAGATATACTGGGAAAGTACTGTGCCATTCTGGAGAAGAAAGGCGAAAAAAGCTGGTAAAGAGTAATAAAATTAATAAAAGAGAAACGGTGGTTCCAAACGGTGGTTATGAGAACAAAGCAGGAAGAAGGAAATTGAAACAATACGGAAAAGAGTTATGGTTACACAGAAGTGCAAGAGAACCCCACGTTAAATAGACGAGAACTGAGGAGCGGTGTGTGAAGAAGAAAAATATAAAGTTTAAAGTAAATTATACTGACAATAAAATAAAAAAGCAGCAGAGTCAGGAAAGGATGGAACATTGGGGAAACAGATGATCTTCGTGTGGAGCGAGAATAAATAAAAATTAATGTAGCAACAAAATTCGAAAGAGCCTGAAAAAATACAGAAGTTACAAATAAGCGATTAATTACCCTCGATAATAGAAGCGAATTGATATCGAAGTAAAGAAATGTAGATGAATTGTAAGAGGGAAGTTGGGAAAGTGGTTAAAATGACGAAAGGAAGTCAAAGAGAAAATTAGAATGAATAAGCAAAGGGCAAAAGCAAGGAAATAATCCACATCTATTAGTATTTAAATGAGCTTGCCAAAGAGAAAAGCGGAGCTTGACGGTCTCATGTTTTTTTCGCTTTTCCACCCTCCTTTTCCCTCTTTCGAGATAACTCGGAAAACAGCGCAGAATAAAAATACACAGGGGGCGTCTTCGGGGGCGGTTTCTGCGATTCCAGAGATGATAATTAATGGAACCTTGTACTGGATTTATTCTGCTTCGCTAATCCTTTCATTTATTTAAATTATTTATGGTCTTCTTAACAATATCGCAGGTTACATTCGCGCTTTTATTTTGTATCAACGAAGGGGAAACCGTAAATCCTCATTTCAAACGAAATATTACCGGGAAGTAATCGGAATATTCAGGGATTCGTAGCTTAAAAGAACAATAGACCTCCTGCTGTCGCAGGCAATACTCAAGGCGTGACAAACTTGAATTAATTAATCGAATAATTAGTCTTCCTTCGGATTTTTAGAGTTTTTGATGATCACAAATCTGGTTTTATATTTTGGAATGTCTGTAACAATTTTAGCGTTCGATATAAAATACAATAAACGCAAAACATCTCGACGATGGGAACGAATTCACGTGTGCTATTTAATAAAAAAACGAGAAGCTAAAATGGTTGAACGTTTCCGACACGAATGGAAACGAAAAGACTCGATCGAAGGGAATGAAAATAAACAGGAATTCAAAGGAAACGAACGTGGATGGTGGTTTCAGAAGAGAGAGAAAATTGGAATGATAATTTCCGGGAAGCACATTGCAATTGGTATTTCCGTGCGAAGAGAAGCTTTTGTAGGCGTGAAGAGGTTGCTTCTAAACAGCTAATTTCATGCACTAAAGTAATTTCTATGCTATGTATACACCACGTAGCAGTACTATATACAGGCTCGTTCATCTAAGAAGCAACAAACAAAAACCTATTCACCGGCGAGTTTTATTCTTTTATATTATTCCATCATAAATCAAATTCCACTCGTGCAGAATTGAATTCGTTGCGAGCTCCAATTTATACGTTTTTCAATGAAATAATGGAATGCTTTTCAAGCGATGGGTCAAAAACTAATTATTCCCTTCGATTGCGTGCGCAAACTACAGAAGCATTTCGTCCAGGCTACAACTATTCGTCCTCTCTCGAAACTTCCAACGAAGAAAGCTACTTAGGATTCTTTAACGTGTGCGATTACTCTCGCTCAGGATAAGCGATCAAACAGAGGAAATTTAAGAGCGCAGATTGCCGTACAGCACCGCGTGTCCCAGAAAGCGACGAAGACGCATGGAGAAGTAGGCAGCTAAATCTCTAATTTTATCCGAGAACGTAATCACGGAGTCCAGACGCCCCCGTTAAAGGCGTAACGACGCTCATTGGAGAACGAGCGACACAATCGCGGTGCTTACGCTTCAACGGAACAAAAAGACCCCGCGTAAATTAAATTGAGCCATGGTTATTCGAAACTTTTAATCGCGAACCGTGGAACATCTCGCGGACCGTTATCACATCTGATGGGATTATTAGTTTCGTGGCGGTGCACTTTGTACTCGTCTGGTAAACGATGCCCGCGAACGAAAGAAGGATGGCGGGGAAAAAAATGATAAAGGAAAAAACTACGAGTTAACGCAACGTCGCTGGGATGCTTTTATCGTGACGACGACGGGGAAAAAATTCAATTTCGACTGGTTGATTCGTTCGAAGAACGCGCGAAACGTGCTTCCGTTCTCGTCGCTGAACAAAATGAAGAAATTCGTTCTGCTGGATATACAGTATCACACAGAATGATGGAACATGTCGTGTATTTGAATATTTTAATTGAAAGAAGAATATATATATAGTTTGCACGACGTATGCGTCGGTGAAGTAAATTGTAACGTGATAATAGGACATTGTTAAGAAAATAGAATTATTTTAGAGAAGAAAATATTATTATTTTAGGTAATGTTTTGTTTCTCGTGCTATCGTTTTGTAAAATAACGAAGGGCGCACGGGACTCGTCGGGAAGGGCTGCTTTTAAATGGCTAATTTCACATAACGAAGCAATCTCTGCGTCTCGACGCCTATTACCCGGTCTGTAATGGCTCTCGTTAAAGAAACGCAGATACGGAGAACAACGAGGGAAGAAAGGAACCGTAAAGACTCGTAACCCACGAGCGTGAACGCGTTACATCATAATAACCATGATTAATCTACCCTTCGAACTCATTCATTAAAGGGCTCGATGCATCGAGGCAAAACTTGCTTTAAAAAAATGAAAAATGATATATCGTTCAGATTGTATAATCATTGGGAATATAACAGGATAATAAACATCGGAAAACGAGGATAGATAGAAAACATTTGTTTGGAAGACAGTGCCTAAGATTTAAGCCATCGAAATCGTCGCGTGCATTGCTGCCTGCATTATTAACGAAGGCCTCAGCAGTCTATTGCGGATCATGGGCGCAATGGGTATAATTATTGGACTCAATGCTGCTGACACCGCTCGAGACATCGACGAGGGATTTTGCCATTGTGGAAGTCTGAGCGCGAAATTTTACGGAAAGAAGCTAGAATAGCCAAATGAGAGGAAAACTTGGACAGTCGTGAACGTTTCGCTGGTATGATAGAAGAATATAAAAGTGCAGGAATAATTGATTAAAGGCGTAATACAAGTTTCGAACTTTAAAGTTTCAGAAACTTTACTCGTGTGACACATTTCATCGAACCTTAATCGAATTTATCAAAGTTATTTCTAATCGTACTAGTTATTTTCGTCGCAATGAATTCTTGTTATTTAGTTACATGATTTCGAAAATGCAAAACAAACTTCGTGCCCCGTTTTTGTATGTTTCAATTTGTCAAATGATTCCGAAGTGAATAGATGAAAGACACGTGTAATAATGAAAATCTGTTCTAAATTTTCGGTTCAGGTCACTACGGGTCATCATTGTGAATAGCGCCATTTTTAATGAGAAATGGTGCTCTATAAATGGCATATATTTATTCGTTACTGAAATAGACTTTTGGGGACGTATAGATCCACTGGCATAGATGTTTAAAAAGAAAAAATGAATATATCACGTGTCCGATCCAATAGCGTCCGTAAGTTTGAGAAGAGACGACAGATAGTTCGCGAAACATCGGCAGATTTCTACTTTTAACCGAGAATTTTCTACTTTTTTACATATGAATTTGAAAGAAGCGAGTACGGCACGAATCAATAATTCAATAAGAAAGAAGAGCCACGATTAAATTTCATGAGTTAATTCATTCTAACAGTTAGTAACGTTTACTTTAAATATACTTTATAAGATGCATATATCAACGAGGAGATAGTGCAATGGATTCCAAAGTGTTTCCATATTAGTTAGATAAAAACCTTAAAAAAATACAAAAAAGAAAGGAAAGGTAAATCACATCAAGGCATAAAACCTCCCATAGAATGAAATTGTTAACCATTTTAGCACGACTCAGACATTTCCACGTTAACTATTCATCCGATACGTTCACAATAGATAGGCTGCCAATCGAGGGACCTGTCATCGGAAACAATTCAGATAAATTAGTAACCGAATTTCTAAAATAGCCTAGCAGTCCAACACGGGCGCAGCCATTATTATTCTCAGCAATGGACGTTGCAACCAATGTACCCATTTGACGGACAGTACGCTGCTTATGGTCCTCTGACGACGGACCCACCGATATCGAAACACTTTGCTTCTTTGAGTAGCCCATCGGTGCTTTTACCTTGCTCCACCCCGTGATGCTGATGGCACATTCCACATTCCGGCTTATGGCTTGGTGCACGTTGCGCATCCACTTCGTCCTCGTTACATTCCTCGAGTTATATATCCTTACGATCCTCGAGAATAGTACGGATACCCTCTCGGCTCGCGAATGAAGCCCTACGGGCTATCCTTATCCAGGGATTCTCGCAAGCTACGTTCAGTTTATTTTTTGTTTCTTTTTTCTCTCTCCAGCTTGATATCGTCGACTTTAGACTTCGAGTATTAGACTGACATCAGGGAAATGAGAATTTTCTAAACGAAAATGGAAAGTACCGCGCCAAGGCGTTTCATTTCGAGGAAGGGCATGATTTTCGCTACGGCAGGACTGCTGGTTGCTGCTTTTAACCCCTCGCTACTCTGACTAATGACTTCAATCCGATTATGTATTTTTAGTACTCTTGTTTTGGGATCTTTAGGAACAGGGACATAAATTTTCTCGTTCTTACAATAAATATTTTCAATAATTCGAAATTACATTTTGGTGACTGATTTTTCCTATTTGCAAGGTTGTTTTCGAAATTGACTATGCAACATGCAGCTCACTTTGCTACAATCTACGCGCGTTTCCGCATCAGCGCTGCCATAATGCCACAAGAAGCACCCTGGTTATCTTGCGCCCATCGCGTATAAGAGTCACATTAATAAGTTATGTAAAATACGGATTAGATCCCTATGCATCTGGAGACTGAGGCTGCATTATCTTTGAAACACGATGAAACCAACGACGGAGGCATTATAATGCCGCTGTAAACGTAACCGCAGGAGTGTAAAATGCGAGCGGAAGCGACGCGGCCGCTGCATTCTTACCTAACTTACGACCTTTTTATGCAGATCCCCGCGTAAATTGAAAAGTCCAGCAGGCTTCGTGGTAAAATAATTATACGCCATGCATTCGCCACGCGTCCTCCGCGTGTACAAACTTTCTACAAATTTGGATTCATAGACGACATTCCGGTGAGTTCGAATTTCGATTGAAATGGAAATGTGCAACGTGAAAATTATAGTTTTATAATATACTCCAATCTCTAAAATTTTCGAAAGAAACCAACATCTGCCAAGAATTATAACTCACGAATTAACATCCCATTTTTTAAGTTGTGTTGGATTTACGAAACCGTTTAACCAAAAAAAAAAAATTAGTTAAATGATTTCTTTGACGAACAGTGGCGCGTATAATATATTTACGAGTTTTGTAGGTCAAACGCGGACGAAATGTTAACACACACGTGTGAAACTGCTGGTGATGTTTGTAGGTCAAAAGTGAGCGACAAATACTAGAAATGCGACGCACACGATAAAAGTAACATTAATTTTCATTAATTTTTCGTCAAAGTAAACCCGATTAAGCCCTGCGTTAATTAATTAGTTACTTTCACTCCAAAGAATTATTCTGTATCAATTTTCTGTCTCCTTTAGAATGAAATGAAGTGCACTCTACTAAAACTTAAAAATACGAATCGGAAAATATTTGAGCGTCTCGGATATCTGAGACCATTTAAATATTTAACATTCCGCTTCGTAATATTTTCCTATGAATATCGAACACATTTGCCCAAACGAATCGCATCCGATTGGTCGTCGCGCGAAGTATTAAATGAATTTGTATCGATCGAACGAACTTATTCCAGGCAAAACAATGCGAGACGGGGAGCGATAGGAAAATACAGAGAAATTCAAGCACCGGAGAACACTCCTGGGAAGAAAAGTAATCGCGAAAGACAGAAAAGGTAAGAGATCGAGAAGCGCTCGACGACACAGGTAGATAAACGACAAATTGTTCTCGGGTCAAATCTCTCTCCTCGGATCTCGTTCTTTCGTGGCGTCGAGCTTTCACGCTCGATTTTTAAATTGTTCGAAGCAGCCTTTATGCCTTGACACGTGTTACTCGATAACGTGTATCGGGTAACTGAAGGGAAGATTATGTTTCTTCAGGAAATCGAGAATTCCTGCTTTATTTGTTAGAAAGCTCGACGATCGTGATCTCGATACGATTCTCAGAAACTATTTAGTCTCGATTACAAAATTTCTACTTATATTCACGATCTGTTCACGTTTTATAACGGTGCAAAGTAAAGGGAAATATTCAGCGATACTTATCGAAGGAATTTGTCTGAATTAAATTAAAGCACCATTACAACGTTCTCCGATCAAGCCTCGCAACGAATAATTCACAGTCGAACGGATTCGTAATCAAGCTAACCAAATTTATGTATTCCCCACGCCGGATTCGCCACTCGAACGTTCGCGATAACATCCGAAGACATTTTCCTCTGCGAAACTTGAGCCACGAAATTTGCCACGATAAATCCACGATACACGGGTATAAACGTTTTATCAGCTAATAACCCTGTTCCTCATAAATTTTCAATACCCCAACATCGACGATAAACGCGTACTCGCGAGAAAGCGAAGGAAACAGGCATCTGGCGATTTATAGAGATTAGTTTCGGTCCAGAGCGTGCGAAACAACGAGAAGAGGGGGAGGAGGAACAACGGAAGAGAAAACAATGCCAAGTTCGAGGAGGAAAAAGCAGGGATTCGCGAATTGGCCGCAACGAGGGAAGTTTCGTTCAGGTGTCGTTATCCGCGAACGGCATGAAAAAGTCAGGTAAGAGGAGGGGGCAGGCGGTGAAGAGAGACTGTCAGATGGAAATAGCGGCGGACACTCGATAAGAACGTCTCTCAGGAATCCCGTTATCAGACGGAACGTAACTACTCGATGGGGTGTGTGTGAGCTCCCTGAGAAGAGCTTGACTTCTTGGAAAACAAAAATGTCTTTCACGGTATGTCCGTAATAGAAGGTAATAATGAAAGTGGTTGATAAGGGGTAAAAACAAACAGCGTTAATTAACGCGTATCTGGATTGTTCCCTTCTTTTAGTCTAGAGTTCCTTTTAAAAGAATTCTTCTTCCTTTAACTGTGAATATTCTAATAAGAGGTGAGAATACCTAACTTGAATTTCAGAATACATATCTTTCGATCGAAATTCTTGTCAAATCATAGGCACCGTTTGGTAGAACTTGATAATAAAATGAGAAGAAAAAAAAACACCAAGAATTTCATCTATTCAAATAAACTACACCACGGGTCTTGGATTTATTTATTCGTACGAAACAAACGGTTTAACAGAAGCAGATGTGGTTACAAATAGAGGCGTTTCTCGTTGAAGCTTTCCTTTATTCCACGTGTAAAGGACGCCCTAAACGGGAAAAACACCGTTCATTTCCAACGAGCCAAGTGAAATTCCATTTCCATTATTTTTTTTTGTCACCCTTTGAAACAACGCGGAATCAGCGGTTTGGAAAATAAATTGTCAATCAAATTCTGTCTGGCTCAGGTGCGTCTGAATTCCACATAAACCACGGGGACACGAATTAAATAGCCGATTAATCGTTCCGACCGATTGTCCTCGATTTCAAAAGGACGCTGGAACGTCGAACGAGTCAAAATATTTTTATCGCTCCAGCGAATCAGGACGAATGCCGATTCGAGCAAGGATATGCATTAAATAAGGCGATGATACACACTCAAAGATGTACTATTTTTTAAATTTGCTATGTTTCGACTATTAAAGCATTTCAAATTGAATGATAATAATTTAATAGTTTCGTAAGAATAATGGAAAATATGCAAATCTGTCACGGTACTTTCCCAAATAAATCAGGCGATATTAATAGTATAATTTCTCGACGTTGGGTAATAGTGCAATACTATGTACATAATTATAACGAAATGTTACAGCGCGCCATATTGCAACAATTATCGTCAGTGGCCAATTACCAAAGGGCCGAACTAAATCACTCTATTCTGCGTTACGAGGTGTGTATGCAGCACACGGAAAATCAGAGTAAATCAGTATGGGAACTAATTATCGTTAAATATCGAGTTGAAATAATTAGCTGGGAAATCGATGCCTCGTACACCCTGCTATTCAAATCACAAATAGAGTGCAATAATAAATGTTCTGAAGTTACCGCGTTTTAGCAATACTTGTACACCTCAAGTTGTAACTATTCGTGTTCTCGAGCTATTAACGTCGGTAACAAATAATTTATTTGAATCCAGAATAAAAATTGTCGCTCTTAAGCAGGAAATGCTAAATATAATTTATCTCCAAGCGTTCAAAAACTTGAAATAGACATCAAAATAAAATGTCGTTGAAAACATCATTCTATACAAAGCTCAGAAGGTAGATCTTTCAATTCTATAAATGATCTCGCTAAAGATCCCTTTGAACATTTCAAACAGTTCTCACAGAAGAACAATGACTACGGTGATCCTTTGAGGATGACATAAAGGATTCCAATATAGGATTTCCTATTCCCTGTCCCTCTTCCTTAATTCACTTACCTTGAAGCAATACCGTACAATTCGTTTGAAGGTACATCTTAGAGTATTTTGCCACGCGAATCTGTGTGGTATTAAATTGCTAAAGGATATTCTTCAGGATACAGCCCTATCGAGATTTCCTACTCACGTTCCTGTGACCATTGCGTTTCGAGGCTTATCCGCGGTCGTTCGCCAATCTCTTCGGCTCGACGAGACTCGTGAAGCAAGTTGTAGTAGTAGGTTCGAAATGAAAACGGTGCTGAAACGTTTAACCCATCATTTTCGTCTCTTTTAGAAGCCTCGACTAGGCGCCAGGAGGCATGTTCCGATTCGATTCCCTTTGAGGTGATTGTTACTTTTATGGAATTTCAATAAAAACGTTCTATGGTGAGACGAAAGTGACAGTTGAAGAGAAATGGAATCAGCTTGACTTCATTTTATGGTTAGGACTTAATCCAAACAGGCCTCGAACCTTTTCCTTTATTATAATTGATACATTATTTGTGATTGGAAAATAACGTTGGAATTAGAGGAGTATATTTATGTAAGTGCTATGGAAGATTGTAATTGTCATTAGTGAAATGAAATTCACACCGAATTGGCTGAATAAATTATTCAAATAATGATTCGATTACCGACTAATACCTGTAGCTTAATTCTGGATTCGAAAGTCGAGACTGATCCACTCTCCTTCAGCCCCGTTTCATTGATTAGGTTCGCCTCAGTGGAAAGCGGTAGAATTACATATATGTACTCACGTCGTATTTCTCTTGAATATGTGGACCTGCTTGAGCGATGTAGAGCGTGCTGGCGGTGTCAAACACCAATTCCAAAGGAATTCTGGTCACCCTCTGTTTGGCCATTTCATGGCAGTTTAAATATAGAGTGACCTCGTTGATGGCAACTCTGATGACGATCTTGGACCATTTCTTCGACAACTTTGGAACTGTGAATTTGACCACTTCGTCCGAATGAGAATGCTGATCGGAGTTGGTGTATATCAGGGAGACGTTTTGGTTGGTTCCTGGTCCATCCTGTGATGGAAAACATGAAACATTTAACGTAAAAGATTTGTATATATATTCTATTTTATGAACAAGTTTGAAGAAATGGAATAAAAAGTACACGCGGTAGAGAGGCTAATCCGTCCCCAAATTCCCAAAATGATCCCCGCAATCTACGATTCCCGAGGTTGGAAAATTTCTCATCCAATAACAAGCAATCCGACTCGCCGTCGAAATTATCCGAGGGAAGGGGTGGTTCTCAACGAAACTACCGAGGGATTCGAAAGTCGAGCTGTTTTCCCGCGGCACGGCGTTATCGATTCTCGCGGGGATCGTGTCCTATCGAAACGTCGAAACCGGGCTGCTGCTTCTGCTGCAGAACACGTAGACGTCGTATTACCCGTGGAAACGGTGCCACGAGGAACGTGAAAGATCTCAAAGAAATTTGAAGACTCCAGAGCTGCAACAACGGCCTCGAAGGGATTGGGAAACATGAGGAAATGCCCTCCCACCACCCAGTCTTCGCCAATGGGAAGCGCCGACTTAAAAGTCTATCGGTGCCGTCGGAGCCCATTCCTTATAAATCGACCGATTGTACTTGGAGATTTTCGTCGACTTTCTGATTGGCTTTATATTCAAGTCCCTGTCGTTCACTTTTTTCCGCGGGAACCGCGACGAAGCTTCCTCGTGGGGTCAGGATGCACGGGAGTTGACGGAAAGCCGTACGAGAAAATACGTCACGTTCGTTTAACACGTTTAAGGTGAAATTATCAGTTAATATTGAATCACGAATTTTTGTACAGAAATTGTTTCATGAAACCGTGTCAAGTACGATTTTTAACGAGATTTTACAATTATTCTGTGATTACTGAACCGTTCAGGATTGAATTGTACTCACCGAAATTCGAATGCCTAATTGCACCACGGTTTCGAAGGGATTGAGAACTGCAAACAGATAACTGGTTCTGGAGGACGTTGGCTTGAAAGTTGCCACCAGAGTAAACTCTGCTGGCAATTTTTCCGGGAGATATAATCGATAAGGTTGTTTAACTTCGGAGCCAGGCCGGAAACCAAAAGCCGGAAATCCATCGAGACCGTCGTCGATGTACAAATTATTGTCGTCTGTCGATGCCACGGACGCCTGGAGTAAATCATAGACCAGTTCTGGAACATAAAGGTGCGAGAGAAGGTGGTTAGAAAATTACTCTTTTTCAAGAAGACAGGCTGTTATCGGAGCCTGCAACACATACGTTATTCGACTTATCGAAGTAAGGTGTCAAATATTGTAACTTGAGTACATAATTAATATTGTGTAGTTTAATATAATATAATACTATATTATAAAATACTAATATATATAAAAATAATTACAGTAAAACCTACATTACTACATTCCAATAAAATAATGAACTTGTGTTTCAACGACCACAAATAACGTATGGCGTACATCTACCGAACACAGATTTCTCAAATTTGAAGTTTAAGTTAAAGTGCCACGGGCTGGTACCCGCTTTCATAAAAGCGAGCTGCTCTTTTCGTTTTTCCTTACTTCTATGTATTTGCCAAGCCATCCCAGAAAATTACAGATTCTCGTAAGTAAAAGAAGGCTAAAAGTTCAGCTTTAAGCTTCAAAGTGTATAAAACTCTTTCCATTAAGACGATTTTAGATCAACATCGTGAGAGTGAACAAGTTTCGGAAAAAAGTATAGTTTCGAATATAATTAGAAATTTTTTTCCTTGAAACTCCTTCGCGAACGATTCGCTCAACGAGAAGGGGGGAACGAAAATTTCATTACTTTTTCAGGGCGGATTACATGGCGATGAATAATTAGCACGAGTGAATTAGGTTGTTGAACAAGACTTCGCCACGTAGCGATATGAAACGGCAAGAGGTATCTTACAAAAGTACAAACGCTGAAAGTAAACGGTATGTTCTTGAGATCCGAATGAAGCAATTTCCTTTCGAGTATCAAAATTTTCTGTGCAAATAGTCTACCACCAGGGACTCTCAAACTTCACCCCTGCGAGAAAAATTTCTGGTGGACCTCCTAGAGAAGAATTTAATATATTTTAAATCTCTCGTTTAAGTAAGAAAAGTATTAAAAGTTATTTTTTTCGTAACTCAATTACACTTTAAAATATATAATGCTGTACGTTGGCCGAACGTCATCAAAAGTCTTTCCATTTTCATACAGATGCGAATTACCTCATTTAGAGTTACTTCATTTTCATGAAAGCATTTTTTTTCTTGTAACAAAGAGTCCGATAAACACATTCGCTTTATACAAGTCGCTTGTGTCTCCCGTTTTATGCAAATTGTTGAAATTTAGTTCGACGCCGTATATGTATATCAGCTTGGATAACTATCATTCCGCGTGGTAAACCGTGAATATTATTTTAACGTGATCGCCTGCGAAACTGGTCGCGTATGCGCGCTCCCAACGAGACTATAGTTAATTAAGGACACGGTTGAAAACAGAACGGAGTCGGGACACGAAACGGAGGAAAAATGTGAAAGGGGGGAAAGTAATTCAAACTCGAAGCGAGAACTTTAATTATTTCGATGCGTACAGACTCTGAAAGCTGAGCAGGATTAGCGAACGAAATCTTGATAAGGCCGCCCCACGCCTGACTGGTAACAATTCGGGGCACGAAAAATCGTGAAATGGCTAACGCCTTCGAACATCGCCTTCCTACCGACATCTCTGAATTATTAAGTAGAATTATACTCTGAAGATTTGGTTTTTTTCGTTCCGACAGCGAAGGATTTAATAAGTGTGTTATGAGATCCTAATACTCGAACGCCTGAGAAATATTAGCGAATTTCACGTTATATTCATTTTAGGCATTTCCCATTAGTATAACGTGCCGGCTGACAGGTGATTATGATCATATTTCTTTAATATATCACGACTCCATTTCGCACACTATGCATCACATAGATTCTAGACACTCAATATACTGCGGTTCACCACAGCTGAAAGCCCGCTTCGATAATCGATATTTATTGTCGAAATATGAACCGTGCAGTAAATCGCATTAAGAATTGTACGCCTATTATCGTTTCTGCGGTCTATGCACGTCCATTTTTCTTCGTGCGTAGATATTTATACTTCGTTCGATTACTTTCGGCGCTATATATCTACATTCCTTGATATAGTCTTTCAAAAGATATTCCATCGAATCCAGATGGTTCCAGCAATACTATACACGTTTCAACAGTAGGAACCACGTTATTAATAAATACATAGTGACAAGTTTTTTAAAAATTAAAAAATCGCATCAGATAATTGAGTTTATGAATGAAAATAATTATAAAACACTTTTAAATAAGCTACCTTTACTGCAGAATTCGTTTATTTATTTAAGCACATACTTCCTGATAAAATGATTAAAGACACATTTCATGGATATGCACTTTTACGTTTCAGTCGTTTTCTATTTAACTGAAACTAAGTTCGATGGAATCTCTAATTTCTTTACAGCACTTCTCGAATTGACGTATTTCCCTGATACAATCGAAGCGATCCGAAGACAGCGTTCGAACATTGTCTTCTCTTTTCCTAAATACAGGGTTGAAATTTGAGATACGGTGAACAGGGTGTTTCGAATTCTAAATACGATTCCCATCCTTCAAAGCTCTTTCCGCGAGTTGCAACATGCTACAAACCTGCGGGAAGTTTGGAAGGGAAGACTTTAACGCTTGGCAGATCCCATCAACGAATGTGGGTTGCTGGAGACTTCAATGGCTGCGTAAAGAGTGATCGATGGTAACCACTCTTTCGCGTGCATATTCTCCTGACACGAATCTTCGTTTCGCGCAGAAATTGCAATAAAAGTGTTGAGAAATGAACCAAAAATTAAAGAAAAATATACATATAGGTTATCTTTATATTACATTTTCAATCATTCCATATTGCCATACAGTATATTATACCAATTATACAAAAGGAAGAAATTATTCATGTTTCCTGTATATATAAATAGATTTTAATGTAATTCTGTCGTATGAAACCATCAAATTCTTGAAATAGTAAGTGTCAATTCTATTTACGTATTTTTCCTAATAATGAGTGACGCCCGCCAAAAGCCTCAAAAATAGTTTCCCACAAATGCAAAACGAAACTATCTAAATGATTATTTTTATCCTGAAATACGAATATAAAATATCACATTTACACACGAGTTCAAGATTTTAAATGTGTTCATTTACACTCGGATAAACTTTTACGCTAGAAGTAACCCAAAAAAGCGCTGATGTTAACTACAGAGTGCTATACATCCGCTGAAAGAAGTCACGAAAATATATCTTTTGCAATTGCGCCATAAAGAAGGGGTAAAAGTGTGTTCGAGGAGTGGACGTATGAAAAACGCTATAGTTACCGCTTCGACAAAAGAGAAAAAGTCACGTTTCGCTCCAACGAAGCTAACATTTTGTTTCAGCAAGTTTCCGGAACTCTCTCTCTCTGGGGACGAATCCGCTCTCGGTTCACCGAAACCCTCTTCTGTATTTATACGAATCCGCGAAGCGAATTCGATTGACTCTCGCAATGTAATTCGTTTGTTAGGATCAACAAATTGGGTTGCCTTTCAACCCCTATAATTTCGTAAGTGCGAACGAGAATGTTCGACAACGATGGATGAACGAGAAAAATATTTCGTATCGCATGTACGATAACAAACGCATGAACAATAAATTATCACCCTCGGTTTTGTCGTCGCGAAAGTCTTGTAACCTTCTAACGAACCGTTTAAGTGAATTCGCGTAAAATTTAAAGTAACAATAGCCTTACCAACAAAAGAATTGGGTAACGAAAAGAAGCACGGACAAGGTAACTCCGCCGCAGGCAAACTTCTGAAATAAAAAGGTGTATAATGCGGGAACGATCAACGTCAGGTAAGGCGATTTCGAAATAGACAGGAAAGTTTAGTATTATCTGTTGCAAGAACTCTTCAAAGCCTTCTCGCGGGACAAAGTTTCTCCCTCCCTCCTGGACGAGTCGTGGTTGCTCTGGCAATTTTCAGAAGAGGGACTCGAGTTTCCAGCGAGTTGATCTTTCATCGCCTTATATTTAACGCCTCTTTTAATTCGATCGACGAAATATATGCAAAGTGAAAGGTGAAAGGACGAGGGACACTCGTTGTAACCGAACGCAAATATTGACCTTCCGTTCTTCGATTACTGATTCGCCACTGCACATTATTTTTGGGGCTTTCGTTGTCGATTGAGGAGATTCTCTTTAATTTTGAATTAAAAAATGCGTAGATATATAATTATCCAACGCTATACACTATATTAATTTATCTATGTTTTGTGGTTGGTTAATTAAAATGTGATGGTTCTTATATTCAGACTCGGTAGCAGCTCGAGCACAATTTTCTGGTGTTGCCGGGTCTAGAGTGGTCGTGACTTGCAAGGAAATTGATTCGTGGGAAACAATGCATACGAAATCACCGATTAATAGTGACTGCACGCGGAGAATGAAGATAAATGGTACGCGCAGTTTGATCTAATGTCCCTACGTACATCGTTGCTGCGAGGATAGCCATAATCTAATCGATGTAGCCTGCGAACGAGTAGCATAGAAAGAGGTAGCATAGAAACACCGAATTTTCTCTTTCTTTTTCAAAAATTGCTGTGGAAATCGTTAAAATTCAAAATCAACAAAAAGTGGGCCACTTCGACGAACATAGAGCTAGATATCCGTGTAATAATGTTGACAAATATTTTTCGGCTTTCGCTCTGAAATATGGCTATCGAGTGAATGTTTTACAATCAGTGAACTAGCCACTTGCGTGTAAAAAATACGCGTTGCACGAGAACGCGTGATGAAAATGTTGTCATTCGACAGGAGATATGCGAATCGTTCGACACGATGGAAAAATGTCAACGAATTCAAACTATGTTACGCGAATAATATGCTGGAAATTAAATAATAAGATTGCACGAGTTCATTTGTTGGTCCGTTGTTTCGTATGTGGGAAATACGGTATTTTTTAATATTCTCTATTATACTTTTATTGTCGTTCTTTTTTCCAATACTGGTTTTTGTATTAACCGTGATAAATTTTGTTTTGGCAGATTAAAAATATTTGGACGTACTTGATGAGGTCTCAAAATAGAGAACGACAAGTGACTACCTATGTTTAATGATTTTATAATAGAAATTATTCTATTTAAAGAACGATAACAGAAGTTATTCGAGCCACTCTGTATAATAATTCCATAACTTCACACTTCTGATCCCGCTCAATTTCAATACGACTCCCTTTCAACAAATTTCACAAGATTCCTCTTTATTCCCAATGAATTCTCCCCGATTTTATATCAATTTCCAAAAGGGTATCCCTTGATTTCCAAGAGTGGAAAAGCGCTCGAAAAAGGAGGATCGAGAAGTCTCGCAGGAGAAACTTTGCGTCCTGAATATCTCAAGTGCGCACGAAATTTTTAATTTCGTTTGGAAATAGGATACGAGTCGGCTGTTCTTTTCGGGCCGCGCTGTAGGGAACCATGAAACTTTTCACCGGGATAAAATCGCGCGAACAACGGGGCTGGAAGTTTGAAAATCCCATCGTGGTGAATTTCGCGAAGCGCGAATTTCTCCTGAGTAATATCATTGTGACATTTTAAACAGAGCACGACGAACGGTACGTATTCGAAGAATCCCAAGATCGGCAAAAGAGTGGCTGCGCTTTGTCGCGATTTCCTTCTCTTGTTTAATATTAAAATCGCGGTAGCGGCACACCGAGGAAATTTCGAGAGGAGGGCGCACGAAAGAGGATCTGAGAGGGGGGAGGTGGGATTTTCCCATCAGAACTTCGCGGGGACGAAGTAACGTATAGGGAAAACACGGCCACGACGAAACACGGAGCTGTCGTCTGTTGTTCATTTGTACTGTTACGGAAAACGCCACTTGGCGATTTAACTGAGATGAATGCGAACTGAAGCGGGATTGAAGGAAGGAACCGCTCGACTACAAGCAGAAGAATGTGGAATTATATTAAAGGAGTTTCGTTTCCCTTTGGTGTAAGTAGACCCAGGAATTTGAAACTGGCCATCTGAATAACTTGCCTACTTTTGGAGATGGACAAAATACATCAGCGATGATATTTCATTTCTGAATGACTATTGTTTGGTGTCCACGATTCATTTGTAGAAAGAGGTATACTTCACTATACCAGTCCTTTAAAAAAAAAGTATTGATTTCGCATTTTTATTGAAATTCTCAAAGTTTGCTATGGTGAAAAATGAAACAAAATTCCGTAGCGGGCAAACGTCTAACTGCATCGAAAGAAGAGCGATTTGTACAGCTGCTCGCTCGTTGGTTAGCACGTTAACGCGAGCCATCGAACGTGACGCGTGCAGCACTCGCTTGAGCGAGGAACAAGATATTTATCTTGCAATTATCGAATACGAGGGACGTTTCGGAACACACGTTTTATCCCAGACTCTGAGTAAAAACGTAACTGTGCACGTGTTGTCGACGATCGAGCGTTCCGTGGTTCTAGAAACGAGCGCGAAACCAAAAAAATGAACAGAGACACACGTGTCTGCGGTGGTTTTTGCCGGTGCAAATAATTAACACTCTCTCCTGTCGAGATAATAGAGCGACGATTCGGTCGTATTCGAGCGTGGGAAAATTGCATCCATTCACCGTGGTAAAATTGTTGAATTTTTAACGTGGTATTCACATTAATTTTTATACATAAAAATCGTCGTGCTCGTTCAATTTGAGTTCTACGTTTCTTGAGCACGCAGGATTTGTTAAAGCTCTCCGTAGAGGTTCCGTTCATTCGAGCCTCTTATAAATAAGCATCCATATTAATCTGTGGTTTAATTAACTTTTTCTAATAACATTCGGTTTGCGTTCACATTTGCAAACAACAGTGACATTGTGTTCAATTATACCTTGACACCAATCTGTGCAACCAAGACATTAAACAAATCGTATAATAAATGAAGTAAAATAAAAATTCAAGAGTGCATACACGAAACGCTGAGAAAAAGTTCTAAAATGCTTGTAAGAGTCGTGGAGGAAACAGGATCGCGAAGTTACGATGGGAAATTTACAAGACAACAATGCAGGACTAATCGACGAGGACGGCTCGGGGTGGCTTTAACCCAAGGGAATCAAGTTGGAAACTTTTCACACTTTCTGAATTTTACGCGGGCTTCCCCTGTATCCATCGACGAGTTTTTACAAGCTTGGACAGTTCAGGCTTTTCCCGTTAGATGGCGCCAGCTTGATTACCTAGCAACTTCGTCTGGCTCGTTACAATCACTACCTACTTTACTCTCCAGCATAGCAAAGGATTTACCGCCTCTAGATTCAAACTGGTAAAACACTCGAATTGGTAAAAGAAGTACAAAGGGAGATATTAATATCAACGAAGCTGTTAGATTTTAAATACATGTTTTCCAGGACACTTTTTGCCTTTTTCGATGAATTTTATTAATTTCTCGAATCTATAGTTGATCTATATTTATTATTTATTTATTATTAATACCGAAAAGGTAAAGGAACGAGTGTCAAACAGCATGGTTTAAGTGGCCATCTAATTTGCGTAATATTTTTATAAGCTAAACTAAAGAAGGTCTTCGCAAAAATAAATTATTCATAGTATAGCGGAGCATCAACGAATCACCGACACTCGATAAGAGCCTCTCAAGACTTTTAATTATGGCGACACCTCCCGGACAGAACTCCACCGCCAGAGAACTACAATGGGGCTGTAGATTCCCGCAAGTGGCCGATCAATATCTCTCACCCTTCATATAATAGAAGAATCTTTCATTTTCAAACGTATACTCGCGTTTACACTAGAATTTCCTAGGCAAGTCCTAGGATCTATTAATTTTCTAAAGGAGCCCTAAAAGCACCAAATGTAGGTCTCGAGCCGCGGTTGAACTTTCCATCGACTCCTGGAGCGTTAGTTTGACCCGCCATGATCGTAAGACAAATCGAAGGCGGTTGCCACACACACACCCCCTCCCCCACCCCGGCAAGCAGTTTCGTTGGGGAGCAAGTTTTATTTGCCGCGAAAGTTTGGCTAATTGTTCGTCGACGGTTCCAAGCGGACGGACGACGGAAACGATGACGCAACGTTAATTGGGGAGTCAGCGGCGATTTAACGCGCCCTAGAATCAAAGCTCATGCGGGCTTCCGGCGGACCTACAAAGAGCTTTATTTCGCGACGCGCCGACGAGCTTCGTCACCGGAGCAAGTTAATGTTTAAAGTAAATTAGAAACCGAGATTGGAGACTGCGATGCCTGGCGTTCTTATTAACTTGATTACAGAATCTAGCGGTACTTGGACTGACATAAGATTGTCAAGTTTCATGTAAAATATTTTAAGCGATGAATATTAATCTTTGTTTTAGAGATACACGTTACTGCGAGTGATCGAAACATAAACGAATCTGACATCAGCGTAATTTAACGTAAGTCAGCCATATATCGTCCCAGTCGCGCACGGAATATCACCACGGGTACACCGATGTTATCCGTGGCATTTAGCTTTAATCGTTATTTAAAAGCTCATCACCGCTCAGAGCTACTTACGAAGAAGTTGTTTCAAGGAGAGACGTCTTCAAAGTTGTAATTATCCCGGAAAGAAGATCTTTCATGCTGTACCATCACGGTAATATTCCGAATATCTTCCCCGCGTCCCCAAGAGAGGGAATAACGGTGAAAATATATTTCTGAATTAACGAGACAGAGGTTAAAGTGGCATTAAGACGTTCAAGGGCCAGGCGTAAAGTTCGCGAAAACCGTGATTCGTCTGTAAGGAAAAGGGATGACGGAGTTACCGCCCTAACTTTTACGAGACTCGCGAATTACGTACGTTTCAATTTTACTGGATATTATATTATTTGTTATATTTAGTGGAATTGTAGTTGAGTCTACAACTATATTAACCGTTCGAGTTAATCGATTTGTACAATGAACGGCTTATATTTTAATAATTTTAAACGAATAAAGTCAATCGACTAACATTTAAACTTACATTAGAGTTATACGAATATAGATTTAAACGAATTAAGAATTTTTATAAGATTCGAGGATGAATCGTTTCCCCACAATCCATCCTTGTAATATGTTTTAAAATCTTCCTCTACTCCCGGCTTAAGATACATTGGTAGAATAAAAAAACAACGAGCACGGAATCCCTGCAGTATCTCAGAACATACTAAAAGCTTTGGCAAAGTCAGCCCTGGACGAGAATTTATCGCGTCTTTAAATCACCGCCTGCCAGGAAAATAAATTACTCAATATTCTTCTCGTGTAACCTGATAGATACATGTGTATCCCTAATTCACCTTCTAAAAGTAGCAAAACTGCTACCGGTATATTACGTAGTATATTATTGAAGCTACTTTAACACAATCAAAGACATTTATTGTTTATAACATTGTAGAAGGTAAAGGTGAAACATCTTCTATACTATCAGTTTACTATAAGTAGATTGCAGACAATTATTGTATCACGATGCACCGACGCCGACGCAATACTCGAAGTCTAGAAACGAAGGATAGATTTCTCCTCGATTTCAATTATTGTTCCCCACGATCCATCTAAGATGTAATACGGATACTTTCCCCCGAGTGTTCTTTCCTCGTTATTACCCTGACCCAATTTTCCATCGAAAAATGGTTCTTTGATAGCCGATACCACGGAAACGAGGGAAGTTATTCGGGAAGCCGATTAAATGGAGCGTGCTCAAGTGGTATGTGAAAAAGCTCGGTAAATTCTCGCAATTACTTCCCACACGACGTTCCACCATTGTTCGCGGGTTCCTTCGACAACGAGTGATACAAAGCCTCTTGCCCCCGTGCGCGATGATAAATGGCTGACCAGGAAAGAATGGTCTTCGCTCGCGGAGAAGATCTCAAAGCCACGAGCGGTGAGGTCTTCACGGCCATCGGAAGCCGAGGGAAAAGAGATAAATGAGTAACGCTGATGCGTGTCGAAATGATAACTTACAGCCAATCAGGTTTCAATTTCGTCGAAACCGGACAACCTCGTGTGAGGGGAATTTTTTTACGGAAAATTTATTTAAAGAAAGCGATTTCTTATATTTTTCTTCGAGATCGTACTTTCATATTAATTTCTAATTTAATTTGTAATAGTTTCATCATAGACAAAAAAATATTTAGACCCTGTTAAAACAGATTTAACCAACACTTTGGATCCTACGCACCTTTCAATAATAGCTTTAAATCATTTAACGAAGAACGTCCCAAAACGTTAAGTGGGATTTCCCTTGGTCATCGAAATGTGAACGGTTAATGAGCGTGAAGGAGTCACAGTTTCCTCTTTCCTCTTGCCTTTTCCTTCCTGACACTCCCGCTGGCTCGATTTCGAAGCTCGACGAGGAGGAAACGGAGGTGGTGCCATCCCTTTTCTTCCTTTTTCACCGACTCAAAAGCCGGGGAACAGATTTAATCAGAAAACTTGGAACGAGTAGACACTTGCTTGTTCCCTGTTCCTGTCTTTCACTCTCGCCCTTCTCGTACCCTTCCATTCTTAACTTTCCATTGTTTAACTTCCGTCAAAATGACTCCTTCGCGTTTTCCGTTCCTCGTCGCTTCGCGATTGTTCGAAACTGTGACAATTTCGCGGTGAGATTAGTTTCTCCTGTTTAGCGCATCCCAAAATTTCCATCGAGGACATGTAGCTAGAGTTACGATGCGATCGAAAGACGCAATGCCAACAATTAACACGTTCGCCACCGCTGACGTGATTCAGGTTACAGGTAAAATGAAATATGCCACCGACAATTTGCTACTGACCGGGCATGAAACGCCAAAATAGAGGAATAAACAACACGAGGAAGGATGAACGTACGAGGAGAACCTCGCATACTTTCTCCAGCGCATAAAATCCGCGCACCTCGCAATTCAAATGAGTATACGGCGTACGGTCCAAGAATTTGTTACACCCAGGAGAAACGTTACACCGGTTATGGCCCTCGTACTGCAATACGTTTCAGAAGCAAACCAAATATGACAGTCTGGCTCATCTCCAAGCTTCCCTGGTAAATCAACCGATCTCAAAAGGGAAGCGTGGAAGTTTCTCGGGTCGGAGGAAAGAACAGGTTGAGAGGGAAACGGAGGATGCGAGAAGAAAGGCTCGGTGAGTCAAAGGTGAGAGACCCCTCGTACAATTTTCCTTCCAAAAGACGCCCTTTGTATTTACTTCGAAGGAACATGAACGTTCCGCGTGTCGCGAAAAAAAGAACGTGCAGGCCTTTTTTCGGGGTCATTTTACGAACGAACTTGCGTTCCTCGAAAACAGAAATTTGCTTAATGCTTTTCGCGTTCTCGATGGGACGACGATGACTCGGGGTCGTTGAAGAAATGTGACCACCTTTGAACGAAATAAGAAGCCCGGGGCAAGTGTTTGAAGGGTGTTAATTGGATTCAACGCGATTCCCCTAATTTACCCTTCGCCCGCAGTGAGCATTTTGAAACACGAGGGAAACGCTCGGAACTCGCGGTCTGCTCTCTCTCAGACAATTTCGTTAGAATTGTAGAAAATTATAAGAACTCTTCGGCTTGCGCCAGCAAAACTATGAAAGTAGAAATTCTTTAATGCCACTCCCGTCCGACGAAGTTGGCGGACCTGGATTTAAGGAAAGGACATCCGACATTTTCTGCGGGAGCAGTAGGTCTTGAGAATTGTAAACTTCTTATAAAAACGGATCCGTTAGTCCACGTGAAACTTTCTGCCTTGCTTAAACTATACTACTGATTCACACTGTGCTTTGTTACGACTTTCTTTGATTTAAAACTAGCGTTGAAATGGAATTTTCAGAGAATATAATTCAAGAGAATATAGGAAATATGCGAACATATGTATTATTTATAAGAGTAACCTATTTGAAATATCTGTAAACTCAAGCAATTTCAAATACACTCAATATTCCAAGTAAACCACGGCTTCCATTTCGAAAGAAAGTTTCTGTTAGTAAATTAGTCCATCTCTCCAGCAACAACAATCTATACAAAGTTACCGCATAATTGGATTAGGCGTCCGCTAACTCTAACTTCGGATAATACTGCTTGGTGCACTCAGGTCGATTAAATTTCCGGGCAAAGTAAAAAGTAATCCTTCCTCGGACACCTCATTGAAACTCGTCGATTTTATCCAAACGGGATCATTAATAATGCGTTAAAATTCATCAGTCAATTGCGAGACTCTTGTTTGAACTAGAATTAACCCTTTGAGACTTGAATTTCTCTTTCTTGTACTAGTGTAATTTAATTTTTAGGGTCAACTTACTAAAAAAAAAATCGTAATAGTGTAGTTTGCAAAAAAAGTTAGTCTTTCTTCATGTGGACAAATAAGGACGTTCGCCCTAAACGATAGTGTCGGTAATTTTTAAATTTTGTGTCCTCAATTGTGGAGACCAGGTCTGAAAAGGTTCAAAAATATTTGTTCTCTTTTCACCCAGCTCTGGTTGGACGATGTTCCTTGCGAGTACACCTCGTTCCTCGGGCAGAACGTGACTCCGTGTCTTGGAAGGTTCGCCTGGGGCAAAGTTTAGCCGGGACGTCACTGTCCGTTCGAGTGTTAACATTTATTAAACAATGTCTAGCGGAGGAAAGCTCCCCACGTGGAAACGACGCGTCCAGTTGAAGAAAACTGATCAAACAAAACTGATTCTTGATCCACACGGTGAAGCAGACACACTACAGAATTGAATTCCTACGACTCTGTTTGCAGTGTGTGCCAGAGCAGGGCCGTAGGGCATCCCGGATGCACCCTCGGCCCTCCAGAACAGGAAGTACCGGGTGGCACACAAAAGGTGCAGGTAAGAGTCATATTGTTTATTACAGGTCGCCTCCAGGCAAGTCTGAGTGGTAGTCTCGACGTGCACTCCTCGTATTGTCTTCCAGGACAGCCTCGAGACATCCGGGGTGCCCTCTTCTTGCAAACTCATCATTCTCGAGAACGCCTCCCAAAGAAATGTATGCTTCCGTGTCAATTCCTTTTTCTTTTCAATTCTTCGTAAACGCCGCTACTTGTGGGCACTAGTTAAGTAAGAAAGTAGAAGATCGAAATTTCTTTCGACAGAATTGTGCAATGTAAAATAAAGCTTGGTAGTTCAAGTTTTGACTCTTAACATAAAAAGATTGTAAATTACGTTATTTAATACAATGATTTAATACACGATTCCTCTTAGCACATTCTGCAATCAAATTACTTCGAGTGCAAAGGGTAAAACACGTAAATTCATCGAACAGCCAGTCAAAGCTACGTCACGAGATGCGATAATTACTAGTAGGAAACTCCACCGAACAGGTCAAGGCGACGCGAGGTGATACGAAGTAATTTGTGAAACTTTAGTCGAGTTAGTAAGAGGTGAGGAAATAGGAAGGTAATGGGGGAGCGTAGTACATGCTCGGTCCCGTGTTCCAAGTGCAATTTCAAAGGCTTAACACCGAGTCGATGTCGTCGACTTCAATCAGTTCTCCTCACTTTCTCTTTCCCTCTTTCCGTTTCCTCTTCACGTACCCTGTGTCGCCACTGTCGCGAATAACTCTGTCACAGAGGAAAGACGGGTTGGGAATTTTCAAGAACTGATTACTCGCTTTGCTTAACAAAATGTTAGCTTTTCATCGTCATACAGGGTAAACAACAAGTTCAACATTCAGTTTAATATGTATCGACATGATTAATTTTCTTCAAAAGATGGTCGATACGTTGAGGCAACTAATTAAATTCATTTTCACGTGGAGTGTAGTTTACGTAATTTAAGTATCGTAAAGTGGCTACTCAAAAAAGGGGGTATATTATTTTTAAAAAAATTATTGCTCCGTTATGTATCTTTTTTCCAAGAGGAAACAGTAGTTAATCACGAATCGCAAACTTTTGGTGGACGCAAGGATTATTTTCAAATATACGCCGAAAGGTACTTTCACCACCGAGAATTTCATTTTGCACCGGGGACAGTGGGATTCGTGACGAAAATGTGAGAATCCGGGCATAACGACCGCTCGAGAATGAAAACCGAAGAGATGAGAAGTTTATTCGACTGCAGTCGAGAAGGGGTTCGAAGGACGTCTCCTTCGAGGGGTTGGCAACAATGCTGGACTCCTCAATGCCAAATATTAACCGTTCAGGAGGGAGAGCCGGTTCTAAAGGACTCACGGATCCGTAAAAATGATCCTTCCTCCTGTGCGTGTCGAAACAATTTTAATTTCCCGCCCAAAATAAAGACGAAAGTGCTCGCGAGTAAATAAACAACGAGAAGATTAAAAGTGTTTTCGTTTCGTAATTACTTTCCTCGATGCTGCGAATAGGGGTGGGGGAGGTATCGCTGTTGGTCGACGGTGTTTAGAAATAGAAATATAAATAAAAATATGAAACATATCCATTTCACTATTACGAAAAAAATAAATTTCTGCCACGTTTCCTAAATAAAATGACAGTTTTCTTTTTTCTTCTAGATTGATAAACAGGGTTGCAATTTGCAATCCGACCGATAACTCCATCGGATCGAAGCAGGTCTAGACAACCGTCCGTCAGAAAGTTCTCGAGATTAAAATAGTTTTACCCTAATTCAGCGGGATCGAAACCGTCATATGGTCCGCTAAACCGTATTTCCTGTGCGAGCTTCGCATAATTCACAAACCACCGTTCGACGTACGCCATCCGATATCGGAAATGGATTTAACTGTTTCCGAGTTTTAGCCGACCGCCGAATCGAAGAATAGTATAGGCGAACATCGTACGTCAAACGTCGGCTCGTCGCCTTTCATAATTTTGGAATTCGAATGTTCTCGGTAAATTACAAAATAAATGCTAGTTACTCGACCATCCACTTTGCAGGAAATGAAATTAATACGAAGCTTGTACGAAGCTGCAATATGAAATTTAAAAAAATACGATATTGTATAAAGTTCATGTTCCGCTTGCACCATTATGAAAACGATAGTTCTCATTATACCATTCAACCTTTTTACCAGTGAAATTTTTTGTACTTTCCATTAGAAAGTAAGTAAAGCCTGTCCTAGTTTCTCGAAAAACCCTTATGCCAATGGGAGAGAAAGTGCCAGAAGCGCTTTCCTCTCAGGAGTAACTCAACGCAATCTAATTGGGCAAAACTTTAACAACTTTTTTTTGTGCAAACGGTTCGTTAACAGTACATAATTCCTGCTTATCCTTTTACCCTTTTTCGTTTAGTTTCGCATAAATTCTATCGCGCAAAGTTAATTAATTTATAAATTCAACCAAATATATGTAAACATTCAACATTCTAATTGTTCGAATTTGGTTAAAGGAAGATTTCGATTATCGAGTTATGCTATTTGCACGTGTCAATAACATAGATGACACGGCCATAGCGCGACTTGAAGTACTGCGTGCAAGACACGAGGGAAACATATAATAATACAAAGAACCAATAATCGATCGCATAGTTTCCAACTACTAGGTAATTTCGAAATTCAGTTAACAGGTGTTTGTGCAACATAGTATTCGAACTAATTGGATTTCTATTACGCAGGATGCAATGTAATACGAATACAGCGAGATTCAGTGCACCGTTAGGAGGTAATAACATCGATAAATTGTCTCTACCACAGCACCTCTGACTTTAATCAAACTGTACTTTAATCAGTAATCCTGATTAAACTCAATATTACCAATATCGTGCGTTAGAGGGACGACAATTTCTCGTTTATCGGTTTGCGCAACGGGTCTGTGATTATTTGATCACCCCTCGAATAGCTTGTTATTATCCACTATCCACTATCCACTATCCACTATTTTTGTCACGTGTAATCTGATTTTTAGACAAATTGTGTACATTTAGACCAAATCCAACTAATACGCATTTTTTTCACTCAGTTTTCATTTTCCAAGCAAGCGATCTAACTTTGAATCCACAAATAGCTTCACCCAAGTACCAAAAAATAAGAAGAACTTATTTAGCACCTTGTTGCAATCAAAGGTTAAAACGGCCCACGAGTATTCCTTTGACAATTAAAGCAGCCAGACTCAAAGGAATCAACGAACGAGAACAAGAGTGGCAATGGAGGCTGGTGGGCAGAAAGTGTGAAAATTTCGCGAGTGAAAAGTCGAACAATGGAAAGTGGCTAAATCGAGCCAGGGTGAAAAATTCAAAGACGGTTTATTGTTACGTTGGACGTGAGCTGGTAGTCGCGTAACGAGTTTATTAAATATTTCATTCAAGCACCGAAAAATGAGAGAAAGGACACGTCAGAGAAGACGATGAAAAAGGCACGCGAACGATGGAAAATGAATGCTGGCGCTGGCAGAACGCAACCCTTTTATAATTTGATTCTGTGTACTCTCGATGTTCTCGCTTCCTCGACACCGTGTAGGACACACGTGCGACGTGTCAAGGGCCTTGATTGCGATTTCGTGCTTCTCCGGGAGTTTATTAAATAGTTCATTCGCTCGTGAATAATCCCGCGCAAAAGGACCGAGGGAACGTCACCTAAAAGGGTGAGTTAATCGGTATTGCGCGGAAATACATTGGCGCCTTTTATTCGCGAGATTTTTTACTTTATTTATTTATTTAATCACAAATTGAAAAAAATGCATGCAATACTTCGTGACTCTATAAGTGCTGTCGTAATATTTTTCTCATAGGTCAGAACGTCGTCCTACTTAGATAATAAGAGAACTTGAACAGCCGAGATTTTTCAGATAAGCATGTATGTAAGTGAAGATCCTCGAGCATTCAAGATGACTGTATAATTGGATGTACGTGTCCACATGTAACATTGGAATGGATCTATGTTAAGTACTACGTACATATGCTCGTTGCTTCATCTCGTTATCAATTGCAATAAGGTGTGCTACATCAGGTACATATCAGAATTAAAAATACAGGCATTATCTTGAAATTCAATGACATTTTTAAGCTACGTACCTTGTCAGAAAATGAATACTTCGGCAATTATAATTTAATTTACACCTCTAGAAAAACGTGCGTTATATATTCTAAATCATCACATGCACTACCCGTCTAAAACTACATCAAATAAAACAATAAAACACCGATTGCTCAATTGGCAAAGTATGTAACAATACAACGAAATAATTCCAAAGCAAGGTGATAACGAACACAGCGTTATCGAAGGCCTCGCGCAAGAGCGCTCGAATTACGTAAATTTGCGCGAAAACAGGGACGAACGAAAATTTCGTTCCGTTTTCTAACAGCTTGCAGAGACGACGCGCCATCCAGCAATTAAATCCGAAACGAGGGTGTAACGAAGAGGACGCGAAAGAAGCCAACTCCGCGTGCAATTTATGCCAGTCTGCGAGTTGTTGCAGCGAGCCACGCGATAAACACTAAGACAGAAACTTCGGCTAGGATTCTAATCCAGCTGCACAAAGAGACTTCGAATGCGCAACGAGTCGTTGGAGCCGCTACGAACGCTTCCGCTCGATGCGCAGACAAGAACGCTAAGTTACTTCAAACTTATGATCCGCAAGTTTTAGAGTTAAAATACGTTTAGAGTTGCAATACGTTGAGAAAATATTGCACGGAATTATAGGCCCTCGTTTCTTGCATATCCCTCGCTGGGTCGTTAGATGCTTGATTTTAGAAACTCAGGCGCCATTTTGGTAACTGATGAGTTGACGATTCGTTCACAGTTTTATGTAATGGAATGAAAAGTATCAAAACACGTTCCAGACCCATCGCGAACAGGGAGATGAGTTAACCAGAATTGGTGTTGATGGTACCATGAAGACCTTACCATGGTTTAAATGGTACCGTGGAGAACAGCTGACGAACTTGACAGGATTAACTATGTTCTAGTTCTTCCTAATCCCAAGGGTTACAGATTGTTTAGACCCCAGTTCACTGAGCCAGCCGATGAGGTCGGACCATCGTGGTAACAATAGTATTCCCACGTCGCGAGATGGAGCTTACCATGTAAGTTGCGATTAAAATTAGCGCATCGTTCTACGGAGACGATAACAGCTTAAAGAGACGCGTGAAATGTACTACTTTTAAATTAAAGAATCATTTTATCTACACTGTGCAAAAGTATTGTTTCCTGTATCTAGTTAAATAATTAAATAGAGTTACAACAAAGGAGAGTAATTATTAATCTATAGCAGAATTTGAAACAGATTCGGACCGAAATATTCATTTGCGTGTATAAAAATATAACACGCTCGGTGAGTCAGTTCACGGTTTGCGTTGCTGAATTTTTGTTACGCCTGGTTATTGATCGTTTAAACTATTCAGTTGAAAGGAATCGGTTTCTTTCCATTTCACAAACGATAAATTTGTTGGAATGCCGAACAGTTTTCATACAATCGTACCAATATCGGGGAACGTAAATAGCAAAACGCTAAACTGCACAATCTATTGACCCAAAATTCAAGTTACTCGATAAATATAAATGTCCAATGCTGCGAATTCCTATTTCATAATCTTTATTCATATATCTGAATACGTAAAGAAATTGTTTTCTCGTTATTTCTATAGTCATGAATTAATTAGTATTTGAGTTAAACAACTGAACCTGAGTACCTCGAATATCTATGAAAATACGAGTTAACTTTACAGTAATTATTTTTATTATACCTTGAAATGGTTGGTATTTGTGCTAGTAATTACTGATTGAATTCGAATCACTATTACGCTCAGTATAAATGGGGAATGCACCTTTAGATGACGTGGCTCGACGCTTAAATTCAGGTCTGGACCCAACCTTAGGTTCCACGGGAGCTGTCGAGAGATAACGTTTGTGTAAATATGGACGCTTGCCGAGAGAATTCGTGAAAGAGGATACGAATGACAGTGGCGGAACGAAATCGAGCTGAGAAAACGACTAGGAAAGCCTTCCGTCCTATAATAACACCACTCTGTTCGCAGAGTATACCATAGCCTTCTATTATACCGAGTGTGTGTAACGTGCCATTAAATGGCTACACCTGCATATCCTCCATAAACAATCCGCGCTCTCTGCAAATGGAACTGTTTCGATCACGTCGAATGGAAAGATGGGAATAACACGTCGCATGATCTTTTGCTAAAAACCCTCACGACCTCTGTAGCTAAATCAAAACGAATCGGATAAAGTTAACGATTTATTCCTCATTGATACATTCGAGCAAAGTGAATTCCAAAAGGAAATGAAAAATTCCAAAAATTGGATTCGATAAGAACTGATTTATATTAGATATTAGGTACTATTACATTCTCGTGTATCGTTCGCGTTACGATATTCGCAGAATTAAATGTTCGAGTTCATTCACGGAAAGTTAATGGACTATGGAAGTTGGACGCCACCGGCGATAAGACTCTAACAGTGTTCCTTTGTTGCTACTGGAAAGCCCCGTCCTCCCTTGGCATCGTCATCTTGACGACTCCCTAACTGGAAAAACAAAGGGATGACGGATGGAAGAGCGATAACAAGGATCGTGGGATCTCATTTCGTCGCTTCGCGCGACGGTTGGGTAAAAAATCTTACGACGTCGCAGGAGCATAAATTTGCCAGGACAGACACATTTCTTTCCCTTGTCACAGGTTACATCGCAATTTCTCACGAGTAATGAAATATTTTTTAAATGAGAATGACACACGATGGTCTGTCTAGTTTAGCGATCTCCTTTAAACACGCTATAACGCAGTTCTACGAATAGCTACATTTCATTTTCGTTAACATAACGTTTTTTAACGATTGCAGAATTTTATTCTGCGAAAAACCAACCTCAATGTATATGTTTCTAAACTACCAGGAAAAGTAATAGATTTTTTAAAATACATATCTCAAGCCATTCTCGATCTTGTTCTTAATAAAATGTCCCTCGTCAGATTCGCTATTAGACCGAGAACACGGTCGCAACGCATATTTCGGTAACGGTACACGCGCGTTGCTTGTCGAATTTACGATGAAATTTTGTAAGTGGAGAGGAAGAATTCGCTGGCTGCGAAAGGGAATCATGTACGATTGAATATTCCTCCAGGTGCATCCAAGGTCCTCGAAATCTGTGCCGTGTGCGCATTCACGGAATACTAAAGCGTTGCGGGCGCATCGTCTGTTTTCCGATTCCTTTGTCGAGGAAAATCGTGGAACGGCGGGAAACTCGACCGTTCCAACGGAAAAATCGAGGATCCTCGGATGAGCTGGGAGCACGTCGCCTGCAGGTCATTGGCCGTCTATTCCCGACGTGCCTCGCGGTTGGTTTCCATCGCGAGTCTCGGAAAGGAAAAGAGCCAGCCCGAGGGATATTTGCGTATTGGCACAAGAAAATTAAACTGGAAGCCCTGTGGACAAGAGACGCGTCGCGCTGCGCTCACATAAGACCACGATAGGATATCCTACTCGAATCCTTTGTTATTTTAATTTAGAGACATCGTCGACCGCCTTGCGACTACCGTCCTAGGAAATCTCGCTTGTTTGCGCAGGTAAGTTTCTATTGTCGAACACAAAAAGACGACGTTATACGTTCTCCGGGTCTTTTACTTGCGAAAAGGGGTGAACCGATATCGAATAATCGAAGATCCGCGGTAGCTGCGGAACGTTTATTGGTATTCTTGGAAAATGCTGAATGAAAATTTAGGGAGCGAAATATTTCAATGAATATTTCAATTTGACACTTAAATTTAAGTTTTTGGCCATTGAATAATAAACAATTTATATCAGACGCCATTTTTTTTTTTTGTTTTATAGAGTGAAAAATGAAAAATGATTCTTCATTTTTCGAACGAACGAAGAATAAAAAATGATGAGAACTAAACTTACATAAAGACCCCACCCATGAAATCTCTATTTAACCCCAAAGAACAGATGGAGGCCACAGGATCGGCTGGAATCGAAGAGACGACAGACCTCAAGGGGCGATTTTAGCGCGATTCCTTTGAAGCATCCGGTTTCGCCGGGACAAACGCTCGGTTGACTCCGATATTAAACGTCCCGAAACTCCTGGTACGTTCACGTCGTGGAATGAGTTTTAAATTATTCAGAATCGCAGGCGTTCGCGATATCACGGGGCGATATCGACGCTGGATGCCTGGTTCCGATTATTCCCTCTGTCTCCTTCGCTAAGAAGTTCTCTCGCTCCGTGATTATCATCCACGGAGGCTCTGTGGATTATTCGTTTCACGGCGAAGGAGAATGTCCGTAATTTCGAACCGCTTTTCGCGCGATTGATGCAGGTAATCGAACCGTTTTCCCATTTCTGGCAGTGTACACAATCGAAGCCGAGTTGGGTTTCGTCCCTTGGTGTTGTTGGAGTAGACTTCACCAGTAATATAGAATCCAAGAGCAACATTTCTTGCGATTGCACGAAGGGTTGAAGAAGTTAAACAGCAGAAAAGTGACAGACGGTATATTCAACGTGTAAATAAATATTATTTCTACTTTTCTGAAATACTCTTTCATCTTTAAAGTAACTGTTGTGGCTTTTTAAGAATTTTAATCGAATTCCTGTTTCGTCCCTCTCGTTTGATCTTGTTTCGCCACGACTGACTGATCCTCTCAAACGGACTCTCCAGCTCTGCGGTAAAACAACATCCATTATTTTTTCCATTTCCTTAAACTTTGAAACCTTAAAAGGATAATTGTGAGGTATCATGGTGAAATTCAAAAAATTGGCAAAGTTATAATAAGACTTTTAACTGAACTCCCTATACGCTCTAAAGTTTCATGCCGAACTTTAAAGTCGTTTTAGTCAGGGCAACATTTTCCAAGCTTGTTGTTAACGATACGTTTGTAGTTACGTTAAAACGAAAATGTTGGGTTACGATTCATCTGATTCTGCAGATGACCAATCACTGTGTTGTATACTCCGCTTTTCAAAACATTGAAAAATAGTTTTGTATTGTGTAAACTCGCAAACCTGTCTGGTCGAACAATGTAGAAGAGTTAGGAATTATCAGACGTGTATCAGGGATAGCGGTCGGACAGTGGAAACGGTATGTACGGGTCAAACACTGTTGAAAAAGGATGATCAGTTGGTTAGTAAATGGACACAATGTCGCACGGGACAGAGTACAATACCTATCGTGGAGATCACTGACGATATAATCGCTTTGTTTCCACGTTTCCACGGCTTTATTAAACGAATCTAACATACAGTTTCTAATTATCGTTTGCAGCAACTCTACTACGTTTTGATATCGTAGTAAAGTTAAGTATGAGTGGTGAAATCTCCCTGGAAATTACGCGATCTTTTATTGGTAGATACATTAATAAATAATTCCAACTTAATCGTAAAGAAAAATGATTTTACTATTAATTCGACATTCAATATTTGTAACCAGCACACCCAATACAGAATTCGAGCTGCAATTAGATGCACATTCGCGAAGACGATAGCAATTTGGGTTATCTTCAGCAACGCAATTCACATCCAACGAAAAATCAGTCGTAATTCATCGCCTAAACGATATCGGAATTGGGAGGTTAATGTTCCCCAATAAAGATCCGTTCTCCATCATAATTTCAAGAAGTTCGATAACTTTCCCTTATCGCGATTCTGGGTACCATTCTTATAAGACTGTCCTGACTTCCCCCCTTTCCCCAACCAGCATGACTTCCCTGCGCGATCTCAGGTTTATCTTTAAGGGAATAATTTTCTGGCGGAAAGTTTAGCATGAAGTGTTCGCTGTAATCTTCGCAGACAATAGTGCGACAACTTCCAACTTTTATTTTCCGACGAATCAGACTGTTTTCCAAAGATTTTGGAAAAGCTGTAGAGGAAGACCTGAGATACGAGAAAAGACAAAGGCATAGAAGAGCGAACGTCGGACGCAGGAAGGTTCAACTGGTATATTTACGTAGCCAGTACATATTTACGAGGGTTGCACCTATCCTGTTAGAATGCTGGATGCCCAGCAGGTTCTATGATTAAATATTACTGAGGATATACTTCCGCCTGGTCCGGTGGGAGTCCTCTATCCGGTAAACAGCTTCAGGAATTCTCTCGTTCACTTCTCACTCCGTCTCTTCTAATCTCTATGCTATCCTTCCTTCCTGTTAATCCGTTGTTCGTCTCTCGCACTTAGGGTGAACGTAGAATATTTCAACGTCACCCTCCTGGATTCCATAAGTTTGAACGTGACTCTTGTTACATTGTCTTCTGCACGAGCGAAGATTATCATAACAGTTCGTCGTTACACGAAACTTTAATGTACATTTCGCGTTCTATAAATCCACTGTTGACTGTATTTAACTTTACAGGAATGCTGGAATTGTTGGTGCCTCGGTTTCATTAGTTTTACATAGAAAGAGTGATACTTGAAATGAAAAGTGGTATCTACTCGTTGGGAACAAGCGTTGCGGAAATAATGAAAAATTTGAACAGAATTTAATTCAGATTTCTATCATTTAAATTTAATAGATAATGAAATAATTTGTTGTTTGAAGAAGCTGTTACTTCGAATCCATGGACGTTATTTTTATTTCAAGCTAATTATTTCAAGCTGATTCTTGTTTTCATTTCGATTAAAGTGTGCACAAGTCCGCCACAAGTTCAGCATCCTGATAATGATCACGATGAAAGAAGGAAAATCCAACGTAAAAAATAGCCCAGGTAAAGGGAAGCTCCGAACGAACGACATCGTAATATCTCACGGAATATTCTCAAATGGGCTGTAGCCAAGGGGGAAAATCGCATTCAAACTTTCCGATTATCTTCTTGGGGAGTCGTAGAACGTTGCCACTATCCTAGCGTACCCTCCCAATTTTTTTTCCTTAGCCATTACTCGGTGCTCAACAGAGCCCAGCTTGACAAATGCGCCCCGATAAAGGGGCGTTCGTTCTTCGTAGGCCATTCCAGCCCCGAATCGATCGTTCGCTGGCGATCCCGTTTTTCGGCGAATCGTTCTGGTTTTAATGCACCGCTGCGCCGCGTGGAATAAAAGCGGTTAGAATCGCACGTTCTGGAAAAAGAGGAATCGAGGAAGAGGGTGCGTCGACGAGAAAAAGCGAAAACAAGAGTTGTCCAGCGGGAAGTGCATGCGCCATGCAGAAATTTAGGTTCGCAAGACGGGAACATGTGGATCGCCAACCATTTTTTAATTGTGGAGCTTGAGAGGATGATTGCATTATTATAGAATTTTTAGGCTGATCTATATTTCTTCGGTACTTAAAAAAATTCATGGAAGACCATAAAAAGATTTCGACTCTTCGAAGGAATTTATTGAATTAAATAATCGCTGAAGTGAGATACGAAACGATTAAAAATAATTACATAATTTCTCATGCTTGTGTTGTAACTATGATAAACTTCGAATTTAATTCATCGTAAGCCTTCATTCTTTACGAAGCAATCAACCGCAGAACAACGAGTCATTTTTTGTATTTATTTTCATCGAGCATCGTTTTTACGCTGTGAAATCGCGCGACGAAAAAAAAAAAAAAGAAATCGCAAAATAAAAGGGTGTCACGGAGCAACACGTTTTCCCTATCGCGATGAGAATATGAACCATAGCTTTTGCCCAGCTCGTAATTTTTCGGTTTCATTTGGCCGTCCTCCAAATGGCTGCATATTGTGTCAGCTGAATTCTCTTTTCAGACACGCGGGAAATTGCTTGGCCGGAAACGGCCGCAGGGAAACACCATTGTCCCCGCAGAATGCGACACCGGAAAATCGTTTTAATTGGCTCGGTGGAAGCCCAGAAAATTAGACCCTTTACAGTTAATTCGTAGCACGGTAACGATCATCAAACGTTCTTACAATGATGCTGCTACAGCTTCGACAGGAAGCGAATGCAAATACAGAAATTCAATAGCTGCTCGTATCCTGTGCAGATTTTTATCAACTACGTAACGTCTGTGGACGAAGTCTCGGATAAAAAGGACTTCCTTAATGTTTCATGGAAGAATCTAATTTCGATGTTGCAATTTTAAAAAATTTTACAGCAATGAAAATTACGTGGGGCAATTTACATTTTTGGAACCTCCATCAGTTCTTTACATTCACTTAATTCTTGCTTTACATCACTTTGTTTCGATACCTTTGCTCATAATTTCCTCAATTAGAAACGTCAGTAGCTCGGGTACCCCGGGATCGCTGAGCCCGTACTGTAACTACAATCGACCTACAACCCCTGAGGACAAATCTCCATCGGTTCAATTCACCTCGAGAGCTGCGGTGAAAAGTAACGAAGACGTCGATGGATGAAGGTAACAGAATGTGGAAGCTAACGAGAAATACGAGTGGAACGATTATCAAGGACGAAGGTCGAAGGGCGAAAGGGAAGATTGATGTAAATTGAACGACATCGCAGACCAGAGGAACGAACTCGATGGAAACTAGGCGAGCCAGGAAGAAAGGACTGCAGGAGCGGAAGGTGGATTCTGCGGTGGTAGTGCATAGGCATTACGGTGTGATTCCCAGAGCAAACAGGTACGATCCTCCTCCGTGAAGGCAGACGCTACGTACGATATATAGGACATGTTCGTCTTCCCAAGATGGGAGAGTAGGATGTTTGCTTGGCTGGTAGCACGGAAAAGTGGATTTCCTGGAACGTGCCAGCGTCCTTCCTCGGAAAAACGATTTCACCATTTGAACCTGTCCCCGATTCCGTCCCTAGAAAGGAACGAATGTGTCCGGTAAATGCATCGGGCGGCGTTTGTTTTTAAAGGCAGGATTTAATTCGCGCTACAACCGACGAACCGGGATTTTCGTACGCTGCTTTTGATGCTTTCACGGGAAAGTCTTAAGGAGAGCTTTGAACACTCGAATCTGGAGCACTTTGAATATTTTACGGGCCGTTTAAACGATTTACTAGGCGATTATGGCAACGTTACTTTGCGAATAACCGATTGATGGTCGGATTTTCGTTTATATTTGATATGGGGGTTTTGGGAGAAAAAGTGTCGTCCATTTCATGAAATAAAAAAGTTAACAAAATCGATGATAGCGATACTGTATACGAATAAAGATATCATTTTTTTACGGTATTTAAGAGGGAAGTATAATTTGACGAAGACTGGCATTGCACTGAAGTATCATTCCACGATGTAACGGTGGAACTAAATTACACTAATCCCTTGTCCAAACTTTATCCGAAAATGTATGTCGCGCAACGTGGAAACCGGTGTGTTAAAGTCCCTTATAATGAAGACAACTCTTTACACCGTTGAACGAGAAATAAAAGTTAATTACAACAGACGGCGTTACCTTTCGCGTTTATATCCAGGTTACTGTGGTTTCGGAGTAAGTGAAAAAGCACTCAAACTCCCAACAAAGATTACGAAAATTAACCTCGCTTTTCCTGTTGAAATTTCTCTTCGTTAGATAACGGACGGTAAGTTTTCGTTTGGGTAAGTGTACCCAATTAATCACATTTTTACTCTTCCACGATGAATTCTTTTGTGAAATATTTTTAAAGTGAATCATATGAGAATACATATCAAATAAATTTAATATTTCTTTAGTTATCATTAATATTGTGATAAGGTGACTATAGTTTGTAGCGAATAAAATAAAATGAAGTGAATAATATAATATTTCTACTAGGGAGAATAAAAACAAATGGATGGTATCATCAGGAATTTTCTCCAAGATCGTCGAGGACTACAACTTTTTCGCAAAATTTGGAAATAGTATTTGTTGACGAAATCATCGTGTTCAGCGAGATTTTATTCGTCTACTTGATTGGGACATCGTTCTTTTTCATTTTCGTCCACCTTTTACGCTCCATACCCTTACTCGTTTGATTCGCGTTCGAGAAACCTGTTTTCCTGGCAGCCAACAAAAAAAAAAAAAAGAAAGTATCTTCATCGAGCGAAGGAAGACGTTTAAATATTTCTGAGACGGAAACGGCGGGCGTGCAATATGCAAAGGCGAAACCTGCAACGAAAGGGCCGACTCGCTATGTGGCCCTTGATATGGCGTCAGAAATATTAAATAACGACCTACATAACGCATCGTCAAGCACAACACGGACGCCAATTTTAATAAATTTCGATGCAAAGTGTTGGCGAAACGTAAGTTTCCTTAAGTGGTCTGAAAACTAACGAATAATTATAGAACAACAAATGTATTCGAAATTTTAATATCTACACTTGCATTTAAAATTTTTTCAAAAATAATAATGACCATTTCTCTTGCTTCATTGAGATCATCGAGCCCTGATCAAAATGTGGAGTTATTCCCACGGAAGTGTCCATCTGTGGTCCAACCAGCGAAACGACGTCGAATAAAAACAGACAGGTGGCCACCCTAGAGGCTCGAGATAAGCTCAGGATCAGGTTTATGGTGCTGACTACGCAGATACATTTCAAGCAAAATGAACTTCTCGAAACTCGTCCTTTCCTTTTTACCTGTCCAACAGTCGGACCACACGTGCTCGATCCAGGACCCCATCGAACAGCGCGTGCCCTCGAATAATCTAACATGCATCGTGCTTGTTAAAAATCGATACACGCTATTTATCAATGGTTTAGGAACATGCATCGTTTCATACTCGCGACTACTATCACTGTAGGGATACAATTGTGTTTTGTTTTCAGTAAATAATAACAATAAATAGTAGGTCGATAGATTGTACAAGTATGCTTGATAGTGAGAGTAAATTTTCTTAGCTTTAATAAGATAATGAGAAGGATGTTACTCTCGAGGTACTCCTTGTTCATTAATTAAGCAAAGTACAAGGAAGGACCACCCAAGGGAGGGTCCTTCGTTAATCAGGCAATCCATTGTTCTCTTGGATCAGGGGGACGTTCGTCTACTGCTATTTACTTTTATTCGTGTTATCTTATTTTTCAATTTTTCTGTCATTCGACTCTAGAATTGTAGAAATAAATTTGACTAAAAATACTACATGAATTTACACCATTGTATTAATATCGTTAAAAAATACAACTGAACTCTAAACTTTGTTTTCAATCAACCACTTAAAAATCCATGAGGTACGAAACGAAGCAGGGGCTAAAAAATGTCACCGAAGCAAAAAAGTGGCGAAGCTTCCAAAGGGCGAAAGGTGTGAACGGAAGATGAATAAAAATAGAAGACAGGATTCGACGAGCCAGGAAGAAGGTCAGGCGTTCAAGCACTGTGTTTTTCAGGACACCTGATGCAGAGTACGTGCACTCTCACGTAAAAACAGCGACGATGTTTCCCTCCATCCCCGACAAATCTCGTGAGAAGCGCACGTACAACCCTTGCAAGAATCATTCTAATAGCTCTCGCGACACTCTAACGCAAGAACGAAAAATTGACAAATTCGTGTTTCGCTAAAATATTCCACTCGCCACCAGCTCTGAATTTTTCAAAAGAAACATTTGTAATATTGTACGTTTCGTCGACGCGTAAAACAATCATGAGCCCATACAAAGCTTAAAATTTTATTAACCGAGACTATTTCAATCTAAAATGTACCAGAAAGCTGGCAAACTCGATAGGACCTAAAATCATCTGCCCTATCAGCGGAATAGAAAAAAAACCCTGCGAACCTAAATAACAGAACAGAGATCAGCAGCACAATGGAAACGACGTTGAAGGTACTCTTCTTACAGAGGAATTAAAAGGTTGGTAAAATGGTTAGAGCACGCAGAGCGCGGCGTGCGCGTTCATCGAACAAGAGATGATTTCGAATGTGGAGCGCAGAGGTAAGCGGAGGGTGAAATTGACAGGGAGACGCGTGATGGGAGCAGAAGCACCCACGAGGCGTGTAGACCAGCGGTGCTGTTTTGTTTACGATGCTTTTGTTCTGGGTGAAGAGTAACGACCATTCGTTACCGGGTACTCGTCGCGTGAGTGCTTCATTCCGCAGGTGAGAAAGCTCTCCTCGTCCCACCTTCTTGAATCCACCCTCTACCCTCTTCTCTTTCTCCCTCCTCCTATACTTTTCCCAGCACTTCTTCCTGGTGGGCTGGTAATTTTAATAAAAATTAATTCCGACCCTATCTAGCTCCACGGCCTTTTTTTTATTTAATTACTTTATGTGAAGTCACATCACGAGGTTATCAGTGACCACATCAATGATGACAATTTCATTATAATTTATTCAACATGTTATAATTTGTAATGCGGTATATTGTTTAGGAATTTGTTATTTTAACCCGTACTTTAATCAAATAGCAAACCTAGCGTTGAATATTCGAGACCGAATAAGGATAAACTTCTAATTTTCTGTCCACCCGTTTGATACTCTCCAAGAATGTGCAATTTCCTGATTTCTCGCGACTGGAGCCCTTACCTTGGCATTATTCAGCACGAAACACGCTAGATACTCCAATAAAGCCAAGTCACAGGCAGTTTTTCGATACGGAATGCTTTTAAGTGCCGAAGCTCGAGTTTAAAGTGTGCCTTTCGCTGTTGTAGATCCTCCTCGCCCTTATTCGCGCGACAGCCAACCGTTTCCAGTCGTGAATCTCTTTTTCCTGTTTCTTCCTCTACACGGATTTCGTTCTCCCGCGACTCTAATCCGATTCAACCGGCTGAAATTCCGGTATTTATTAATTTCCCGTCGCGGAAAGCCATGGTAACACGAAACCAACGCCACCCGGACCTGCGCATCCGGTCGCAGAGGAAACGTACACGATACGCCGAAAATGCGAACAATAATGAAGATTAAAGCGCGGTTCCTACCTAGAACATGGGAATACGGTATTTTCGCGGTGGGCATGCGGTATTTAATTCTTCGTTACTCCGCGCTATTTCGAGAAACGAAATTTCTAAACAGATGCATCGAAAGGAAAATAAAACCTTGAAGCATCTTTTGGTGAATCCATTATTTCGTCGTATTTAGGAAATCTTAGCCCGCGTATATATCGGTCCTTTTTATTGTTTTTGATTTGGACGTTTTTACAGACCTCTGTTTTTTCATGAATTTCCCTTTGTGTGTTTAAATTCACTGTAAGTGTTACCAGGACGGAAAGCTAACATTACGCATGGCCAGAATTCAATTGCGACGCGAGATATTCGAAACTATCTGTTCTACTTTTTCATTCCATTTTGTCCTTATATTTGTATTCTATCTCTATTTTTAACGCAACTGAATCGTAGGCATGAGAAATTTCAACAAACAGATACTGCGTTGGTGAACGAAAGTTTCGCTATCGCATGACGAAGTCCGATCACACACCTCGCGTATTCACCCATGCAAAAACTAATTCGGCTTGGGTTATGAAATTTCATCTTATCCTTTGCACTCTTTAGGCCTGTTGCTATCAAAATTTTATATTATTTTAAATATATAGGAATTTTTACCAGGAAGCAAAGAGAAACAGAGCGCTGTTAAAAATATTATCAGGAATTTGAAGACACACAGGAGATCTCTAATCGTATCCCGATTGTTTAATAGCACGCAAAGTCTAACGCGCAAAAATAAAATTACCCTTCCACTGAAGTTTAATCTTGGCTTGCAAAGAAAACTAGGCGAAAAAGTGGTTGGGAATAATAAATGTATTAATTTTATAATTCAAACCCAGCACGAAGCTATATTATTACCATCGTAGATAGCCGCAGAGACGATAAACCGGAGACAAACGGGGAGGGTGAGAGCGAAAACGGATATATGGGCGCGCAGAGAAGATTATGGCAGAGAAGGAACGAGCAACGGATTTCATTCCGCACGAGATACATCCCGAGTATCCGCGGCTGTTTTACGAGCACACTCGCCCGAAAACGAGACCTCTTTTTCTAGACCACCCCTTTCACACCTTTCCGCAACCCCCGCTGGGTTCGTTCAAGCTCCTTTCATTCAGAGTAAACCCTTTGAACGGGAACCGCTAAAATTACAGTCTGCACGCCAATCGAATAGAACTTGATTATCTATTTTGTCGTGAGATTTCTTCGTGGACGATGATCTGCAGTTAGCGCGGTCATTGTATTTTCACCAAATCGCTTATTAACCACCTTTACAATTTATACAAATCAAAGGATGATCATTACTCGATCTTCGACAAACTATTTATTTCATAGTTAGTAGTGCATATGAGTTTTGCTTTCAAATGTAAACGAATTGAATTTGTTTTCTGATTTCCATATGATTTCTAAAAACCTACTTAGCTTATTTTTATACACTGATATAATAATGATAGAAAGTGCGTGTAGATATTCGTCATGTCCGGCCTTGTTCTGACCTCGACGTTTTCAGCGAAGAGAATATGTACATTGGATCGAGTGATGAGACACTATAGAAGTGCATTCACAGATAGTCATTGAGGTCATAGACAAGATGTAAAGGGTCGATTGTAAATGGCCGAGTGAAAAACTAGTACACGTATGTCAAGCTGAAACGAGGATGACTGATGTTCCATGAATGAATGTAATTCGAGGACAAGGCTAAGTATAAGAAACATTTATATAAACCATTTCCAATAGTTTCAGTTGATGAATTTTTACCATACTGTCCTGAACATATTTTATATATACTCTGGCGAAATTTCATCGATAACAACGTTGCCAGATTCGTCCTTCGTATTGTTGCTGGGCGAAAACTATTCTCCTCGAGATATGGCGAAATAAAGCACGGGGGAAAAAAAGAAGAACGGGAGTGTAAAAATCATAGGAAAATTTCGGAGACGTGGTACAGTCAGGTCTGTTGCCCGAGGCAGACATATTGGGCACGAAACGTGCTCGGAAACTGTAAAATATTTGAAAGCTCGTTCTCACCCTTCTTCCTTCCCTCCACTATCTCTGCAAGTGTTACCATCCACGGTTAACCCATCTTATAATATATCGCCTACTTGTTCCACGTACGAAATAAGCCACGACCTCCTTGTCTCTCGCACGGTTAATCCTGCGGTTTATCAACCAGCTCATCTGCTAACGTGCTCCAGGCTTCTTCGAGAGTGATTTCTACGATTTTTGTGGAGCGCACGTTATTAGCTGTCCGATAGTGACTGATGAATGTGTGGAAACTTTCGGTATTTTCACTTTTGTTTTAGTAATCTCTATTTTGTCATGCGTTGGAAATTTATTCGACTAGTGCGCATAGTTTTTGGAATATTACTATGGGATATTAGTTAATGTTATCCTGAAGGGTTATTCTATTTACTGTTCTCAGTATTAAAAAATATGAAACATCTTTCCATAACTCTCGATTGTACTTGCTCCAGTGACGATCTATTTGTGTCTCAAACGAAATACGCGCACCATGCCTATGTATAACTGATGAGACATGCATGCCTCGTCACCATGATCCAAGACCGCAAAAATAATTCCATTTGTCACGTTCCATTTCGCACGTATTTGTAAGTGTACAAATCGGTCTCCAAATTTCTCACCTGGATCCCAACATCTCCAAAATCTAATGACTCCATACATTACACCCCGAATGCCTCGAGGGATCAAGGAAGTTTACACCACGTACAAGAAACATAACCACGACGAACGATAAAGCTATCTTAACACGTCGGAATCGGGAACGTGTCATCGTGGTTTCGCCAATTAGAATGCAACAGAAATCCACGAGACGAATCGATTAGCCAACACGCGCCGCATGTAAATTCAGCTCGAGTCACGACTGATCGATGAGTCAGGCCGAATTATCGGATCCCCGCTACGATTACAAAGTATGGAAGAGCTTCGATCGACGCCTACATCCGGCGTCCATAAAAAAAAGAAATTCGAGGATCCTTGCAAGCCATGTCATAAACGTTTCATCGTGCCGCCCTTACGTGAGTGTTTTCTTCTTTCTCGTTTGGCCAGTTATTTTTATTCAAACCGCCGACAGCGGAATCTTTCGACACGTCAGACCTCGCGTATTAATTAACCACGGTGTGTTCCCGACGCGAGACGGAAATACCGCTGTGATTTTTAGAATCTGACACAGAATCACGTCACGCGCTCGCATTTTACGCGTTCTCGCGAGTCCAAATGGGTTAGGATTAAGCGTTCTAAAAGTGTCCGTTAGATAAGTATTATTTCTCCGTGTAGTTTGTTGTTATATAATATTAGAAGCAGATTTGTTTGCATTTCATGAATGTGTATCTAAAATTATGCAAGAATAATTCACCCAATATCAAGCGAATTTCTTCGCAGGAGCATCAATAGGATTATAATTCTAAGAAATCCCATCTTCGAGGGCCATTTTGGTGCACACTCGCGGATATCGCCGGATATTCCCCTCCACGTTGTCGAAAACAAGCTATCTCTCGTAGCTCGTTTCAGATTTCTAACCGTCGCCGCCTCATAAATTTTAATCGAATCGACGTCTCATCTGTTTTTAAAGAATTACACTATCAAGCGGCCTTAACGCGTATCGCCCGCATCCGGCGTCTCTCAATTTTCCAAAACGTTAATCCCAATATTTTTCTTCTACTTATCTTGCCGTTGAAGGTAGAAGCAGAGTTTCCTATAGAATCAACACCGAAAGAAATTTTTAGTGCGAAAATGTCAAACGTTTTACAAACGTTTCAAAATAAGTCATCGAAAAAAAATGAAGGTGACATTGATATCCCGGAGTCGCCTCCAGCCAGAAAACAAATAATTACCTCCACCTTTATTTAAAACAAAATCTCATCTAAACGAGTAGTAAGTTTCTCACGAAGAACCGAGGCGATTCGATGGAATAACGTCTAGTGCCGTCTCGTGTCGGCAAATATTTCTCTTTGTAGAAGGTACGCGTATCTCGATTCCGAACTGTTTCTCTAATAGGGTGCTCCTCTCGAACGTAGAAACGTGGGAAGACGATGGCGGTACGAAAGAAGGGTGGAATCGTCCTGGCGTACGGTACCAGCGAACAGAAAATAAGGATCTTCTTTACAGTCGGAACCATCGGAGACCCTCGAAGAACTGTCGTTTAACCTGAAAAACTCTCGATGCAAATTCGTAATATTTCACCTCTCACGAACTTCTCGGAAAGTAAATTTCCTTGCGCGAAACAGTTTCAAGGGTAAATGAAAGTACGGTGAAGCGTTTTTAAACGCTTAGCCTTCGAAGCACTTGGAAACTCTATTTGTGCGACTCGTGGAGTTCTAACCGAGAGATTAGATTGTCTGCGTTTTCTCTATTTTCAATTGCGAGACACTTTTGGGCAAACGTTAAATTAAAAGTAGCAACTTTGATCACCCATTGTGAAATAATCAATGATAGAAATATTTCGTTTGAAATTCAAGCATCCACACTTGAATAAGTATTTTTTTTACGCAAAATATCATTTTACAGATTAAAATTGTTAATAGTCGCTAGTGTTCCAAGATTAGCTTTGAATCAACTACGAATACAAATAGAAATCGACGTAGCCTTAACCACGTTTGATATTAAAAGGCTCGAGACTCTGTTAGAAATACGCAATTACAATGGACGACAAACCGAACGAAAGAAGAGTTCAACTTCATCCAGGAATCGCGACAGACCGATGACATACTATTAAGTATTGACGATGCAGCAACGCAAAAAAGTTACCGTTCGCCACGGAAATCGGAAGGGGGAGAAACGGATACAAATGAGGCTACGGGGATGAGAGTTATCTCGCATCCTGCGGGAGCTATTCGTCCCCTTCCACCCCGTTTTCCTCCACCGTATCCCACCAGCGCAGCCCACATTCCCTCTTTGCATCCGCCTCTGATAAGAGAACCGGAAACTCGCCAAGCGGCTGAATCTTTCGTTCTTCCGGATAACGCGACGTTTTTGCGCCCCTGATCGCTCAATATCGACGCGGAATTGTCTTCTTAGCGCGAAACGTACGGGCATTATTACCTAAGCTGCTTTCTACGAGTATACTCTTCGCGAAAATATTGGCGATTTTGTGTCTACGTATTAATGATCACAAAAGGCAGAAGAAAAAAAATCATGACGGTGATGGTTGAACGTATGCAAATCTTTGTAACATTTAAACTTCCTTTGACGCAGGATTTTTAATGCGAGTTTCCTGACTTTATAACGACAGATCGGATGGCACAGAGCGCGGAAAGGCGAGATTAGACTTCGCATAAAAACGAGATGCCGGGATGAAATATCTGCTGAATCTGAGAAACGACTTCCCGGCGTTATGAAATCCTTTAAGAAGGAAATAAAGATATGCTGATGATCATAAAGCCATTTCAAGACATTAATACTTTGTAACTGCGGCTCAACGGAAGATTTTATTAAATCCTTCTTTATGAATCTTTCTCTTTGGGAGCCGACTCGCATTAGGTCCAATATCGCCTTATTTAACCGAAAGCGAAAAAAGGCACTCGCTAAACATGAATTTATTACGCACAAACGAAACGCAAGTTCCCATTTATTCGCTGCTTATCATTTCAAAGAAATTTTTACAGACGATAAACGTGCCATTGAAATTTTTACAACCGCGTTGCCTCTACTTTTGCTCTGTTAAAATTTTTATTAAAAATTTTCCTCATCCCTCGTAAAGTTCCTACGATATTACACGAATAATTTAAATAATAGCTGCACGTGCTTCGCGAAAATTCCCTGGTTGACTGCGCCATTGAGAGGTAAGAGTTCTTATTCGAGCAATTTTTAACGGACCGTGGAACCAGTAAGATTTTCGTAAAATCGCGAATGAGACACAAATGTATTATATATTGTTTGTATGATGTTTCATAGTAAAAGTGGTCCAATATGTAAATAAAGCACTACAAAACAAGGCATACGTAGAATTCGTAGAAAAATATAAATAACCAAGAGCGACAAAAGAAAAGAATAATTCAGTGTTCGAGTTACATCCGCTCCAATGAGGCGCTTTATAGAAATCGGTCGATTTATTTCTGAGAGTGACCCGCCTTAACTAAGAAAGATGTCCATGCTCTTGAAAAGAATCACTGTACTTCCCATACTGAACAGAGAACAATTTGCCGTATACGTGAATTCGAGGACCTCGTTGATATAGAACACGAGGTATCCATACTTTAACTCCAGTTGAACGAACCAGTGAATCGTAATAAATAAGACAAATTTGCAGTGAATCGCTGGTCGCGTAAAACGAAGAACATAAGAACATCGTGGAAAAAGATTGGTAAAAAGCGTGCTGATTATTCTCGAGGTGTCCTCGGCGGATGAAGGATCCTCTTGGGAATTTCGTAGCCAGAATCGTCATAGTGAGAGACGTCTGGTAGAGCAAGGGAGGACAAATGATCCTCGAGACTTCGAATCACCACCACGAGTCCGACCATTATCGTTGAATGAATTGACACTTACCTTTCTTCTCACCGAAGAAATCCGCGTTGACGTACGTTGCACAAAACGCAGCGAATATCAACGATTCCAATCTGAAACACAACGTTTTCATGTTAATTTCCTTTGAAAGTGTATCAGATTAAAGGATCGTGGAAACATACATTTTGTTTTTTACTATAGTTTCACCTTCAAGAAATTGTTTGCCCATTGCACTCAATAATTAGACAGAAGAAAGTATTAATTCCCAGCTTTAGTTAATAAGTACTTTGCTAGGAATGAGTGCTTCGTTGCACCGATGGAACTTACTACGTCAAAATAGTTCAAAAAAGTCTAATACGCAGAGTCGTAGCGTTACATGTATAAAGTTTGCAACCTTCTACTGGCAGAAGTAGAAATTCGTGTTAGTTGAAAGTTGTAACGAATTGTAAGAGTGCTTAGTGCACGTTCGTGCTGTTTTATGACGCAAAGGGGTGCAATTGTTTGCGAATACTACGGCCTTTCTAAACGATCTTGCAGAGTTTCGTTCGAATATACCGCGCTCTATGCTTTACTTTCATTTTACTCCGACAGGCGGCACAGTTGTACACTCGACCAGCGTGGAAGTGTATCGTTTCTGTACGTAGGAGTGTAAAGTAGCAGCAGAGTTACCAAATCTGTTGAATAGTGTTGTATTTATCGCTAGAACACACCAACAACGATGGGTTATGGGTCTGGGACTACACTCTAGTATGATTATGTGTATAGGAACAAGAACTAGTCTGCTAGACAAGGAAGACTGCGAATAACCTCATCTAACCAACAAGGTAAGCTGTTCACGTGGTTAATAAAACGTCGTACCGTGTTATGCACATCGAAGCATTAAATATAAGTATGCAACTTACAAAATATAACTCAAGAATAAATAAACTCCTTATCAATTGTGACAGCAAATCCCTTATGTGATTTATTTATTTCGAAATTTTCGCATGAGAATGAAGGCGGTCTTCAGGGTTTATTAAAAAACTTGTTTAAACCGTTCTCCGACGAAATATGGATTAATACCTTTGTGAATTCTAATTTAAACTTACATTTGATTTAAAGCACAATCAATTATGATGCAATATAGTGATTGTCATATATTTGAGAACAATTAACAATATTTTATTCGTTTCATACTTTTTATATATTTCATAGCATATTTTGAACAAGGATAATTTTGCAATCTAGGCAATCCAAATGCAAGCCACTCGAGTAAATAGGAGTCCGCAAACTACGTTCGCCCTTGAATAGACGTCGTAGCGCGCGGAGGAAATATGCCGTTCTCCAGGAAGCACTTCAAAAGGGTCCCAGTGCACGTAGTGGAAAACCACGACGATGTCTTGCCATTTATTTACCGCTGTCTGGGCTCGAAGCATCTTCCATTCGAGGGAAACACGATCGTGCACTTGGACTCTCATCCCGACATGCTCGTACCGAAATCCATGCCAGCGGACACGGTGTGGAACAAAAATGAGCTGTTCGATGAGATCAGTATCGAGAACTGGATCCTACCGGCGGCTTACGCGGGTCACTTAAAGCACTTGATCTGGGTGAAACCACCGTGGGCGAATCAGATGGCCGATGGAGTGACGACCTTTCTCATTGGTAAGCACAAGGAAAACGGTCAGATAAGGCTCACGTGCACCGAGCCCTACTTCGTCAGCGAGGGACTGTACGCCATGGCTGACGAGCTGGATAACGCGCGAGAGGTCACCCTACACGTGATGACTATAGGCAAATTCATCGAGGATCCAGGGACGAGGGACGATTTCACGGCGATCAGCTCCGCTCTACGTCAGTATCTACCCGAGAGAGACACCCCCTACATTCTGGACGTCGATCTGGACTTCTTCAGCACTAGGAATCCTTTCAAAACGATCTACGATCGCGTGAACCTCTATGACAAACTGGCGTCCTTGTACGCTTTCAAGCGACCCGACTCGACGGAACCCAAGGCCCTAAAGGACGCGACCACTGCGAGGAACGAGCAACTCGCCGAGCTGGAAAACTTATTCGGGTACTTGGAGGAGCACAGAAGTCTTCAGGGATATCAGGGCGAGAAGTCTGCCAGATACGAAGCAGTGGAACTGATTTTTCACGAAGTGACCAGGGTTTACAAGGAGTCGGAGATCGACTGGAAGTTGGTACACGACGCAGGCTGTACCAGGGATGACACGGATCTACCAGACCACGTCACCACGAGAAAGGATCTCGATCGGTTGATCGGTGGTACTTTCTGGTCCTTCCTGGCAGCCCTTCCTGCTACGCCAACCATCGTCACCATCGCAAGATCCAGCGAGGACGAATACTGTCCTCCCGAAGACGTCGACCAGATTCAACTTGAGGTTCTGGAGGAAATTCGTCAACGTCTGGGGGATATCGACGTACAGCTATCGTATGGGGAAGAGGAGATATTTTAATTTAGGAAAAGTAAATAGCTCGATCGAAATTATTTCATACGTAGGGTAGACTTCACTAGTTACTTTCCAGTTTTCCCTTCTTGGGGGCTTTTTTAGAAGCAAAACTCGTACAATCAAGAATTAGGTAATTCAAATGTTGCTAGAAGATTGAGAATAATAAAAATACATGCTCAAGCCTGATAAGAGGCATATCTTACCCATAGAATACTTCATTAAATTATCCACCCCTCTTATACCAGAAATATAAATATGATTACTAAAGTAACAATTTGGTTTTAAGTTTTGAATGACATTTTTCATTCCTAAAACATAATACAAAAACGGTAATAATAATTTATCTTCATCTCCATTTATCGTAGAGAAACTTGTGCATTTAAGGAGACTGTTGAATTATATACTATGTATATTCATGATTCTGGTGCAAGGAGATAACGTATAATGTATGTTTACGAAAGACTGAACTAAATCGTATTTTTCTTGTACAATCGCATTAACACGGCGACATGGGAACGCCTACAGAACTTATGATAACTGATACTCCCGCCAAAGGGTTGTTTAATCCCGCGCATAAAATACTTCCAACTGGATTGGGGTTGCGAGTCTGTATGAATGTATCTCGCGTCGAAGGATGTCAACATACCCGTTTTATTCTCACGCTTTCCTTTATTTTCTTTTCATTTCTGCTGGCAACACAGTTTTACATACAGTTGTGGCATAAAAGCTTATCAGTCCTGTATGCAACAATGTCAAGTATCAATAAACCTACATGCGCTGAATCGTGTCCTATTTATTCCACGAATACAAAACAGCAGTTTCAGATTCAGATGAGGACGTAGGAATATAAATCAGAGCAAGTATACATGTGTAAAGATCGCACAGATCCTTAAGAAATCTGTTTAATTTGGAGACACGCACAAACAAATATTTTTTTAGAATTGTAAGTTCTAAAAGTATCACTGACAGCGATGCTGAATGCTCCTATGAAACCCTCTATGTATCGTTTTCGCCTGCAAATACCTAATGCGAGATAAAATGAAAAAAAAAACAAGGAAAAATGGAGGTAGAAATACCGTGGGATGAAAGTAGAACCGATAACGATAGGAGCGAGAGCAAATAGCAACCCCCTTTGCGCGAGGTATAATGTCTACGGGTGGGAGAGATACGTGATCTCGTGAACGAAAGGCGCGAGATTAGCGCAAAAACGATTCGAAATGTTGGGCGTTGTTTCGAGCAAAACAATAAGGGTTCATCTCCTGAGACTTCCAAGGGGGAACGATAGCACGCCGCCGGAAAATTGGGTTCGTCGAAACCTGTTTCGTTAATGCGATCTCCCGTGGAAAAAGCAAGCCCTCAAAGGATGTTGAAAACTTCCCGCGGAAAAAGCTATTGTGCACAAAGAACTTATTTAGCGTAAGTACCAGCTTTAGCGTGAGGTCCAGCTTTATGAATAAAAAGTTCTCGCAGTTTTTTTCTTTCTTTTGCGCTCTCCCTTCCAAACATGAGTGATATTAAAACTCATCTTTGATATCTTTTTTTTCATAGCAAGTTTGCTAGAATGTAAATATTAACGGAAACTCGTCGTCAACGTTCTCGAAAGAATTTTGATTCTGATTTAGAATCTTGGGTGCAAATTTTATTACTACGTATATTTTAAATTCGTTTTAATCTTAATCTTCCGGAGAGAATCCTTTACACATATTTTATTATTTACCGAGACCGTCAGTTGAACCTATCAACCTTAAATTAATCGAGAACTATCGCATAAAAAATGTCTGAACCTACTCGTATATTTACGATTATCCAGCAAGGACTTTGACATACAGACTTCATTCCAAGTCCTTCTATTGTGTGGTCCAATCCATCTTTTTTATCATGCATGAAAGAAATACATTTTTCTCATTTTTTTAAAAGACCCGGGAGAATACAATGGGCGAACGAATCTGTCGTAAAATGACGCGTCGATAGCAGTGTTTCTCAACCTTTTCTGACCCGTAACCACCTCTTGAACTAAACATTAAATTTTTACTTATACACCGTATGAATATAGCATTTCGGTAATGCAAACATTTTCTGAAAATTTTGTCCGTTTTGTCCTGGAGGATATGACCTCAATTGAGAATCCCTGCACCTATGTGACCAACGCTTTTCCACATCGAGCAAACAATTTCTCACGTCCCGAGGTCAGTAGAACACGAGGAATTCAGTGGAAAAGTGTGACACGCATTTGCATCCCTAGGCGAGAGGCGAGCGTAGGCGTATCGCGGCGGCTGTTGATCTTGAATCACGATCGAGAATGTTGATCTTGCGTAACGCCTACCTACTAGCATAATCGTGTCCGCGATTTTCGATTTCTGTCTGACAAGGTCGTTGTACATGTCCAATACACCTGCTACCAATTATTTTAATTAATGGAGTACGTGATTTCATCTAAACCTATTCATCTTAACTATTCGACCTCTTAGTTTATGTTTTCCTTGGAAAATTATCTAATTATCTAAAATATCTTTAATTCATTATCCGAGTGATCTTCATCGGAATAAGAATTTTGACCACCTCTGTTCGGAGGTCTGGTTATGATCGCGAAGCGTTGAAATCTCCAGCGAACCTAATCACTAGAAATCTCCTTTTTTTACGCGACGCCCGATATGTAGAATTCACGCAACACTGACTTCCGATGTTGTCACACGGGCAACTGTGCTTTGATAGAAATATATTGGACACGACTGAGCCTTTATATCAAAGGAGTGGCTTGTGTTGTTAGAATTGTCGATGCATAAAGGACACCCGTATCCATGCCCACGATAGTAATGCCGAATGGAAACGAACACAACTTCTCACTTGGCATCAAAGTTCGAGTCTACATAAGTTTTTCGAACTTTCACTCAATTTGTTCTTTTATATAAAATAATTTTTTCTTGTACTTTCTAACTTCAATTTTATTTAACTTAGCTTGTTTGAGGAAGATTCCTTTAAATACGAATGGCGTCATCGACAAAAGGATACAAACGTTCATATAAATCCCTATTCAACGGAAACGCACAACAAAGGAGGAAACTGGAGAACCTCAAACGATAAAGTTCACAAAAATAAACCGCAAAAGCTGAGTTCTCGTAGACGTAATTTCTCCAAGAAATAAACATTTACGCGATATTGTATTTTATTGCGTTCCGTAAATGGATATGGATGAAGTAAACTCTTTGACTCGCGATCTACCTTTTATAAAAGAATTTTCATACGTATAAATATGAAATGGAAGGTTGTTTCGACTTTACAGTCGCGTCGACAAAGTGAACTCCAACCTTTGTAGAATTTATGCTTGCGAGAAGGTCTGGAATCTTTTCCTTTTAGCTCCTCGGAAGGTTTGTTGGCATTAGTCTCTTTTTCTCTCTCGTGATGTTTTCTTTTAAATCGTAAAAGTTTCCAGACACGATAACAACCAAAAACCGATACTTGCAACGCCATACGAATTTATCTAGAAGCTCAAACATTGTTTTGATCATTCAACGATGTTCAACAGAGAAGAAAACATGCAACGTGCTTTAACTTCAAAAAATGATAAAAAGGGTTTCAAGAGTTGACTCTTCTCGAGTCTTTGAGAAACGAACGCTGAGCTCGCTATTGCCACCCGATGAGAGCCCCGCATAAATCCGGGTATACGTAATGCATTTTCACTCGGAAAAAAAAGGCCTATGGTATATTTAGAAGCTACCATTGAAACATACTACCTACATTGTTAATAAACCAGGGACGAGTGTCTTGGCCTCGCTCCAACGGTATCAAGAGATCCCAACACACGCCCAAGTACCTTCACCTGAAACCTCCCGTAGAATTCCAGTATCAGAACCCCCATCGAACGCACATGGGCCGAGTTAGTAGCAAATTAGGAGACTAAACGCGGACTAAGGTCGTTTCTTAACAACAGAAGATTGGAAGGAATGAAAACGTACAAGTCCCCTATCGTTCGCGATAATGACAACGAATGACGACACTCCGTTAACCCAGTGGCCCGGCGAACGATATAAAACGGAATTAAAAGAACAGGGAAAACCCCGGCGAGATCCAGAGACACGTGTACCGGCGACGGAATAATTAAGCGAGGAGCTCGAGTGGCGGCGTCGTCGACGACGACGGTGAAGTGGTGCTCGTTAATGAACCGATACACCAGAGGCTCCTGACAGCCGACGAGAATCTGGGGGAAGAACGGATCATGTCTATTCTTTAACTGGGTGCCACGGCAATGAACCAATTTCGCGTTTCATCTAACCGAGGAACACCTTTCAAATTCATCTGGTCACTGGTAATTATGATGGTAGTTGGACTGGCCACTTGTTTCTGGAAAATATTTGTTTGGCGTGTTTGTAAGTTTGACATTTTTACAAGCTACAGCTGGAGTCTAGTAGTTAGAATGCTTTCCTCCACAAACAAGGAGCATTAATTTAGCAATTACAGCAGAGCATATCGGGAGAATTAGCATGAATCTCGCCGCACAGGGGAACTGTCGTTCCGTAAAATGGCTGCCACCGTATATTTTTTTTCGACGTCGCCCCATTAACGCCACCTTGTACTCCGGCGAGCGTCTCGTCGCTTTAATTAACGGCGCCATAGATCATCGGACACGCGGAAGGGAGCGACGGTGGTTTGTATTTCATCGGGTTTTTGCGATCGGTGACAGGGCGGACTGCGGAATCTCGAGGATCCACAATGAGGTGACGAACGACGAAAAATAAAGAAACGAATTTATTCCTGTCCCGAAGGTAAAGGTGGATCGGTGGCAGACCTCCCGTGGTCGACGGGAAGAGAAACCGCAGTAGAAGCATGTATATTTAATTAAACATCTTTATTTTTAGCTTCTAGGCTCCGAAAGGACTCGAGCTTTCGGCGTATCACGATTTTCCAGGAATTTTTGGCGGATACGTGAGCGGAATACGAAACAGTGGATGAATAGGAAGCAAATAACCCCTGTGTATTCGACGCGTAATCTTTTGGAACTATTCGAAATTTACTTTTACCTTTTCCTTTCGAACCATAGATGGACTTTCTCGGACTTTCGAAAATAATAAGACGTTTATGGATATTCAGCGACATTTAAATTCGAGTGTTACTCGTAAAGTAGGAAGATGAAAGATATAAGGTTTATAATAATCGATTTATCAGAATTAGAAGATATCTGGGTCAGTGGTTGAAAATTATTTACTTATAATTTTTTTTCGTTGAAGTTCCTTTTAATAAATTTATACGGAGCTTACGATGCATGCAATACGATGTACTTTTACGTACGAACAATTGTTCAATGCTTTTTAATTTGCAGTCCAAAACATGTCGCTTAAACTGTTATTTACAAATACAAAATCATGATCTGTCTTCCACTACTGGGGACGATGCAGTACGTAGAGGCCAATAAACCGATAATACGACTTTATGATGATGTCTTTGCCATCGATGGAGGACCTGTCTGCGCGGAATGAATGTATTGTAATTACAGTTCCACCGACTGCAGGTGCTACGTGAAAATGTGTGACGTTCCGCAGGGATAGAAATCACAGTGCATAGAGATCTCAGTAACACTAACCAAGAAAAATCTGAAGTCCGCTAAAATGTTTGACAAAATATATTCACATAATTGAAAATGATCCAGGATATTATAATGATTACTCGAACCTAAGAAACAAAGCTATCAATAATATTTTGTAACTAACAGTGCTGGAATTCTTAAACAATCTCGAAATGCATTTCACATGAACGATACCGATAGCTTACGTGTAACAACCTACATAGGGCGACTTGACCGAATTTAATGTAAAATGTAAATTCATGTTACATTCGAGAGCGATCAATACTTAAGTGGTCTTCTAAACCAGAACGCTAAAAAGAGACGATTTCCATGAATCTTTTCTCCGATACTAACGGCACCAGCTTTTCCAAACTTTGCATACTTATCTAGAATTTTTCCATATGGAAGCAGTAATTTATTAAAGTAGAGCATCGTTGAAAAAAACACGCGTACCAAGTATTCTTGATTTTTCAAATTGTATCTATTGAAAACATAAAACGACGAGAAAGAACGAATATTTTAAAAATTACAACGCTCGAGAGGGAAAATAGCGAAATTTCGCAGAAAAGACACGCTTTTTCATATGGAAAACAAGTGTCTGCGGATTTACTGGTCCGTGACGATATTTTTACAAACCAAATTTGAACGTCGTCTATTTTGAGTTCAAATTAAAATTTTCTTATCGCCATTTGCAACCTTACAAATCACTGGTCACCGGAATTTCAAATCTTCTTCCGGGTGAAACAAAGCGTTTCTGAATTATCGCGAGACGGAAAATCGGAGCTTCGTTGGAATCTGTGGTAGGAAGTGGCAACGTAACTTTAATCGCGGTGGACGGTCTCGCAAGAAGCGATAATTCAACGACGATAGCAGTCCGACGTCAGACAGTCTCTTAAGCCACCTCGGGTAACTCTGCTACTTATAAAGTGACGTTTAGGGCCACGTGCCGCCGGCGATACGCGATTAAGATGATCGTAACATTCGCGGAATGTTGCTCGTAAAGATTCATGACCGGGGAAACAAAAAAAAAAGCGGAAATGGTTGTCCGTATCGACGAACAAACGACCCTGGCGGTCGTAAAGAACGTTTCGACAGTCTAAATTTCGTGGGATGAATCGCGTATGAGGGAATGCGAAAGCAAATCACGTTACAACGAAAATATAAAATGGCTCGTGCATATCTTTCGAATATAAAATTAATGGGGATGGTGCAATGTTAACGCTAAATGCCTAAAATAAAACAAATTATTGTATTTTAAATAAAGCTCGAAATTGATTTTTGAGAACAGTATATTGAAATAAATTTTAATTTAATTTAAGTGGCTTAGTACTTTTTCAATTTAAATTTTGTATAGGTTCGGAATGAAAAATGACGAATATATGTAAATGCTCAACAATTTTGGTGAAACCATGTGAAAGAATGGACGAACTCCAATTGAACGCGAAGGACCCTTTTCAGAAACGAAGTGGAGGAAAGATCGCCTAAGAGATCATTGTGTTTTCATAATTTTGTTCGTAACAAGAAATACTGCAGGAAGTTGAATGTCACTGTTGTGACATGTTTAATGAAGGCAAAGAGAATTAAAAAATGTGCACGGAAAGTGCATTGAACCTTTCAGCGATGATCATTGCCAGGCACGCTGCACAGACGCTTTTAATTGCCACTGTTTTTCGCGCGCGTGTCCTTTCATGCTGCTCCATTCATTAGCGCTAACCAGGGGTGTCGACTAATCCAAAGATAAGAAGAAAGAGGAAAATCGACCAGGTGCACCGGTCGAGGCTCGTAACTCCGGATTCAAGCCCGTCGGTGGTGGAGCAGGCTGAGAATAGGCAACACGTTATGGCCAACAACGAACAGGGGAAAACTGCCAACTATTCGAGGCGAAGAATTTTTTTTTCTCCCCTTTTTCTTCTTTCAAACCCAATGCGCCAGACAACCTTCCTGGTTACGACAGTGTTACGCTCTAAAATTAGTCAGGCTTAGCTGGAAAAATGCTTTTGCGAGGAATGCTGCTTTCTCGAATGAATACATTCTTGCTTGAACAGCTTAAATTTTCCCATCTGGAATAAAATTTAATTGAATTATATCGAATAATAAATTTTCTCTTAAGCATATTGATTACTGACTGAATATTAAAAAAAATAATTTATACGAAAATAATTTATTCTCCTGAACGGTATGCAACCTTTAAGCAGCACTTTACTTTATATTATATCAGACATTACTTTGGCGGAAAGAAATTGCGACCAGAAGCTTTTCCTATAACGGTAACTGAGCTTTAATCAGAACTTGCCTAATGGAGCTATATTTTCCTATTAGACACGTATGCCGTCCCATTATCTTGTTACAGAGGCAGTTGGAGTCGGCCAAACTCATTTGGCAAAGAAAAAAAAAAAGACTGGAACATTCCGCCATCGCTACGCGAACTTAATCTTACAGTAATTACTTCCCTGGCTATTCCAAGATTTTTATAGAATTCATGGAACGAGTTGAAAAGCTGGTCCTTTATCACGAGCTTCTTATTGAGCGATAACGCTTATTCCAGTCCAAAATTCTATTTATTTCTAATCAATAAAATACATCGATCAAATATTAATTTCAAAAATTTTGACAATAATTTTGAGTTGCTTATAAATATTCTAGAAAAAATATTTTCAGTGGACAAACTGTATTTTTCAGATTTGTTCTCTGATGTTTCTGGAGCATTAATCAAAAACTTGATATAAAAGTTGAAGAGCGTTAAATAATAATGTACATATTCCTCAATGGATGGAGAAAACGAGAAAATTTGATTTCCATCAATGAATAGTCGCACACGCAAGCAACGTTGAATTAAATGAAATAACCCTTCTCACACATGTTGCCACTTTCGCCGAGTTTTAATTAAATCCCGTATTAATTGGACCGTTACACTGCATTATCCTTTCGTGCAACTATGGTCGCGCTATATGAAGCAGTTCGTATTAATAAAATTCACTGGCGGCAATACAATGTCCAGAAGTTACGTTAACGTGTCGCGGAAGTCACCGTTGCGTACAACTGTACAATTTCAATGAAATTTCGCGTTCTCTCCGCGTTTGACAAATTAATATTATGTGACACGAATGAAGATAAAAGGAATCGGTGAACGTTGAAATACAAGTTATTTCTATTTCGAAGGTGAAATACTAAACAGCCGCTAATGAGTCTGTCTAGAATCCTAACAATTTAGCGGTGATTGAGATTTTTTGTTTAGAAAACTAGTGGATATAACGAGTTCACACTTTGTATATATGTTTATATATGTTTCACTAAATTACAAGAATTTTTTGAAGTAAATCGAAATGTAACAATACACTTTATATTTTATATATAGGAACGAGCACAAGAAAACAGACTAATGTCCACGTTGAAGCCCAGCGTGATATTCTAGGGTTAAAATAAATTAGTTACTCCTTTTGTGGTCACACCGACACGCTTGTTTGCTATTGCGGTGCGGGCTTGCGTCGTTTCCTACGATTGCGCGCTTTGAACTTAATTTATCGTGGCACGCGTAACGACGGAGCACTTCTCCGCAAAGAACTATTAGTTACTCTTATTTCGCTCGTTAATGCCACTAGGATTTACAATACACGGCCACGCGAGCAACAGAATCGCCTCTAGAATAAATCTGTAATTAAATTCGAGAAGAATCGGGGATGAAATTTTAACATCAACCCTTCGTAAAACACAGAAATTTTTTTATTAATTTGAAATGTTTAATAACCTCGCTATACCGCAGGAATAATTGTAATTCGTTGTACGTCTTGGTTGTACCTATCGAAGTGGTCGATTTCGAATCGATTTGAATGCAACGGGAGAGACGAGACGTCCAGGTCAATTTTAATTGGAATAAAACTTTCATTTCGAAAGGATGGTAGGACGGTTGAATTTTACACGGTGACCGTTCGAGGAATTTCCAGAGTGAAGTAATTGGAAATTCGCGTAGAAGAGTCTAGGAATACATTCTGCTGAAGGATATCGAAGAGGTTTCAATATTTTCTAATTGATCAACGAAATCTGCGAAGAACATTTTACTTGATTCCCTTCTATGAAATAAATGCAACTTCTTCAGATCTCTATTTCATAATTATTACTCACACAAATAAATAGGAATTAAAATAAGAATTAAATTACTCTCGATATATTAATTATTAAAATAAAACTCGAAACAAGATGGTTAAGTAAATTATGTATACAGGAGTATTAAAATATTTTCTCATTTTTTAGTCCAAGGATATTGTAAAAATGCCATTGAAAACGAAAAATATACCACGATAAATAATTCGACTCAAAAAGCAGTTAGAGCTTCCGCAATTTCAGATGTATCCGCGAGGGCAGTAAATTGGAGAGTTAACTTTCGCACGCCTTCGAAATATGACGGTGAAAAAGTGTTATTAGAGAGAAATTGAAGTAACCCGACGCGACAGGAAGGCAATTTAACACAAACGTGGAGACTCGAGATGCTATTTTCCAGAATTTACAATGCCAATGACAATATACACTGTAGTTCCTGAGAGAAGACTCAAGACTCGCATCTAAATTGCTTGATATAAACTCCCACGTGGCGCAACGTGCACGCTCAGCTTCATCAGTAACAAATTAGCGTCGCGGAAACCGCATTCCTATAGAAATTTGTTACCAACTAATTGCACCGTAACTTTTATTCAAGTAGTTCCTAAGCTTCCCCGACTCGTGCATCGATCCGAGGATAGAAACAGAAACTGTCTTTAAAATTTGTTAAAAGTATCTCTGTCAACTAATACGAGTTAAATCATTCACAAAGAATTTATTTCTCTTAATGTCCATATCACAGTTTCTAGAGCACGCGAAAAGAATTATAGTTGAACGTTATAAAATTTCGAAAACTTCGCCTGCAACAATAAAAAGCCACGACTACGATCAATTTTTGTGAGAGCAGCATATCAGCCCTTCTCTCGGCAATACAATTTCGCCAACCCGAATAATAACTTTTCCGCGAAATAAAATGAACGACAGGGGATCACTGTGAAAGATTCGGAGCGAGTGGCTCGTCATTTTTTTATTTCCACGGCTTGCATCTTCCTGAAAAATCGCGGTACGTGGGAACCCTGTTTCTGGATAGGTCGAATCGAAATTTTTCTCAATATCGTACAATACCGGGCCAAGGAATCCATGAATATGTTTCCTAGTCTCGATGCAAACACAATATATACGCCATTACTTATATTTCGACATGCCACAAATCCACGAGGTAATCTGCATACTTGAAACCATAAAATACACTTTCAAAGACTTTAGATTCCATTGATATTTTATTGGTATCGAATCGATATAACGTGTCCATGGTAACAAATTAATAGAAGATGGGAAAAATACAAATTCTTAAATTTGTTATTCTCTATTCAAATATAACATGGGTACTACGTGAAGTCTTCTACTCGTTAAATACAATTTTCAATTTGTATACTACGACACGTAATGTGATGAAAAACCGGTGATTACAAAAACCACCCACGAGTACAACGCCTGTGTAATCTGCGCTTGACAACAAACGTCATGCGCAGCGAGTAGAGGTAGACTAAATAGTGAAACAGTAGAATAGACCGAGCATCGTAGGCAGACCACGACTTCCTCAATAGCTGTCGTACACAATGGCCAGAAACAGCATTAAGACTAAACGCTAAACTCGATAACGGTTGGAAATATACCCATTAGGGTATCTCAAACCGTTAGTCCAGAATATTCCAACACGTTGGAAATGTTTGTTAATGTGTCCAAGTGTCTCCATAAGTGACTCTTGGTTTAATCTTCCAGACGATATGGATAAATTTGTGTCTCGTTTTTAGTTGATTAAAAAAAAATATACATGTCGAATCGAGTAACCTCCTCCTTTTCAAACTCGGATAAAGTTAACTCTCTCTACATCTAGATTGACCCCCGAAGATTCAGGCGTCACTCCTTACCAGAACCAACCTCTGCATCGACGAATCCTCCTCGCAAGCTTTTAGCCCGACAAATTCACCATACCTTGACTCCAAGGAAGCGCCGAAGAGACATGGTTCGCCATGATTTTATCTTCGACCCCATGTCGAACAACGCGCAACACGCTATTCCGCGTTACGCTCGCAAGCTCCGCGTTAAAGCTGGCGGTGGCACACGTGCGCCGAATGCGACCAAACTCGTAAATACACTCCGCGCGGATTAACACGCGGCCGTCACGTGGCACGTGTGTTTTCCACCCTTTCTCCCATCCCCTCCTGACGTGTCACTCTTTCTCTTTCTCTGGATCTGCATGCGGTAGGGTGGGCAGCGGCAGAGAATTCCAAAAAGAGCAACGTTACGCTGAGTTATGTCGCTGGACCAAAAACACGGCAAGTGCGAACGCCATCTCCTCGCTCTTCGTTCTCCAGGATTAATACGATATCACGTAATGCACCCACGATGCATTGCGTTACGATGTTTCTCGTGGATTTTTTTTTTTCAAGGCTTTTTGTCACATTTTTTGGGTCCTTTTTATCGAGGAAATACGCGTGCGAGACATTTACGACAGGACATAATGCAAATAAGCATGAATTCGTGTGGGTTGTCCACAACGAAAAGAAATTCGGTAGAATTCAAAGAAACGGACGATAACACTTCCTGCATCGGAATAATATGATAAATATGAATGCTAATATAACGTCGACCTTCGTCGGAATCCAATAAACGATTCCGAGATCAGCGACCATAGCGAAAAAGCCTTTGGTCGTCGTGACGTAAATAAAAACTTAGTTGCGAATTCCATTTACGATGAAACGAATGAACCTCGATTTCCTGCGGACAAAAGCCTCATTACCGAGCGTTTCTTGCGCCTAGTGACAGACACGGAGTGCGATTGCACGACGAAAAATCTCTTTCACCGGCTGCTAGTCCTCGAGAACGTCACCCTCGGCGAGGATGAAAACGTTGGAAGCTGAGAGCGCGAAATCAGCCAAGTGGAGTTTCAATCCCTCGGCCTACCTGTGGCTCTGTCACCCTCGCTTACCCCTTTAATTCGCTTCCCTGAGACTATCAGCCTCCTACTGCGCGATACTACAAGAAAGTTAGCCTCGCAGTGATGTTCGCGATCCAAGACAAATCCGCATTTTCTTCTTTAAAGTGAGTTTTCGCGACGGTAATGCTGTTCCAAAGAGCTTTCCAATTTCTGAAGCATTTTCTTCTTGTTTACTTCAGCATCCTGTTACAGGATCTGGACGTTGACGGAGTCTTGTGCAACGTACTGGCTCCTAAAGGTATCGTCGTGAGTTTTGCTGTACTACTTGTCCATTGCAGCCCTTATATGTCGATCGCCGAAATAATACTCTCGAAAATTTCTACTGTGTTTAAATTCTGTTTACAAATTACTGGAAACTACATAATCAAACATTTATTGTGGTATTTCTTTTTGTATCGTTATCGAAATTCAAGAATTTCATTAAAATTCATTTTCTATGACCAAGATCGTCGAGAATATCGATTTCCAAATAGGTACACCGTGCAACTGTCAAAGAATCCTTCCTCGGACCCAACTGTGCAATGTATACACACAGGAAACAATCAACGCATGCATACTGTGTGGCTGTCAGAGTTTCTGCCCTAACGGCATAAAATCGTCGATAACAATGATATCCAACAAGGCGTCGGACACACATTAATGATGCATGAAGCGTGGGCAAGTTTAGCTGTCAAAGAATCTCTCAAGTGATAATGCCACGTGTAACAAATGATTCCGTGAAACAGTCACTGCGGATCTTGCCTAACTACTTTGCCTTGCAACTACTTTACTCGATATATTCTTGCAAAATTCACATGAAGAATCATCGAACCTCTCGAAATCATCGAACTTTTCTTTTTAACGAAACGTCGCAATTACGACACGATCGCATGTACAGTGTGTACCTATCGAGTCCTATTCGATACCGTCACGTGCAACAAATTGATTCCTGGAGGAGTCGCCGCACAGTGGTAAAAGCGGCCAATCCTGGTTTTTTTATTTATTTATTTAAATATTATACACTACCTACCTACTCTTTCATTTCTTCTAACTCGGAAGAAGTATTATTAGTAATGCTAGTTATCAGACTTAGAGAGCTGGCACTAAATGCGATGTAATTACCTCGTGGTTGTAAAAAATTACCTGATGGTTGTAAGCTGGTATGTTTGATCAAGTGTCAGTTGATAAAATGTAATCCTCAATGCAGTTTTTATCCTGTCAAACATCCTTAATGACAGTGCTAAGTCCATTCCTCGATCGGTTGATATGTAATTTTTACCGAATGTCCACCTAAATAGGCCGTTTTTACCACTGTGCGCCGCGGCCTTCGCCTGACGATTTTTCACCGGGTAACTTTCTTATCTGCTACACGTAGCCGTAAAGATTATCTCATGGCTCATGGGAAAACCATCTTCTCTCCCATAAAACGCGAGCTCGCGATAGCAATATCGTTTACGTTCCGTGACGCAAAATGTTGACCATCGAAAGGCCGTGAATTCTGCTGGTGATATCGGAGTTCCATCCGCGAGACAGTCCCTCCAGTTATTTACAACGCACTCTCGACTTACCTAGGCCGCATGTTTGGTCATTCCATCGGCTCGTGACAGGTGGTTAAGCTTTTCGAGCGACCCTCTCTTTGAAGTAGTCACTGCTCGCACACTCCTCCAGGCACACACATACGCGAGGTCGCACAGCGACCGCGAACTTGGCTCTCGATACCACTCGGAAACCTCACTCGCGACACCCTGACGGCCACCAAACACTCTTCGATCGGCCGATCGAACCCTCTTAGCCGGCCAGGGGCCAACCTCGATTGCCACTCGATGTCGGAGTCAAAGGTGCCGACGGTGGCGCCAATAATCCAAGGTCATACAGAGAGAGCAAGGTCAACGTACTTCCGGCCGCGATCGACGGAACGATCCCGCACTCTGGGACACGGTTCGACGTCGAGCCCAGTTTTTTCCAGCAACGGGAAACAGCTCGAGCCGGGACCAATCGCGGCGAACCTCGCTCGCAACGAGACGCAGCTGACAGCCCAATCGGCTCCACGGTCCACCACTCACTGACAACAGTCCCTTCGTGACACTTGCCGCTTCCTTCGCGATTTTTCTCCCTCCTAACCTCCTCCTACTCCCGCGGTTGCCGACTTCGCGTGCTAGACGTCGTGACGCTGATCTAGTCACCTCTCTGCCCTTTCTTCTCCGTGTCAGTCTCCGGTACGTTGTTTCTTTGATAACGACCACCGTGACAGCCGCGACGGGATCTCGAAGGTTCCCGAGGTCCTCTCGAGCGAGCTTTTTGGGGGATGATCGGTGACAGTGGTCAGGCTCGGCGGTATACGGTCTTCTGGATGCTTTGGAGCGGATGACGAGCAGCTGCCAGTGGCGGCCGATTCAAATTCGCTCCCCACGTGGCGGCGACGGCGTCGTCCTTGCGACTGCCGCCGTCGCGACGCCCGGCGCCGGGCAGTGCGTCGCCATCTTGCGGCCGCCGGTTAAAATCGTTTTAGTGAACCCGCCACTACGGACGAAATTGCACGTGGACTTTTTCTTCCTCTACGCTTAGCGTACCCTCGACCGTTCGGGACGCCTAACCGTCAAGATTATTGCTTAGCTGGGATTAGATCAGGGAAAGGTTTAGAAAATTACGGGAATACCGTTCGGAGGAGTCGCGAGGCGAAACGCCCACTTTCGGAAGGAACTTTAGACCTTTGCAGTCCAGATTTTCTGATTTGATGCCTGGGGTTTAAGAATTTAATTTATTTGCCGATACGAGCGATTACTTGTTCGAGTACGAAAATCATCGTTTTGTATTCATTGTGGTTACGAGTGGACATATGATTATGTTACAAATACAATAGGCCGAACTTGGACGTCGTGTAAAGTTTACACTGTAAACGTACTCAACGTCGTCTGAAACTACAAGCACTTCAGGTTCGACAGCCGTTATGCCAGTCGACAGTCGACGAGGATCGTAAATCAGGAAGCGTTCCTCGACCACCCTGAAACCTTGACTATTTTTCTTCGGGTATGTTCATTCTTTTTCACGATCCTCTTGCATTTCCCTTTCCATGACCTTTCCTAGCACGCACCTCCGCTTCTTCCATAACTCTTCCCCACAGTTTCAACAAATTCCAATCACTCTCAATTTTTCCTTGTCGAGACGAGAAAAATGAAACGGAACCAGAATCGCATATCTTGTTACGTTTTCAATAATTTTATTTACTGATCATCCGATCCTTCGATTGAACGCTTTCAATTCTTCAGTGTTAAATATCCTGTTTAACTAGTGTAACGATCTAAAAGGAACCTGATTCGAATTACAAGAATAGGAAAGTCTTCGTTTAGTGTCCATCCACAGAAAATTAGATTGGAGTATGGAATGTCAGATTTTACAGGATACATTTTCCTCCTTCTTTTTCTGTTTTGTTTCGCGGTGTCGCTGATTGCGTCTCCAGGCACGAAAGAAATAAGGTGGCTGCTGATTGGAGATGATAGCGAACCGATGGCGTCGACGTCAGTCGATGGTTATTTTCTACGGAATGGGTTCGCGCGAAATCGATACTCATTTAATACCCTCGCGAAAGTATCGGTATTGTGTCAAGTGCATGCGAAATAGCGTCGATGCTTCCGTTCGCCCGCAAAAAATTCGTTCCCGACGAGATACGAATACGGTACGGACGAGATACCCGAGGCTGTGGCTTATTTATAGCTAAGAAGGTATTCCCATCGCTTAGGCGATTATCTAAGTAATTGACGAAGTAATTCTCGCGAGCAATCCAATTTATTTCGGTCAATAAGTTATCGAAACGTTTCGTTCTTTATCGAGAAATTTAAAGAATACTAACTTGAATGTTGGTAGACATATTCGCTGACTTTTAAGTGTACCATCTCAATTTTGTCACTAATTGAGAGTTCCACTGAATATTTTTGGAGTTTAAAAATGATCTAATTTACTTGTAAGTCAGTCGTCACATTTGAACTGAATATCAATGATATTAAGTAGCTCATAGATAGAGTATAAATAGCATTGATACGTTCCTTTTGTCAGACTTTGATCAGTAACCTTCACAGACGAAGCAAATCAAGACTAACAGTGTTCACGGATATTGTGTATAATAAATTGAGATTATATACACCAAAATGAAGTCATATAAAACCATGGAGAATAAAGTATATCTGCGGACAATTGCTCCACTTACAATCCACACATATTCCAATTATAATTAATCATTGTGATACAGATAAAGAATCATCGTTCCTAACCTGTCGTCGTTAATAATAGACTCGAATGTAAATGCGATACACGCTATCGTCGCGTTAATGAATTAGTCAGCTATAAAATCATCTGAAAAGGAGAAACAGATACCTAAAGGCGGACGTGACGTGTTCGAGCCGATAGAGGAACGACGTTTCCTCTTATTCCATTACGTTCTCGGGCTGGCCTAATCAGAATTCTGTAACGGGAGTTCGTTACCTCTTCTCTTCGAGTTCTTTTTTTCACCAGTCCATTCACGAGATCGTTTCGTTCCTGTAACAGAACGATAAAGTTGGCTTATCGATAAAATTAAGTCAATTCGGATCGCGATAATTTCATCTCGTATTGATGATAATGGCTACCAGCAGCTGCACGATGGCTGGAAAGTATTTTTAAAAGTGTTTCCATGAATGTGCCGAGTATCATGGACCAGTCGAACGTCAATTCCTGAAGTAACTGTAACGGTCATTTAACACATGGTTGAGCGTTAAAGTGATGTTTGGAATGCCGTTCTCTAGATGAATCAGAAACGTGTGTCCATTTAAAAGTGTGAAGTACTCAATTGAAATTATTGCCACGTCGTTCTTCGTACCGGTCTCCACGACTTATTCTACTATTCCCAGCGTGAAGACTTTTGGTATAGCATTTTTAATAATCTATTTTCATACTTGTTCGAGAATAGTGTTGAATTCATTTGATTCGTGTGTGTAAATACTGTTCTCTAATTTCGTATATTTCTTTCGAACCTTCGAGTCTCTATATGTTTTTCACGTTTTATCTTATAGATTATTTACATTTCGAAAAATTCCATTTTACTTAAAATTTGTCGTTTTAAATTGAATGACGATAATGATCGTAATTGATACTTAAATTAACACTTTCGCATGCGAAAGGTATCTTTTCGTCGTCTTATTTACCAGGTGTTATCAAAATCTTGGATCGATAAGGGTACGCGACAACGAAAGCCAACTCTTTGTGTACATGGCAATGAAAGCTAGCACTCTTGAATGGAATAACGCTTGACGAGGATCTGAAGCTGGCGCCATGGCGTTGTTAAATGCCTCGATTGACGATAAGCTCACTTACGGAGCTTGGATCTTATCTATGCAAAGTCGTTCTCTCGGTTCTGAATTTCACGTTTGTCAGCCGCTCGAAACGAATTTAATAAACGATTACGCGAGGGTGTTTTCTAAAATTGCTCTCGAATCGTAGAAAGAATTTTCTCTGTATATTAATTTTGTATTTTTTAGTGATTCGATAATTTAAAGAAAAATATAACAACAGTGTTGTTAGTAATAATAGTAATACGTGTGGATATTGAAATAAAACTGTAACCTTAGTTTCACGATTAATTCCACGCCAACCAAATCCTGGTCTGTGATTAAAATCCTGTTTCTCTGGACAATTGTATCAGAGGGACAATCAAGGCTTGATGAAAAACATTTATTTCTTTATTTGGACCAACAACAGTGTCAATCCAGTTCCGTGAAAACTCGTGTACAGGTCTGTTCGCAGACAATACGACTTTATCGAAGTATTTTATTTTAAAACAAAGATAATTCACTTGTGCAACGAAGAGGTATTGTGCAATGAAAGCGTTCGAATCAATTTGGAAATGTATTTTTGTAGAGGAAAGCTGTTTATTTTGTCAAGATTTCTTCGATATTTCTGAATACTATGGAAAGCAAGCACGAAAAAATGGAGTAGTTGAAACCTCGAGTCGAGTGTTTATTTCACCGTGGTAAAAGAATTTTCACCGATGGATAAAGCAAGGTGTCAACGGTTTGAAATAAACAGTCAGGAGGTGTTGCAACCGACACGTAATTAGATGTTGCAGCTCTTCCTACCCACCGTGATCAACCAGACCGATGTGTTCATTATGACCTTCAATCGCGACACGAAACAATAACCGTCTGATCGTAACTGCATTGTCGTGTCTATAATGCTCGATTATTCAGTCGGCACACCGTGTATGCCGTTATTAATAAACCTCTCGGCGCTATTGCCATACGATCGATTATTGGTAGGCAGACATCGTTTGCGAACGGCAAAGAATTCCAATCGGACAGGGTGTGAAAATGAACCACCCTCGTTAATATCGTTAATTAACGCGTTCACCGTCCAACGAATTTTAGCAATTGTCTCCAAACGTTCGCGATTCCGTTGCTTTGATTATTCAGCGAAACGCGTCGATTCAAATCGATCGAAAAACCGATTGAAGTACTACTTAAATCTATTACATTAGTTATTTCCCATAACTAAAAGAAAATATTCGTTAATGCCACATTAAAAAGTCATAAATATTCTAGCAAAAACATGCATGCCTACCAAAATCATTCGTTGGCGCAAAAATGAAACAGGTTAAACGAACTCTGTAAGAGAAATGAACGCGGGATTGCCACGAGTCAAGCGTTAATGTCCCGTTCCCCGACAATATCATCCTCTCTACTTAAAGGATTGCCACTATTACCAGCGAACGAAGAAAAACGAGGCAGCTACGAGGAGTCAACTGACGCATCGTCGTCTGTGCCTAAACTTGACACCAATTAATTAAAAACTTTCGCCGACACGTGCTCCCTCCATGCGTCTGTCACTTTAATTGATTCTATGCGTTTCCAGTTGTCACGCCTTTCGTTTAATTGGTGTGTCAAAAACGACGTAAACCACCTGTATGTATGTGCATGTTGAGTTGCTTGTTATACCTAAAATTCTCTTAAACGATCGGTCGACGTTACAATCCTAACACTGGAACAGTTTAGTCTCATACGTCTTCCCCGAGGACAGCGTTCACCCTAAGTCCCTTTTATAAACCCCTTAAGCGAGAAATAATGGTGGACGATCCATCTTCAAGTCTGTTTAAAAATGAATCCATGGTAACACGTATCAATCATGTTTAAAGAAAGATAGCAACAAAAATAAAACTGTCCACATTCTTTCTTCGACTTGCACACGAATACTTGATATAATATTATCTTTCTTTCTTTAGTTTATTTATTGGGTTGTCCAGAATGTTCGTGGCAATTTTTAAGAAACATTCACAGACATGTTTGAATTTCGATATATATATTTATTGAGTTATATATGTACCATTTTGTTCCACAATTTTTCCACCTTTTAAGGGATGTCCACGTGTTATTTGTTTTCAACCATTCCGATATATTCAGACCTGTTCCGACTACTAAAAATCGGCATGGACTTTCCAGACAACCCAATATAAGAATGCACAGTCGTGTGACTCGACTATGTCACCTGTACCGGTCTTACATTTGCGTCTGTAATTCGGTTAAACCTAATGGATCGCTAGACCCGTACTGTAGCTGCTGTCGCTACAGCCCCTAAGGGTAGAAATCATGCTATTATCTCTCTAAATGGTGCCACGTACTCAATAAAAATAAAAATCTTGTAACCTATCCCGTGAATTTAGAAATATCGAGAACCGATCCATACCTTACGAACAATTTAATAATTAATTCCTACTATCAAAATTCCTCAGATTTAAGATCAACGTTACGCTATTATCCTTCGCTAAATAATGACACGTACCGAAGAAGAATCAAAGATCATCTAACCCATCCCATGAACATCGAAAGATGAACGCCTACAGTATTAACCGATCGTAACGAATAACTACCTAGGCACAGTCGACGTTAATGGTGTACTTAACGAGAAAATTGTCCAATAAATTGAGAGTCCTGTGTCATCGCCTCGTTAATAATACGCGTATGAGCTGTGAGTTCTGTATTTATCATACTTACGCTTAAACGATGAGCACACTGAATTGCGTCTTCACGGGCGCATCAAAGAGGAGCACTCATGCCACAATTACAGGTTACCGTTACTAATGCATTTCCATATCTGACGTCTTCGAGGCAGTCGCTGAAACCGCCATCGGTTATCTGGGAATTCAGTTAGATAGTATCCTAACGTCGTCCTCCTCTTTTCGCGTGTGTCCTTCATGCTACTAACTACATAGGTAGTCAAACGCAACGACGTAAATCACCGACTGGTTAATTGACCCGAGTGAAAACCTGTTTTACATCAGGGAACGCTTCCGTCGTAAACGTTTTATGCGCGGGAGGAATTTATTCCCTGATCGATCCGCTCGATCCTCTCGACAGTCTCGGAACGACGTTTCTGGTTAACTGAAAACTGTGCTCGTCGATGTAATAAATAAATGGTGATCAACGGGTCTGTCTCGAACGGGGCTCTAACGAAAATTTGATAATATTGAAATTAAAAAATGCATTAGTGGTAATATATATTACAATGACAAAAGTAAAGTGTTATTTTTTTGTAAACTCTCGTCAGAATGAAGTCTTTAAATAAAATAAAAAGCAAGGAATGCTTAAGAAAAAACTTTTCATAAATAGAACAGTGGTTATATCTACGCAAAGAAGAAAGTCACTAACTAAAATGAAGAATAAACGAAATAGAAGAAGTTACACGGACTTCCCCATCAATTACCAAAGTTCACCTTTTTTATCCACGCGTAAAGTCTCATTGAATGCACCCTGCCGCTCATCAAAGCCCGACAAAAGATCCGTAGATAGGAAAAATGTCCGTCGTTGGAAGAATTCCCACGCTCCAACGTTCGAAATTGTCCAGTTTGATTAAAAATTGCAACATCGGCCACCCCCGCGTGTCCTCATCAACACCGTCGCTCCCGAGAGGTAATTTCAAGCGTGGCGAGTCGCAAAGCCGCGCGGAACGCGTGCGTTTGACAATATTTCAGCGTGCGTGCGTAGCCGCGAATATTCCAGGTGCATTCAAGGCCTCAAATGACCAGAGGGTTCGCCTATTCACCAAAGGAACGAGTCTGTTCGGCGAGGGTGGCTTGATGTTAATTGAAATCGTAAAATGACTGAATCGTCGGATGGAGGCGACGCTTAGAGAGGGTAGGGGTCACGCCCGTATCTTTCTCTTTCTCCCCGTTTCTGTGGCAATTCCGCGGGGCGTCAACCGAAGCGGGAAAACGTTTGTCGCTTCGCGTGAGTGCCACCTGGTGAAACGTCGCTCGCAAACGATTCACCGGGAATTTCCTGTCTGCGTAGAAACGAGTCTCCAAGGAGTCTTGCCATCCTGGAATGAGGAGAACCGCGAAACTGGAATTAAGTGGGTACTCTTTTATTTTTAGTTTCGAGGCAGTATTCGTGAGTTTCTTTTTTACATTTTGTATGTTTATTTATACATGTTTGTACAAGATTTTATTAAATTTACAACTGTCTTGGTTAAATTATTTCGAAGTCTTAATATTCAACGTCACGTTAAGTGAGGTGGAGCCAGAATTAATTTCCGACGACAGCTAAAGTAATTCTTAACAATGGTTATTGTGTAAACAGTGACTGTGAGTGTTATTTTACTGAAATTCAATGTTTTCTAATTCAGTCTTAATCTCGCGTGTTATCTTCCGCGATATTTGGAAACCCCTGGCTCCTGTTGACCACTCAGACATCACATATGACCAGTGCTGACCTCTGTTGATCATTGCGGCTATTTCCCGATTCAGGTATTCAACTGTTTTATCGACAGCGCAGGTCTTCTTCCATCTACGGACGGAGCGTTACGGCTGAATCTTCCATACCAGCAAAGCGTGGACATAAAGAAACCTTCTTTATCCAAGTTAGATAAGAAGTTTCCTACTTTATCACATGTGAGTAACACAGAAGAACGTAATTTAAATATCACATATCGACTTCCGGAGTCTTGCGAATAGCGCTCTATATTTAGAATATCGAGTATGTACAATCTTTTTGGTATTCGATATAAAATATATGCACAAAACATGTGAATAGTTCGCGCGTATTTTACATAATATAATCACAGAATACGATGATTACGTCTGTCGTCATACTTAATTGTTACACGCCTCTTTTTCTTCCTTCAATTTTTGTATTTTCTTTAGTACTCTCAAGTGCTTCTGACTATGTACATGGATGTTCCACTGGAAGTCTCCAATGAAAATCCTTTCGCAGACCTATAAAAAGTAAATGAAATTTATCTAGACACAAAAACACTGAAAATTTATTGAATGTACCTCGCTTGAAAACTTACATCGCAATAATGCCTTTCCTCGTTACTACTGTCGGTGACTTTTTCGGTAGCAGCAGTCCCGTTCAAAGGCTTTTGCGTCGGTTGCTCCCTTCTCAACACGGCGTCTATTATTGCCACGGCCGGTTCTAATACGGAACTATTCCAATTATCCAAATTCGTGCAGTCTAGTGAATAAACCGGCGGTGTCTATAACCATTATCCATCGTTATATCGTTTCATCTCAAAACAAGTATTTCTAATATTCGACTAGTCTCTTGCCCACCTGTCTATCGTTGCGACGAATTAGACGATTCGTGATCCATTTGATTTGTTTCTTAGCGTACCTCTTCGTAACGAGTTTTAAGACGTCGATGCCTTGTTGGAGTAACTCCTGGCCCTATCGACAAACATGAACTTACAGCAATGCATTTGACTACTTGCGCTAAAATAATTCTACAGATTTATCAAAATCGACGGCAGTTTGCAGTGTTCCCTTGCGAAGTTTGGCAAATTATATAATTAGAAAATAAATGAAGAATGGATTAAAGCTCCTCAGTTCGACTTTCAGGTTGTATAAAACGTCTCCTCATGGACACCAAGATCGGTTCCAGAGACGATAATCGAGCTGCATCGCGCGCAGCTGCAGAGAACGTGACGACGTTGCAGTTCGCCGCTTCTGCTTACCTTTTTCCTTTGCCTCTCCTCCTCGGGGAGCACGAGGTAAGCGTGAAACTCCTTGAAGCCGATGGTCTGAAAGATGCCTTTCGTGTAATCGGGTAACCTGGAATGCAAACATTTACCGAATCGTGTATGCCGCTTCTCTTGCACCGCTCGCAGCCCACACTGCCCAACCAATTTCGCTAAAACCCAATTTCAAGCACTAATAAGCTTGAAAAGAGAACTCGAATTAAAGTAAATTGAATTATCACTGAGAAGGATTAGAATTTCATGGGCATGACATCGCACTCTTAATTTTTTTTGTTTAAATATATTATTGCGTCGAGAACATTATTATTTCAACAGCGTACGTGATCAAGCAAGACAAGCTTCAAATAATTGCATTCGTATTATCGGGAGCCAGTGGAGGAAGATTAATGCTTCCTTCGATTTCTTCTACAAGGTTTTAAGATCTTGTTATGGTCGATGAATCTACTTAAATTTTTTATTTCGTTTTATAAAAATATTGCTGCTCCGAAAATCAATAAATTACGATATCAACGTGTCATCTCATACCTACTAAAGCAAAAATAGTCACTGGAGAAAGATTAATGCTCCTACTGTTTCCACCAGGTTTTCAGATCTGATTACTGGTACCTAGTGAACCCACTTAGTTCGTGGACCCGACTTCGATTCTATTAAAGACGAAACGTAATAACATTACCTATCCCCCTCTCTCATGGACAACAAAAGTAAGCCAAATCTCCAAGCAAGCATTCCTCGAACTTTCCGAATCATTAAAAACGGAACAACGAAAAAGGATCATCCAGGATCGTTTCACCCCGAAGGAGCAGCACCCGGCGCGTCGCAATTACGCTGCTCCGCGGCGGCGGCGGCCGTTCTGCGATTTCCATGGCCGATGGGTTCGCGCCAAGCGTAATAAAGATGTTGTTAATGTTTATTCCAACGACCGGCGTAAAAAGTAGAAGTCGAGGGTGGCAGACGTCCCATCGTCTTTAAACGGGCGGCGAAGCGTCGCGCGAGCACGTTTGCGTCCTCGGTTCTAGTTCTCGAGTGGCGATCGTATCTCTGCTACGAAAGGAGAACTGCATTTTGCAGGCTCGCCATCTTATCACGGCTGGATAGTGATAGCGAGCCAGGCGAGGTCGAGACGGCGGCAGCTTACGTGGCGAGAAAAGTCTGAGCCGGCTAACGGCGGCCACGGCTCACTTGTTTCGCACACGTGTCAATGCCAAATATGAACCTGTAACTAGAAATTAGATACAGCCTGGCTGAATGCATGGTCACGCGTGAATGAGACCCCTGTGTGTGTTAGAATATGAGGGGAAAATATAATCAAGTAATTTAGAAACAGTTTGGAATGCATCCCTGACGGGGATGAGAATTTTTGTGTTCTAGGTAGGTTTGGGGCTGGACTGATGGAGGTTGTAATGAATAACAGGAAGAAGTCGCTCGAGAGAAGGTCCTCGGTATTGTTAAAGACTGGAGTTGAAGAGGACTTCAAGTACTCGGGATTAACACTGCTTAGAGGTCCTCTGACCCAAAAAGTTATAGGTCACTTTTGAGGACAATGAGCGGACCTTAGAGTAATTATGGCGCTATCAGTGTGAGGTGAAAGTCTAGCTGTGGCGCCATTTGCCCGAGTTAACCCTTGATAGTGTTTCGGTAAGCTCTAGCAGTAAAAAATGGTACTGGAGTTGGCTGGGGTGATTCTTAAGAAACAAAAGAAAAAAAAAAACGAGAACAATAAGAAATTAATTGTATAGTTTTGTATATAAAATTTGGAAAAATTCTTCTAAGCTCGTCTTGTAATACTTGAAGATTGTGAAGTGTAAATATTGCCTATTGAAAATGATGTTCAGTGATATTTTATATGACAGCAGGAATTTCAAATGTGACAGTGGATCCAATATCACCGGGCTACTTCAATTTACCTGAACAATGATTCGATAACGTTTAAATTTCTGATAATCGAATAAAGCAGATAATATATTGGTTTAGGTAATCTGAGAGTCAGATAACCCAAATTCGTAATCACATTTTGACTTACCAGATTTGTTGGCAATGAAATTTAATTCTTTCGAAAGAGACCAAGTAGTGTTACATAATGTAAAATTTTCTTGTTTACATAGAACACTTTTAACATCGAAAGGAATCAAATTAACACTGAGATATCAACGCACCTGTACTTCAGTTCTGATTTATTTGTTTCAATTCTCCACTGGAACGGAGCACGTGTAACATAGTATATCGTAACCAACGATACGGTTGTCCAATTTTCTCTCACAATTATCGAAAGAATCGTTATTAACAGGGCCTAATCAAAACGTAAATTCTCTCGCAATACGATCAGCGATAATCAGAAATGCGCTAACATACGTGCAATCATGGTGATAACACCAGTTTCAGTGGTAGGTGTAGCGATAATAACAAACAGTGGCGGTGGTGGTACTTGCACCGGTAGTTAAGATAACGACAGGGACAGAAATTATTATCACGAAACCATAACTGTTCTAAAATATCTTTATTATCTGTCGCCAGCCAGTTTCTCATGTCGGCGATTATTATTGCTGTTTCTTTACCGCGAAAGGGCCGACTATCAGGCCACGTAGGAGATAATCGGTTAATCGCTGGAACTTAAGGCTTTCCGTGAACTACTGTACAAATCTGCTGGTTTCTGTTTGTAAGTGAAAATATTTGTTAAGTTAATGTATTCGATTCCTCGAATTTGTAGAATTCTTCTAAAATTGGAGCCTTCTATTGATTATTATCTCTGCCTGGAAGTCGAAGTGTGTTTTAAATGTTACATAGCGCGATAGCGAAATTTGATAAAGTCGTTAACACGTGACGCACGCATGACTAATCCGAAACTCCTCTCGCGAATACTTTTCCGAACGAGTGAAAATCCGTTATCGATCGATAGCGAGAGATTTGCACGATAAACTCCTCACGTTGCGAGTAATGAAATTTTGCACGCATCGTTTCGCACGATTGCGACCACACGTGTCACTCTGTTACTCTGTTGCTTTTTACGTAACGCCGTAATGCTATGTTACGTCTCCGGATATACATACGTAATTATACCGATCCATAATTCGTTGTCAATTTAAAAGAAACTATTAATACCTTGTCACCTTCGCGGTCTGATAAAAAGTATCGCTAACAGCGTTCCACGCTACGATGTAGAATATATTCTATTAACAATATTCCTCAATTGGGATTTCTGGGAATATTTTCGTGATGCACCATGCTCGCTGAAACCTCTATTCTGAAAAAGTCGTTGGCAACCAATCGAATTCATTCAATGGCTAAACCTAGCAGCGATAAATTTTCTTAAATGGCGTGCGAAAAAAACGAATGTCGTCGTTCAGCCGGTTTATTTCCGGTTTTTCCAGGGCAGAGGAGACGCGATGGATCATCGAAATTTCGAATGCAACCGGCAGACGCCTTCGGCTTCACGTGTCAACCGTTATCAATATCTTATCCCGATTAGCTAGGAGTAGCGTAATTAACACAGGCATGTATAATGAGCGAAAGGTACTCAATTTGCATATAAATACGTGTTACGTGGCATTGAGGAATAACCGAACGATCGGATTCACCAGAAACTCGGTAATGTCTCGAGTAGTCTGACTTGGCAATTTTTTTTTTCCAACGGGAAACCGCAGACATAATGAATTATAAATTAATAATTCAAGGAACGTCGATATTTCGTCGAATCTCTCGTCACTGCGCAACTATTTATCGGAGATTACATTTTTGTTTTATAATTTTTTGCCTGTTTTTATTAAGTATCAAAAAGTAATTTTCACCTTTAAGTCAAGGAAAAAGGATGAAGGGGAATAAACGATTAAAATCAATTCAATAAGTATACAAATAATGTGGGAATCAGTTGAAAACCAAACCTTTACGAAAATGTCACAAATACACCGTCTCGCAGAACGACAAAAATAATGTATGCAGGTGAAGCATCGTTAACAAAATCACGTGAAATTATTCATTCGAAACGAAACAATGGCAACGCACAACAGACCCGGAAATTTTAATTCGAAGCTTAATGGCGTCGTACAGGTTTCGTATAATGAACCTGCCGTATTACTCTCGCATTGGCATATTATATTAATCACACCTGTCTTTTGCAACTTTGATGTGCCAGGGTATGACGTCATATCCGGCAGAAGTCGAGCAGGTAAAGCAGCCGAGCACGAGCATTTGCATAATACGAGACATGTTACTCGCAGAAATGCGCGAGTATCGAGGTACGCGAGCGGTGAAACGAGGGAAGACCGTGGCCAGGCGTGAAAAAAAAAAAGAAAAAAAAAATTAATAATCATCGCAACCCACCACTCCGACACATCAGAGGTGCCTCGTTTCTTTGTACACGTGCGAAGTTCTTCCGACACTTCATCCGACGCTGTTATTCAAAATTTGATTCGTAACTGTTACATAGTAGCCACGTACACATTTGAATGTGCAATTAAATGACCATTAGAGCTGTTACTGTAATTAAAAGTTCATTTTTCAACGTTTCAGCGTGGAATGCGGCGGCTGCTTTGAAATGGTTATTAAAAAATTTTACAATTGAGAATTACAATCTACGAACAGGTGCAAGGAGGTTGGACAAAAATTAATTAGTGGAAATTAATGGAGATTTTGCGAAGTTAGTTAGAATTGGAAACGGTAGAACTGCGGTGGAATTCTTCCTGAGTTTTGTAGCATAAACTTTCTTAGAAAAACTAATTACAGTATAAACTTTCGGTCCACTGAATAATCATGATACTCGGCTCCAGTAATTCTATCTATGTTAACAATGCTACTACGGTACCTAATGCCAAAAAATAAATAAAACAAGATAATCCTTCCGCCCCCAGCAAAGGAAACAAAGAACTTTTAATCCACTGCGGTGTATTTGTGCGCATCAGACAAAGACAATAACGCTCGCTTAGGCGGCGCATTTGTTCATCTACTCTCGTTCCCATGAACTTCTTAGACGCTAAAGTAATTCAGTTGGAACCTCTTCTCGGGCTGTTCCACGTTGCGTACCACGCACTGCACGTGCCGTGGCGAAGTCGACTGCAAATTGGCATGGCGGTGTAATTTGCATAGCGGCTGGTGCAGCGCCGCGATGCAGTTCAGCGCGCACTGTGCACGCATATGCGAACGATAATAATTAACTATAATTGTCAGCGTCGATATTAACCATTGATCGAGGCACCGGATATTCGGGGATGCTGTCGACTGAGAAGCTGAGGAAAGAAAGTGCTAAAAAGAGGAAACATTGAAGGTAATTTATGAATAAATTTCCTATTTATATTTTCTGTAACATTAAAAACAAATTGACCATTACATAGAGCTTTTCAAACTGCATAATAATTGACTAATAAATAATTAATTTAAGTAACCATTCCCTGTTGGACAATTAATTCGATCCAAGAGCTTAATGGTTTATGCATTTACGTTTGAAGACAGAGAACGGTAATTTTTATGTAATCGTTTTGTTTGTGAAGGTAATACTATAAGGTAATAACTATTCATTAGAGGATTATCGGTAACAGGTTCTGCATCATTTCGCATTGCTCTTTAGCAGGTCTTGCAGCGAAGGGCGCGAAGCAGGAAATCGGCAACAGGAAGCTAATAAAAACAATAGACCTAGTTCTCGAGCCGTTTATCGGCATTGCACTTTTTCCTGAACGCGAGTGCTGCTGACATAACGTACCGTGGTTAATCGAATCGATACTCGACTTTATCGCGGTTCGAGTTTCCTCTAAAGGTCCATCCATACTCGCAGCACTACTATTTTAACGAAATCCATCGCCTAATATTTTACAACCAGGTAATTGTTAGTAAGATATAAACCTTTCGACAGGCCTTCGTTGTTGCATTTCTTTAACATTCCTGCCTTTATAAATAATCACAATTTCATGAATGTGTTTACAACTACTATTGAATGATATTACAATTACTAAAAAATTCGCGAAAGATGGTCGTCTATCACATCAAACCAAAACTTGAATACGATCCATGCTATCTAAAAGAATTTTGTTCTCTACATTTTATCAGTGTGGACCAGCCTTTAAGGTGCTAGGACGTATTTCACGCGAAATGCTCGCGAACGAGTGAAAATGACACCGAAAAACTAAAAGTATTTAACGACCACCGGCCACTCGAGGTTTCAAATGAATTTCTTAATGATTGATCGCCAATTGTGCCTTGCAGATTAAACGTACAAGCGATGGAGTTCTCGACGTAGAATGTTTAGGACCTATTTTGAAATGTTCCGTTAATCAAACTAAAGGTTTCATATGGTTTCCAATAAATAACAATGAAAAATTTGCCAGAGTTTCTAACAGCAAACGTGTTAACAATATCGGACACCGTTTTTAACATCTTCTAGTTCCGAGTCGGTTAACACCAGAATGCAAGGAATTCGCTGCCAGTATGATTTTTTCACGTGCGTTAGGCGTAAAACAACGTTCGAGTTTTATTTTACGTCTTCCAAAATGCGATTACTCGGCGTTCAGCTAATTTTTGAAAAACGATCCCCAGGTAGACACGTTCGCAGATGCGTGTCGATCATCGCGCGCAGACCAGCCTAAGAAGAAATAATCTGACGAACAATTTCCCACTTTGCATACGCGCAAACGCAACGACAAGCGAAATATTTTACGAGTTACCCGATTCTCGCGGAATTCGATGACACGATGGGAACGTTGTAAGACGAACCCGTGGCGCAACTGTACACGATTAGGAAAGTGTGGAATAGTCGTTTACAAACAACACGAAACTTCGAACTCGCGAGAAAGTGACAATTTAGTACAAATATTCAGTCGATGCAAATATGGAACAGGGTTTCTTATATTTCATCCCCTCTACCATGTAAAGGAAAATTATTTTGGCAGACGTTCCCAAAGTAGAATTATCATTATCTTTGAATATATTTCAAGATAGTTTTTTTGCAATAAAATCCTGTTATTTTATTATTACAGGTACTAAGATGTCGCGACAAGATGACTCTGTTTTCACGCTCTCGCATGGGGACCGCGCAGAGAGCGGTCTACTTCTCGCGACTGCTACTTCCTTTATTTTCTCCTTGACATCCGGTCGACGCGATTTCCGGAAGCGAGTAAGACGAGAGGCCGAGCAAGCTTCATTCACAAGAGCCCTGACCGACGCGCTGTTTACGAATCGCGGCGGTTTACGTGTTCGCCGCGTACACGTGACACGTGAATTCGGGGAATTCGTACAGGGTGAATCATGCAAAGTGGTCGGCTATCAAAGGAACACTGGGAACTCCCACGCGCTGATTGCGATAAAAATTCAACTGGTGCTTGACGCGAAACAATGTCCTGACCGAGAGATACTAAAAATATCTCTAAAATATTTCGAAGCGTTTTTAATTAATGCATGAAGAAATTAGCGTATTCTCTTCGAAACAGCACAAATTATGGGGTCGAGAGAAATTTCAGTGAAACACAGAACGTTTCGAGCATGACTCAACGAAAACTAGGGGAGAAACGAAGGATAAATCCTTGAACCAGCAGACTGCAGGCTAGCTCGCGTGATCTAAAGCTCTTACTGACATAACTCTCGCACTTACGTGTTGGACTTCATCCGCTGTTCGTTGTATCTCCGATGAAAGTCAAGCAGTTCGTCCACCAGACCGGCATCCAACATGGCGTCGACCCTGCTGTCTAGTCGACAATCGAGGACTTTCTGCAAGAATTTCGGAGAAAAGATGTTAGAATTAATTAATGGCTTCGCCCACTTGGTTTTTGTTTTGTTTTACGCTTTATAACTGGAGCTTTGATCAATTTATTTCGCATAATTTGAGATTCTCGACTACGCGCTCTGTGTCATTTCAAAATTCTCGATTGATTTTTTAATTAATAAAAAAAAAAAAGAAGGGGAAGAAAGTCCTTCTTCGTCAGCCTTATTTCTCAATGCAGAATCAAAAATTTGTTCAGCTTCGCTCGTTTCCTTTTTCGAGAAACCTTCGTAGCGTTTACACGTGTGAAATAGAACCCTGATAAATGAGCTACTTCTGCCGAGGACACGTACCTTTATTAGCATTCCTCCAGTGCGAGGGTAATGAAGCTACTTGTCTAAAAGACACGTACCTATAATAGCGTTCCTCCAGGTCTAGAGAAATGTATAAACAAAAGAGCCAACGGCTACTCCTTAAACTTTTAAGTAGAAATTACTTTAAACGAGTTAATAACTAAGCTACGACTATTGAAGACAAAGGGTGTCGTCAGAATATTTGTCCAAGCATGGTATTAATCCATACATCACAGGTAGATTTTTATTAACATTCCTCTAGTGTTACAGTAACGAACTAATTTCTGACAAAGTCTCCTTTGATAACATTCTTCCAGATAGATACACCACTTTTGAAACTAAATAAATCTCCAGTATATACTCTGTTCAAAGGACTCCAGACTAGTTGACGACGACCAAGTTACCTAACCAAGAAATAACATCACGAATTCCAAGTCCACACGAATCCCTCGCTTAATTTTAAATAGTACTCCAATACTCCGGATAATTACCCATCCGTCAAACCCAGGAAAGATGACTGTTTTGCCGCTTAAAGCTCATTTTCTAAAGAAGAGGAGCTCGTAGATCCCCTCACGGTCGATCCCTCGATATCTCGACGATTTCGATAGCCCGCAGAGAATTAGATACCGCGGGACGAGATAATCACTGCTATATTTCGTCCAGGGGGAGCTCGATATCAATGAACCGTGTAAGTTACGCAAGAGTTCGAAAGCTGACCCGTATCCCCTGAGAAAAAGAAAGAACGACACCATCGTCCACGGTGGCCTCCAACAGGTTTGAAATTAATCCCGTCCTCTCTCACTCTAGGACTACCTGTCTCTCTTTCTCCCGTTCCGTACGTATTCGCTAATAGCTAAAACGCGTTAGGAGAGTTCCGTGTCCTCGAAATCGTCCACGCGCAAAATCTGACTGGTCAGGCATGTCGTGTATCGAAGGCGATAAACCAGTGACGTGACTCGATTCTCAGGTACGCGTTAGAAACAAACGAGAGAAAAAAAAAAGGAAGGGTGTCATACATCGGAATATTCGTCCCAGGACGGTGTTAACGGAGTCACATATCAGGGACGCGAATGGAATTAATCAAATATAGGGATCATGTTCTTTGCAAAGATCTATTTCTGGTGGTACAACTTTCACCGAGTCGGAATTTTGTTCATTCCAGCAGACATCTTGGAGCCTGTTTGGTGACTCTTTCCTCATCGTCCAAGGGCAAGATTTTCTGTATAATTTTAGTATAGGATTATTTCATTATTTCATCCATTTTTTCTTGTATTCTTACCTTTGTTTCAGGTTCTCTTAGGTGCGAAGAAATAATCAAATTTAAATACAAAGTGAAAAACATTAACTATATTTCTTTTTATATAAAAGTCTACGTTCAGCAATTAATCAGCTGAAAATAAATTGTACGGATTCTCGGTATCAATGCCATCCTCGAGGTGTGTCGCAATTTTTATCCGCTAATTAAGAGGACCCACCAATTAAGGATACTTCATCCAGACACAAAAAGGAAGGAAGAAGTAAAGACGGTATAAAAAAAGAAGAGTATTACGAAAGAATGAATACATCGATTCGATACCGTCGCAACTGTAATTAAGCGAATTGTTTGCATAAGAGAATAACTTTTGCCAGTCATAAATTAACAGAGAGGAATCACGTTTGATGAGTTATTCATAACTTTACGGCATTCCTTTATTTCGCCTTAAAACACGAATAAATATACTTTTGAAAGGCACGAGTCGATTAGGAATTCCGATAAAGGCAAACAAATTGTACGCGTGCAAACATTAGAAGGTAACGAGAGATAGGTTTCACGGGAATGGTTACACAAAGCTGTCGAAAGTGTGTGCCCAAAAGTTAGCATTGTCACGTCGAAAGCAAACATGGCTTTGGACGTGGCTTGTCTACCCTGTTCTTGCTTTTTACTTTTGCTTCCAATAGAAGACCACCGACGTCGTAACGTGATCATTAATATTTCCAGTGTATATCGGAGAATCGTGCAGCCTCGATGATCGGATACGTGTCAGATCAAGGAAACTATTAATATTCCTGTAGCCAATACGCGTGTGTTGGGCGATTTCATTCCTTCGGGCAACATTTGCAATTCGCTGAAAGGAATGCTCACAAGTGAAAATACGATCCGTGGTCTTTGGGGGGGGATGCGAATGGAGCAGACGTTTATGATTATTTGAAGTTTCTAAAGTCGAGATTGTATAAAAATTTAACGAGTCTGGCGCATGAACCGACTCCTTGAACTTTGTCAAATTGTTCTCACACTCGTTCACGTTTGAAACGCGACCTCCGCAACCCGTTTCGGCCGCATTCACTTTAAATCGTGTTTAAATGCCGGTGAGCTCGCGAGCTACACCCGAGCGCCCTCGCTGTTCATTCATGGCCAGCAGCCGTGTCAATGACGCACGATCCACGGAGTCGGTGTTTGATGTCCACACGGTACATGTGCACCGACGTCACGTCGACCACGTGCCACAACTACGTTTCACTCGGCGTGTGTAACCGAACCAACGTGTTTTCTCATCAATTAACCGCCTCGGGCATGACGTACATTACAATGTACACGAACCTTAACAATATTGCCCTCCGCGCGAAATAATTTACCTCTTATCCCCTAAATACCATAGGCGAATTATTCATTACCATTAGATTATTAGTTACAGGTGGAAGAAATATATTTAACGGTATTGTGTGTGTATTTGGTATAAATTTTGCTTGAGAAAAGTATGAATTATAAGACTTTGATAGGAGAAAGGAAGAAAAGAACAACGAAGCAAAGGAAGATCTTGTAAATTTCACGATCCGACACTCGAACGTGTGCTTTCAGCACGTTTTAAAGGGATTAAACAATAACGAGGATGTTTAGTGGTAATTAAGATGCAACGATAATCGTCTCGGACAATCTGCACGCGAGGGTTGGTTGGCAGATGGGGGGAGGGTGGACGGAAGCCGATGGGGAAGAGCTGTTGCGCTTTTACGAAAATTTGTAAACGGCCCGGAGGGTTCCGCGTTGACGTGATCGAGAATGGTCAGTTTGACGGTAAGTAGCGACGGGGTTTGATCCTGCTCCTGATTAACCCTTCGACGACGTCGAGGTAAATTGCACCTTCACACGGAACATAACTTAATTTCGTTGGAAGGAAGAAAGGACACCGAGTATTTTAAGCAGGGCGGTTGGATCTAGATAAGAATCTTACAATTTCATCCATTAACGTTTCGCGGTTGTCCTTTTCGGAAAGAGGTAACGTTATACTACTGATTAAAAGTAGTACAATTTTTCATGTATATTGAAAAAAAAAAAATTGTCTTTCCTTCAATTTAAATTGATAAAAGAAATATTGTATCATTTATCAAGTACTCGAAATTTTGATTTAGGTAAGAATGTTGCCCATTTTTGTTGGGAGTGATGGTGTTCCCGTGTTTGGTTCCAAAGGGTGTCCATAGATGGCGCCTCATGGTGGTTTCAGAGTAACTTTTTTCAAACCCATACACTATTTATATACGTAAAAGCTAAGCCATTTAATTATTAAATTCTGAATAATTAATGTTGATTATTAATATCAATCCTAAATTGTTCAATTCTATTATCCTAAATCTGTCATATTTTAAAATATCAAGAACCAAAAGCGTGCAAATCACGACTACACTTCTATATATATTAAAACAAACCACAGCAAATATATAAAATTTAAAAAAAAAAAGAAAAGGAATAACACTTGTAGGCAAGACATTCGAAACGACCGTCAATTGCGTTCAGAATCTTTTCCCTGTAACGACGAGACACGGCCACTCTAATATATTTCATTTGGCGAAGAAATAAAATTGAAAACGGTTAGAAGAAACCGGGATCCTTGGGAGTAGTTTATCACCTCGCTTTGTTACATCTCGGAGTCAAGCTTGAAAATAATCGAGGTTAAAGAAGTGAAAGACTTAAAAACTGGCGCGTAACAATCCCCCGACGGCTATCTCTTCTCTTTGATATCCGTAATTACCTTTGTGATCGAAATATATTACCCATCGTTGTCGAAATAAAAACTGCCAACGTAACGGTCACAATTGCGGCCATATGTCAGTCAATTATAGCGCCTCGGTCAAGAAAGTAGCAGTATCTCATCCAAGAACAGCCCCTCAACTATGTAACACGACCGGAAACTGGCCACTAGACAAGGTAGCACATGATAAATGAAGTGGACGACTCTGTTTCATGGCTGCGACATAAGGAACGTCGACGACGACGATGACTCCGCGTCATTGACTCGAGCAACGTAATATCTGGGTGTTCCCGTTAATAGGTAAAGACTGGTAATTCAGTCTTGACAACGAGAAATTTATTTGCAACGTTTCTCTGTATCGAGATCTGATATAATTAAAACTATCTAACATTTCCGATGAGAATTCCATGACCTCTTGACCTTTTTCTATAATATAATCTATAATATTTATGCTTACACAGATCACACCAAGTTCTCGGATTAATCCCCGTCCTTAACATTAAAAGAGAATATATAAATAGAGATACACGACCCACAAGAAACGCAAATTATTATTTTTATGTAATAGTTGACCAATAACTCGCCAAGGCGAGAACTTCTTCCTACATTAACCATTTTATGTAACTATCGCTCCGGAATTCCCCTGTCGTAGATATTTGCTCTTTCTATTATTATTCACACTCTGTGCCGAACGGAGAGAGGATCGCCCGTTGGGTTTAGCTAAATTTTTAGAAATTTCACCTTGGAAACAGCAGTGATCGCAGCACGGGCGTGTATGTTAGCGCAAGCGTTAGAATAAACCGCTTCTCGAACAGGGTCGTGAAAATTCGCACGCGGTCACCTTCCTCCTCGTCTACAACTACTGTTTCTTCTGGAAGGACCTTGGCACGATTTACGAGCCAACGAGGCGAGCGAGGCTTTCTAGTTTCGGCTTTCTGTTCCTTCGCTTTCTGCTAGCCACGGGTGAAACCAGAAGGAATCTCTATTAGGGCGTCCCAGAAACCATTGCGCGTTTCGGTCACTTTGCTATTAATTTCGGTTAATTTAAACGAGAGTGCGAGTCTCTGTTAATTCTGTCCATTTCCGAGGTGAACATGCTAGAGCAATCTGTGCGTTTCGATACTACGAAATAGAATAGAATCGGTAATAAAGACGGGAAAATTTAATTTAAAACAACAGATAGTAATTAATAGTGTTACAACGGTCTCTTTCGACCGTTAGCGAATGTTTGTTTGCTTTGAGAAACATCGAGACGTGGAACACTCGCAAATGTCAGCGTTCTAATATTTTACGGCGCGGACGATAGAAAAAGTCGACGAAAAACAACCCCACAAAAAGGTGTTAGTGGTAATTACAATGTATCAGGGGATACACTGTAACAACACGTGGCAAATAGGTTGACTCGCTTCGAGTCAATAAAGTTCTTTGGGCGTTCGAAGAAATACAGTTTAGAGTCCAGTGGAATCCTCGGCACGAGATGGCGTTCTATGTATTATTTATCATCAGAAATGCTCGAATGGCTATCTTAATTTAAATAACGAATTTAGACGTTAATATGTTGATATATTCCAAATAAAGAGGAATCTACATGCATTCGAATTTCGCGACACCACGAAATTAATACGCCAATTAAACGAAACTCGATCACGGTTGGAACTCACAATTACGTTTTTGTCGAGATTCGTATCTCGCCGTTGGTCGATATTAATTTTCATCCCATTCGCCGACGACAAAAACTGCGAAACTTCATGCTGCGTCATTTATCGTACCGTTTGTCCCCTCGGCTTAGATGTGTTTAAGATAAATTTAGATTTATCGAGTCGAGCCACGCATACGTGATCGCGTTTTTTTTTTTTTTTCATTCTCCCGCGATCGAAGCTGTCTGCAACGACCTTTCCGCGAATCAATGGTCCCGTCTGAAGGTGAAAAAGTCAATGGCTCCACGAATCCTGATTTGGTAAACGTGCACGCACTTAACGCGCACACGTAACTACCTCGCGCGTGGGCGTGAATGTTCGATCATTCCTTCGCAGGCGAAACGGCTCCGTTTCGCAGAAATCACGTGCTCGAATGTCCAAGTATGATATCGGGGTAACCTTGAAATTATAATTTTCGTACAACTCTCCCGGCGAGCGTAATTATTGGATCGGCTGAGGAGACGGGCAAAAAAAAAAAAAATTATAAACTCGCGACGAATACTAAGAAAGTACATGTAGATAATAACGAAAACAAAATGAGGAGTTAAAAACGTTACAAAAAAGTTTCATTTATATTTAGAATACGAATATAGAGTTTAAATATAGATATAGCCGTTTCAGCAGCCTATATCTTTTTCGATATTAATTTATAAATCTTCTCGGAACATGAAACACGTAACAAAAAAATATCACAAGTAAGAAAAAAGATCTATCTACATAAATCGAGTACTAATGCACGCCATGTATCTTTTACATTAACTTAATCGTTGATAACGCTACTATCTAAAAGAGCCAACGATCGCTAAACTTAGGAATACCAAGGAAGCTCCGTCCACGAACGGTTTCACGCGCTCGTTCGAATTTTTCTAGGGACGGCATGCGCCGTGTAATTTGCAGAAACGATTTTCGTGGAAAATCAGGGCACGCCGTCGGCGTCGACGCGGCATTCGTGAGAATACGCGAGCGTCGATTCTCAGGTCGGCAGAAACGAACGGCTGAAGGGAGAGAATAGAAGGGATACAAACGTATTGAAAAAGACAAAAAATAGAAAAGGGGAAAAAGAAAATTACCGACCATCGGGAGCCCTCCAGGTCCCGATAAACACTCGAGATGCACACCAACTAAATTTGGACGCTAATGACACGTTTCCCGTTCGTTTCGTGCAGCAAATTCGATCGTCTTTGCTTATTATCATAAGATCTCCGCGGTAATGGTACAATGTTCCCAAAGACTGACTCGGAATCACCGGCGTCATCGATCGCGTGGGATTAGCGTGGTTACACGCAACTAAACGGGTGCAGCGGGTACCTTGACGCTAAATGCACCAAAGGTGCGAAAAGAGACCTTTTGGTGCTGGTAACTTGGAACTGAGAAACTCCTACGAAACGTATAGACTGTTAGGTTTCAAAAATTCCTTCGAAAATTGTATTTGCCCGAGTGCACGACGAGGTATTCCCTTTAAGAGGGAGTGTCGCGATGCTCGAACCAATTATGGTCCCTGAATCGTTGACAAAGTCAGTCAGTGGAAAGCTGGCATGAACGCAGTCAGTCACTGGAAAGCCGGGGTCACCGAATTTCTCGTGCGAATCAGGAAACGATTCGTCGGAAAATGAAAGGCACTAAGAGGGGCAGGTGCATAGCACTCTGCAGATAGGAATCATTCGTCGCGACAATGATGGAAGAAAGCACCAAGAAAAGATATGCTTAAAAAACAATATTTGGGTGTTTTACAAAGGTGAAAGCTCCCTTAAAGCGCGTACCCACGAATGCAGGCTGACCCGGTTCTCTATTTTCGGGCTGCAAACCAGCTAGCCACGATTTCTTGATCAAAGGGACGTTACGGATAGCACTATGAATCCCCGCACTTGTATTTGTGAAATCTGAGCAGCATCCAGTCAACCTTGGCGGTATAACCGTGCCCGGTTTTATTTCAAATTGAATGGAAAGTATTTGATTTAATAATTGATTTAGTTCGACCCAAGGATTTATATGTCAAATGCTACTGACAATCGCGAAGAATTAATCCGAAAAATAGCGAAGAAATCATGATGGCATCATAAACGCAGCCATTCGCGAATCATCTACACTGACATTTATTCCTGCCATTTCGACTTGCGTAAACATCATAAAAACATAAAAGTCTTAAATACCGTAATCCAGTATATTAAAACTTCAAAGAGTACGAACACTTCCACAACATTGTATACTTAATGTTCCGATTGCAAATCGTTTTTTTTTTTTTATTTTAAATTTATTTACTAACCCGTTAGGTCCATTTGTCAACAATCGTCCCTCGGTTCGTTGCCTCGTTATTTTCCTGAATAACAGACGAGTACAAACTTGAACACATAAATAAAAATCGAATACCAGAATTAATTTACAAAAGATTAAAAATTTGGTTTTCAACCCGCGCTCACTATCAATTAACTCTTATCGCGGCCGAATGTTCAAGGCTCGAAGGCCATGGCTGAGCAGTGTCAGGCATCTCGAAATTCGATTCTAAACACCGTCAGCACCTCCATTACGCTACTCGCAAATCGCAAGGGAACACATTTTCCAGTTATGCGTAATCCTCCACTCGACTCCGGTGCCATAATCGCTCGGTATGAGTTAACTTGTCACGTTTCGTTCGATATAATTCGTCGTCTCCATGCAAAACAGTCCGAGGAAAAAAATTAATCCCGCAATAACGATATTATACTTGTTTACGGTAATAATATCATTACCACGTGTTTTAAGACCTCGATCAATACATATCAACAGGATTAAATCAGACTTTGAAAATGTAAATAATAGATACGTGATTCTAGAGAGGATGGAAATGAAAGATTCATTAAACGCACAGGAATAGAATGATAGCCGCGCAACGTCGCTCAATTTTCTACCAATCGTCTGGAATCCCGACGAACACAAATATCGCTAGATAGAGGGTTTGGAAATACCTTCGTTCCGATGGTAAATAGAAATGCAATCTTAGTTGCCATCGGCGAAAGAAATGGAACCGTTTTGCGACTGACGTCAGCCTTTCCCCGTCGTCGATTCTTCGTTCCCTCTCTGAATTTTGTTGCTCGTATTTCGCATACAGATCTAACGAGAACGGTGGTTTTGGACACCGCGGCACGCATGGTATTTCCGGCAACTCATACAGATGCAAAGAAACGACGGGATCGAGGGAGGCAGGGAGGATACCAGCGAGACGAGGAGCTTTTTATTACCGTCGAATTCGAGTCGCAAGCTCGCGAAAGAAAGCACGTGACGAGACGTATCGCCACCGCGAATGAGAAATATGGCGGGCCGTTTCTTGCACAGACTTTTTTCGGTCCAGGAAAGTTACGACGATGCTTCGTTTGATTCTAATATCGTTTTTGGTGAAATTTTTCAAAATTATTCTAGAATAAGACATATTTGAAAAAAGGTCAGACATCGATCTTGGATACTGTTCATTTATATAAAGATATAAAAATCTGTCTATTCGTATAAAGATACAAGCATACATGCATTTTTATCGAACCCTCGTAATTAACTCCAGCACATCGACTTCACCTCATAAAAGCATTACGTTGATAATAGAAGTGGGATAAGAAATCTGCGTGAACCTATCGTTAATGGAGACGTCAGATCGAAAGTAACAGGTTCATGAGCGCTCAAAGAACAGCACCGGGCAGCCCTTGTAATTGCTTTATTAATAGCAACGTAGTCGGCGTTAAGAGCTCGTTGGGATCGCGAGCAACGGCACCGTGGGAGGCGGGTCTAATTTTAAAAGGCGCACTCCGTCCTGAATTTCAGTCGCGTTTACATGGAACCGACAGGGCATAACCACCAGGGCACGGGGTCTTCCGTTTCACGATCGAGCGACACGTGGGTTTCCCTATCGTTCGCTTCCCGGATCTTGAGGTATAGCAATGAACTCAGCGGCTCCAACTTCCGGGATGATTTTCACGGAGCCGCGATAAGGGCAACGCGCAATCATCCTGGTCCAAAGTTCTTCGTCGCTGGCCAGGACGAACTGAATGCTGCAGAGTGATTCCACGAGAATGGAAGACTTTGATCCTCTTCGAAGAACTCCATCATCGATGCGTCATACGCGGTGTGTGTCATGGTTGTGGTAAACGATCTTAATATTTTGAGGGAATTTTATGTGTTGTTTAATTCGAAGGAAATATACCAGGGATGTGTCACGAGAAGGAAAATAGAATACATGTTCCAGGATGTAAAAGACGGATAGCGAGAAGGTAGCTATTTTAATGGACCGAAATCGAGCTCGAGGAATGGCAAGTTAAAAATTCTATTTAGAAATAATTACACAGAAAGTGCCGAATACGCAACTGAGGCGTCGCCTTTCTCTCCTCGAAGGGTTATGTTTTCAGCACATATTTTACGCGTCTTACCTCTGCCTCGCCATTCATCTCAATTGTTGTAATTTTTTCGTCACGACACACAAGTTTTCCAGTAACAAGTTAATTGCAGAACCCCATAATTACGACGTTGCCCAGACGTTCTGGCGGCGAAACGATCACGGAACAGCCCCGGTTTGTTTCGAGGCATCCCTCGTAGTGGGAGTTTAATATGTACATTTTTTCCGAATGACGTTTTCGCGGGGGATATTTACGTCGTGGGGGAAGGAAAGCACTCCGATGGCGGTATTAAAAGCTGTCCTCTCGGAATGAAATACTCACGAAGCGACGACGAAAGAGGAAAACGATTCGGGGACGGTCGAATTACGATCGAAGTGTGCGTAATGGCACGAGGATGCGAGAAATAAATTTCTCCATGGCATCTGGGTAGAATTATTCGAAATATTCATGAGATCTTCTTGGATACTGCAGAGAATGTACTTAATCGTTCATTTTTATTTAACTTTGCAACATTGAAATTTAAGTTTAATGATTTCTGGTCAAATGCGTTTTGTTAAAACTGTATCGAAACAGGTAAGTATTCGAAGAGAAAGAAAAATATTATGCGTCGCTATCCCATCGTCTCCTATGTAGTAGTCAGTGTTTGGGCAAAGTGCAGAGCACGCGAAGCCGAAGCATCTAGGAAAACCGCATTTAATCCTTTGCGGTCGGAGCACGTTAAGCGATGGTCGCGGTTACAGCGAGCTGCAAAATTATTACCGTGGTCAATATTATCTTGTGCCACATTCGAATTCGAGGACATTTCTGTAACGATCTGGCGTACTATGAACCACCTATTCGATATATTCCACTTCCATAATTGTTTTTCATTTCTGTTGTATTCGATTATATTTCAAGAATGTTTACGTTTCATTCGAAAACTATACTCGCCATTTAAAATCGCTAGTCGAAGAAGTACATTGACACGAAACATTCCAATTTGATGAATTACGTAATCAGATCATGACCCACCGCATTTAATGAAACGATATCGTTGAGCATGCACAATTCATTTCGTGATTAAGTGCAGGCATATTTAATGGCGCATTAGTAGCCACTTTGTAGCGTAAAGTGGTCACGCGTGCCAGCGCAGTGTGACAAATACCTAGTGACGCTAAAATAAAACCGGTGGTTTGCGAAGGCGTGACGTTGGGGGCAGGAAGTGACAACACATCCTCGTTGCGTATCGCAGGAGCAAGCGAACGCCTACGAACCAGCGACAGGTGGTATTCACGTGGTGCCACCGGGAATTCTATTCCCCATTGAAATATTAATATACACGGACGAATAATTTATATCAAACACCGATAGTCACCGATGATTACATAAAAATCTTGTTTTATCGTCAACAAAGCAGCTCCAAAGGACTCGTCAATGAGGATCATCTCTGACAGCCTCTGCTGCTGTTATAGCTAGCCAAGTTACAGAGCCAAATAAATGCATAATCACTCAGTGATTACGTTACGAATACTCCCATGATTCGCTTCTCGTTGTCTCAGTCTTCACCTCAGGGATCTGATCAAACATGTTGAGCTGTACATCTCCACCAACGACCTGTCCTCTAATCAAATTTAATTCCATCCAACCACGTTCCCTTAAGGCGCAGGACACCCTACGATCTCGGAGACCGTCCCTGGAACGTCCCTGGTCAACTCATCGCGTAATTGGTCTACTTTCTGCCTCGGATAACGGGTTCGAGGATAGTTCTCGCGCGCAAAATTGCATCGTCCGATCAAAAATGCCAAAAACACGGGCGAAACGAGAGGCTACTGGTGTTCTCGCAGGAAGTGACGACATATCCTCGGCATGTGTCCCAGGAACGAGTGGACGTGTGTACAAAACGGCAGCTGTCGTCCAAGTGGCATTGCCCTGTTCGCTTCAAAGTTGCGATTCTCGTTGCGTGCGATCGCACGCACGCACTCACGTACGCAAGAAACTGCGTATCGCGGGAGGAAACGAGATGCAAACTGTCTGGGAAGGAAGTAGGAAAGAAAGGGAAAATGGCGGGAATAAAATGAAAGGAAACGAGCAACGCGGGAAGGAGCAGAAGGACGAAGAAGGGCGAGGAGCAAACGCGGCGAGGAAAGAGGTGGCAGTCGAAGTCGGCGTGGCATCGCCAGATGCGCGGCACATTTTAATTAACGTCCAGACATCCTCCGAGACGGGTGACCCCGAGCTCAGGGCCATCCGATGACCCTTTTCCCAAGCGACCATCTCTCTCCAGTTCGGGGAACGAACAGGAAGTGGTCTCCCCTTTTCGCCACGGAGAATGAGATTTGCTAGCCTGGCCTCGCGATAATGGCGGCATAACTTCGACAAGCTTCCTCGCGAATGTGTTTCAACGTGGTTTGATAAAGTAGCCGTAACACCAGGACACGTTCGACCGATGCTACAATCCTTGGCGAGCGATTAAAATTGTTTTGCGAATTTAATATATTTTTCAAGAATTTTCAATCGAGAAATATATTTCCCGTGGATTCCTATTTTACCAGGTCTGAATTGCCAATCTCTGCCACGAGATTCGACACTGCTATGCAACTGTCTAATATTTAGCGCGTTAAATGAAACATCTGTTCTATAATTAATTTCCAGTATGTTTCAGACACATGATGTATAATCTCAATTTTATATTTCGATCTTAATAAAGTAGTAAACTGAAATATATTAGAATAATATTGTCTGTGTTTAAACTCATCTCACAGAAAGTGAACATTAATTCGTAGAATGAAATATCGAGTTGCTCGGTGCTCGGCGCAATTCGAAGTTAAATATTAGAACAATTACACATAATTGTAAGTTATATCGCTATACTGGATTCTAAGAAAATTATCATGTATTTTTGTATCCGGTGCTGTACACCGAAGTACCGATAAACACGCAGCCCCGTGTAAACACAGAACGTACACACTCCCGTTCATAAGTTACCGAACACTCGCTAAATATACACAATCGAGGTAAATAAATGAAACCTTGGATCAATACCGGGAAATAATCAGGAAATTGCCTGACATTATAAACCTTTTTTATTCCTTCTGTGCCAAACTACTAAATTCAATCCTGAAGTCATATCCACGTGTTACAATACATAAAGTGCAAGAATGTATCCTTTAGAAAATGATACCTATCTGTATCCAAATTTGTATTCACCTCGATATAAACAAGTGTCCAACAACGATAACAGTAATGATAAAAACAACATACCGATACAAATCAATATTTGTACAATCACATTTTGTTTCTCCCAATAACACACGATATTTTCATTTATGAACGACTACGTACATCACGTATCGCGACAATCCGTACGAGCAAACGTGAAATGTGTACGTTGAAGCTATCTCCACCGGTGAGTTGATAGTGCACGAAAATCGATCGTTAATCGCGATTCCGTCGTTCCGTTTAGCGGAGGAATGCTCGTACACTTGATACTCCACACCCACACATTCAGGATAACGTCAACGCGCCAACAGGGGCGACGTTGATATGAAACTTCCAAGGTATGATTTCACATTCAAACATATACGAAATACACTGCTTTACAACTTTCCATGCGAGGGTATCATTATGGAGGAAATTTATTACATAATTTGTTGCGCGACGAATGTCGAAACCACCGAATAATTTATAATTTAGCTGAACAAATCAATATTTTCATTATACATATTACTTCACAGAATTTGTACGACATCGAATCCCTTTAAAATTATCATTTTCTAAATTAGTTAAACCATCATATCCTCCTTATGCGATGGGGATGTATGATTAACTTAACGAGGTCTATAGCAACTATAATGTGCAATTAATTTAATGGAGATTATCACAATTATATCGTATGATTAATTTAACAGGGATTGCCGCAATTATATTGCACCGTTGGCAGAAAAGCATTAGTATCTCCCTCGAGGTGAATAATTTCGAAAACAACGTTGGGAGCGAATGAAAGAATTTCTAAACGCGCGGCGCCTATCTCCGTCCCTGAGGTTGTACGTCGTCATACCTGCACGTTGGATTACGTTGCCGGCGAGTCAGTCATTCATAAAAATAACGCGGCCGGCGCATGCGGATACTACTACTACGAGAGGCATTCAGTGCTCGGCGTGCACGTAGTACGATGCGCGTATGCGACGTAAAACGTACACACGCTTAAAAATGCGGATACATTCATGCGGTTATTGTGCAGCTAGGTGAGCGTAACCCGCCAGGAAAGGGGAAGACAAGAAAGTGGAGTCGGAACGACTCGTATCAGACCGTGTTGCAGCGCAGGTATTACAATGCTAATCCGTTGCATTACGTTGGTCTTCGTAACGAGATTATCGACTAATGGAAAAATCCTGAATACTCCCACCCTTCTTCGAAAATTTCAAACTTCGGTGAAAATTGTTTCGGCAACGTTGCGTTACGGAGCATCTAAGTATACAACAGTTTCGTATAACCCTCATGTGTGAATTTTCATTTATTTTTAATTAAATTTCTATTTTGTTTATTATTTTCATTTCTGGTTCGGTGGAACATTATCTACTTTGAAAGGTATTACAGGTATTACAATTATCGGGTTCGTTATAACTTGGATGGAAAAAATCTCAACACCTAATGTTAGAAAAGCCATATCCTCTATGCAAATTAATTTTCTAGGAAGTTTAGTGTCCGGATGAATCATAAAATATGATTTACAACAAATTGCCATGTAAGTTCAATATTATGCAACCACAGTACTTTTGCGCTTACCGCGAACTGTCAATAAAGTATGAAATCTACGCAGAAACTCTGCGACTCGGAGAAGATTAAAGCAAGGTTTATACCTCTGAAAATATCTCTTTACATGTTTGAAGCACGATACCCATTCAAATGTTTCCTTTAAAACATGTACGAATTTTTTGGATATACATTTATAATTGATTGATTTACTTGAAATATAAGTAGCATTTTTACTTTCCACCATACTACAAGAGTCGTTGCATTGCGTTGTAGGAATTCGCTTTTAAACGATATCAGCGCAAGTTCTCTAGTAAACAAAATATCGTTGATAAATCGGACAAGCAAAAAAGTTCTTAGCCGATAGTAAATGAAGTAGGAAATGAATTGCTCGTTCTAGCAAACGGATAAGATAAACCAGAAGTTTACACTGTAATCTTCCTTCATTATTTATATTTACAAACAGACTTTCGAAGCGAAATATTTACTTCGATCACTTTGCGGAAATGATTAAAAAGAACTTCCCCGAACTTCGTAGAAGTGCGTCGAAAATAAATATTTACTCTTGAAGTAACTATCAAGTCCAAGTGCGTCGAGTTATTTCATGTTAAATCCCATAAATGCAAATAAGATATATACATGCATTTCAGTCATCATATCGACAAGTTGTCGATGTAAAAATTCATGTAAAAATAAATTAGTGTATTTCAAATTGCGAATAGGGACATACTCCAGAGGGTATACAGAAACCGCGGATGTATTTAGATACACTTAAACGCACTTATGTTTCGCGCAATAATTAGTGCCGTTCCATGAATTAGCCATCGAGACTGGTTCCTTTCTCATCGTCCGCCATCGCGCAAAGAATTCGAGGCTCGAAAAAAAAATTCTCGCGAGACTCGTGAGAGCCGCGTAGCCCTCTCTCGTTTCTGTCGCCGGAAGGAAACGAGTTCTGCTGCGGAAGATGCGAATCGAGTACCGAACCGTGGACAATGTCGCGGAATCGTGCCAAATGGGAAGCAGCTCTCCATGTGTATACCAATACTCCAATACTTGAATATTAGATACCGTTAAGGTTGTCGTATTTGATTATACTACTACAGAACTGAACAAATTAATTGTTCGAGAAAGAGAGAGAGAGAGAGAGAGAGATTTGTATGGACTTTAATTGTATTTTGACTCTATAGTTTCGATTGCAGTTATATTTGTTTCTTTGTTAAATTGAGTAGGAAATAAAGACGAGTGGTCGATAAAGGGGCGTGGTCGCTAATGGGAACGGTTACTAGAGGAACTACGATTTACTGTTCCGTGTTTCAGCTAAAGATGGATGATATTAAGAGACATAGTTGATATCAACCTGAAGGCAAATATCTATGTTACTTTTTATATTCTAATATTGTTTGTCAAATAACAAGTTAATGTTGTAACAAAAGTAGAAATACATAGGTTCAACGTTCCCTCGACTTTAGAATTATAAAACTGCATGTCGTATTGGGTACATATAATATAAGTAAATACATTTTGTTTTTAACGGAAAAAAGATATTCAACCATCGAAAGTGACAGTCGCTCATGTCCCACTTATTTCTAACGAGTTTTATTGCTATATGCCACCGATTTCTCTTGCACCAGTAGTCTAGATACATATTTCTATCACTTACCAGAATTAGACTTTTATTCAATATTAATCAATCCTATTAACAGGCCTTTTATATCACAGACCGTCTCCTTAACCTGAACACGAAACTTGATGGGATATACACTTTTACTGTGGCTCAAAAAAATAGAATCTTTTTATATTTCGTTACTTAAGATTTTTGAAATATTTCAACGAAATTCTCCGTTAATATTTTCGTCGTACAATCCATGAACAGGTCCGTCAGAGTTTCCGGATGCCGACGGATCTGACTTTATCGCACGGCAGCGTCTGAGGCTAATAACGGGAAAAGCAAATCGGTACCGCCTCTCACTCTCCGACCATTAGAGGTGTGCGTGAATGGTCGCGAATACCTTCGTGGAAGGGAGGTCTTTCCACCGAAAGAGAAAAATCTCGGAGCATTCCAGAGCGGCTGCTCGCGAAACGCAGCCAGAGATCCGTGGACGGAGCGACGTTAGGCGAGCGCCGTTACTTAACGACCGTCTTTTTCAGGGAAAGTTCAAGCCGACGTATTGCCTCAGAATGAACGAGAGAGTCCCCTAGACGCTTCGCGAGGATGAACGATGGAAAGGGGCGAAAGGAATCCGTACGAGTCCTGATAGATGCCTCGAAGCCTCGCGGTTCCTGGACCGTAACGCCGCGATTCCCAGACGAAGCATGTACAGTATGTGATTAAATTATTGCGATCACTTTCTAAACATCATTCGATGCAGGAGCATCGCTGGATGACATCGTACCACTGGGATGTGAATTAAAATCTTCTTAACCGAGTAGCTTTCCGAAGATGTCAACAAAATTGGCACGATTATTTATGACGAATTGATTTGCTTCTTTACCCTGTAATTTCGAAGGTACATAGTATATTTAACGGGAATGTATTATCTTTGATAGTTCCAGTGTTAAGAAAGCATAAATCGAGACTTATCGTAACGAGGTAGTGTATCCTATCTAAAAACGTTTTCTTTTCATACGAGGAACTGCTGAAATTGGCGCAAGACGGAAGTATCAGACCAATAGTATACCAAGAATTGCAAACTCTAAAGAAAATTGAGTAAAACCAGCTGCAAGTAGGTCTGTGTCGAAAGAAAGATTGCATCGGTATTTGCTCCCTGTAGATCAGAAGAACTGAATCGATGGAAATATGCAGATTGCAAAAACAAAGACCAAGTTTCTTGTACCAGGTGTAAAATGCATTATATTTATCCAGACAGAAATAATTCCATCTTGTATAACAGGCGAGTATTTAGCATTGTTTTTCATCAATTAGTATTTATCATATAATAATATTGTATCATTAAATCTTTCAAATAATGTCTTCTTTATCAAATGTCGAGTATGATTTTTGCATGAACTTATAGCTCTGAAGCTGATACACTTAACCGACTTCGTTGAAATAATTAACCTTTATAACTCGCGTATGGCCTTGCCAACTATAATGAATGCGCTACCTGCATTTGTTCTGTGAGTGTTCATAGTTTCTCTTAAGAACAGTACAATGTTTTATAACCAAACGGTACTCTGCAACATTTTAAACAAATAGCTAACAAGTGGCTGATCTAGACTCACTGGAGCGTTATTGAAAATTTATCAAGCTAACAGGTTTAGATACTTGAACTTACGAAATCGAGTAGAGAGACGTGTTAAAAATATATAAAGGTTTGCAAGCAACAGTGGGAGAAGATTTCCAACGAAAAAAAATATAAACATGCCAAATAAATAAGGAATGAAAAACTTATCACTAGATATACACAGGTACAAATACCTGCGAGCCCATAATTGTCGAAGAAACTAATCATACAAAGAAAAATATTTCCTTAAAATTGGTATTGCAAGAAAGAACATTGAATTTGCAATCTATGCCGTACCAAAACGTTTATAGCTCTGCATTCGTGCGCAAGGTGGTCATTTCAAGCACTTGCGAAAACAAACCGAAATGGATCACGCGCTTACAAACATCTTTGTACGGTTTTTCGATGCTACCTTCATCCTTGAAGTGCATCTGCTGTCATAAATGAACATAAGGCGCGCACGCCGTATTGTGCACGAGAGACTAATGAATGTTGTTGTCAGGAGCTTAGACGACAATGTTTTCTAACAATAAGGAGTAATTCGATGGTTCAGATCTCTTAATTACACGGTTTGCGTCTTCATTACCAACGCCGAGCAATTACTTCACTGTAGTGCATGAGAACTGCAAGTGTTTTGAATCTAAACTGTAACGTATATTTGACAGTTTAGACGCACAGATAAATATTTTCTAAGTTATCAGTCGCGTAAATGTAGGAACAACGGGATAGAACTCCAATTACAGCTATGCAGAGAAAGTTCCCTCGGACACCTCTACGTAAGAGCGAAATAACAAATCGAACGATTATAGCCGAGCGAAACTTATCGTCTCATGGCGTGTGGAATTCATTTTAACCGCAGGCAATAGTTCCACGATATACATGCGAATTGTATGAATTGCATTTCTCGCGATAGACCTGTCGAAATAAAAGTTAAGAGCCACATGCGTGGGGAACGTAACGCTTACATGAGCGCGGAATTTCTGTCTTGATAAATAAACAATTTTAGAGCGATTACCAAATCGAAACTCGACAGTAGAAATGCACGAAAAAGATTTGAGTTTCTGTCGAATTTTAATTTATGTTTAAAAACCTCTCGATAGAGTACATATGGTACCAGTCGTTTAGATGTTACAGTAGAAAGTAGAGTGATAAGTGCTACTATAAATACAAGTTTAGAAAACTGCGACATCCTTCGCATATTTCAGATGGATTTATCAAATAGAGACCACGTTATACTGTATACTCGGTATACTAAAGTATACTGAAATCGGACAATTTGGACCGTAAAAGTTTAAAAATTCCTCCAAAATAGCCTGTTTTTTTTTTTGTAGGTGCTGAGTACTTGCATGCCTTGCTACACAGAGCAACCATGCCAACGATTCATGAAATACACCACGCAGGCGTTCGAGTCGCTCGTGAACGAGAAACAAGAATGCAACGATTGTAGCACAATTTTTCATAGCTGGTGCACGTCAGCGGTTACACAATGACCCCTTCAGGGAAAGTTCGTGTTTGCCCTAGTCCAGGTGAAAGAAATTCTCGGACGGCCGTTACAACCGCAATACGCAAGGCCGACGGTTCGGGCTTCCGATTTCGAAACCGCGGTACGAATAGCTCGCCGGCATCTGGTAATATGGGCAAGTTCCTAGCGTTCAGCTATTCGCGTCAATGAATTCTGCAAATTTTCACGCCGTGACGACGAGCATTGCTGCGCGAATCCCTCGTGCTTCGATGCGCGCGTCCCGAGGCCTCCAAAGTCGCTCGATTTCATTCATCGTATAATAAGAGTTTCCAAAAATGAAACTTTGCGTCGGTTTATTCAGTTTATCGTATCTCCATTTCGAAAACGGAGTGTAGTATTAATAATAACGCCGAGGATTACTTTGGTGTGTCTGAGAAACCATTAACTAAACAGCAAAGTGACGAGTGGCCGATAAATTTTATCATTTATCGAGAAACATCAAAGATGTTATGGGAACGTAGTACAGATATATTTTTAAATCGCTCGCAACCTTCAACGCCACGGTTGATACGAACATTTTTTCATTGCGTACTGTAAACCTATACGTGGAAACGTAACTTCAGGGGCATATATTCTTTTACAGGCAGTAAAAATTATTGCAACGATTCGGGATACGCCGTGAGGTCAAACGTTCTTACGTCGAGCGTAATCGACGCGAGATGTTTACGAGCTGTACTTATATTCATATTCGCCTACTCTATGATAACAATTTAAAAAGCTCGAAAATAATACTTGAGAATTAAAGACATTAAGTGTCTGTACTCGTGCGTTGCTCTCACTGGCTTCAAATTTTTGTCGAGTATTTCTTTCCTCGACTTCGAGGAATATGTATATAATCTCGGGGAGAACATAAAATAGAATGATCCGCTTTACCTCGTAACGTATGCTAGCACACGCAGTAACTTACTAAACAAAGAGACGGCACACGGAAATGTTTGCTACTCTAGAAATACCAAGACAAATAAAAAGAACAATAAATCCGAGGTAAATGTAGAATTTACTTCGATAAACTTATTTTTAAAGTTTTCGTATCTCGTTTAAAATACAGTCGAACAATCCACGTGTTAGGAACAAAGTAGCACACATTTTACCATTGTTGAAGTTACCAGTAAAAGCATAAAGTATGTAATTTCTTTAATCCGATTACGGTAACGTACCCCCTTTCCCCTACCATAGATAACAAGAAGAAACATCTTTTCTCATAGAAACTGCTTCCTTTCGAATCTATCGTTAAAGAAGAATTGCTCCAACGCAAATAGTCACGAATTTTCGTTTATTCAAGCGAAATACTTTCTCAGTCCTCGATGGGTTTGTCTCTCTTCCAATAGAGACGGTTCACAAATCGTTAGACGGGACGTCTTGCGCAATCAAGAGTTTCCACGCACCACGGCCATTCAGTCACGCAATAAACGAAACCTCAATGGACAAATTATCTCTCGAGCCGCGCGTTAACAGCTCGCGCGAACATAACGGCGAGGCGATAAACTTTATCGTTTATCAAGTAGCACAATGTTATGAAACGCGGTACGATTGCTCCGGGTCGTAGGCTCGTGCAGCCTTGAGAACGGTCGGCCAACGTCTCGTGCCACTCGCGACAATTAGCCTAAGTTCCCCAACTGCCGAAGAATGGTATCCTTTTTCTAACATAAGAGAAACCATAATTAGTATAAGGTCCAAGCGTAGAATTCAAGAGATTCGAAGCCTTGGACCTACGACCTCTTACAATTAGTTTCGAGGACCACTGAACGGTGTTATCCTTTCCCTAACGCAACCAACCAAAAGAGTTATGATTTTATTGACAAACTCTCCAACAGCGTTAAGAACTTTCTCTTGAGTTGTTTCTTACTACTGGAGTTAATACAACACTACCAGGAGTCCTGGGGAAGATCGAAGTCCTCGCATAGCTCCCAAGAGTTGTACAAGACCTTAAACGCCCTAACCTCTTAGCTTCTTCCAGGACTACTCGAGCAACAGAAGGGTGATTGAGAGAACTCTCTTAGGTTCGTCTTACTGTTGAAGATTAATACAACATCACCAGCCTAGCTAGATGTCGCTCAGGACATCGTCGCAGGGAAGTAAACGTCCATGATGGCTCCCCTAACGATGAATCTGGAGAAGAAGACAGGTGCTGTCGACTTACCTGGTCGCAACGGAGCCATAGCACAATGGAGTTCGGATGTCTCAGGGGACCGCCTAATCCGCAACCACCGGCTGTCCGCTGAGCCTTCAAAAGATCCGAGTGACGGACTCCGTACTGCTCGAACACTTCCAGGGACCTGCAACCAAACAACAAATGTTATCGTGAGTTCACCGAAATCTGTGCTCCGATGATAGCTCGCCTTCAACCCTCCCTCTATCGCATAAACTCAGTTTTTAGGCAGATAGAGAAAAACTTGATCTAGAAACGAGCTGAGTGGAAGTAAACATTTTATTGCGTCAATGGGTGCAGTTGATGACGGTTCGTGATCAATCTTAATTTGGTTACGGGGTCTGTACAGGCATCGGTAACAATAAGATCGGTAATTTTTGAATTTCGTGTTCTCGATTGTAGACGTCAGGTATGAAAGGGTTAAAGAATGTGACTCGAACCATCTCGAAATTCATATCGGTAGACGAAAGAGTCGATAAATCTCGCAGTCAACCGGGTCAATCGACTCGAGTATACAAATTCGGGCGAGCACGATTTCAAAAGTCGTACATTTTCTCCTGCAACCTGTGGCGAGACGTGTCGCGATCACGTGCAGCGTATCATCCAACGTGGCCATTTCTGTCTCACTTTCATGATGAACGGTCGATGAAATCCGATCGGCTGCAGGAATCGGCCCACGATGGAGAAACCGAGACGGGATCGGAATTTTTTGAAAGCGTCCTCATGTGTTCCTGTGTATTCGTTGCGAATGATTTGTGTCGTCTACCGAGCCGACGCATTCCCCGCTTGATTTCGAAGATACTTGAATCGCCAAATTGAACGAAAATTAATCCCCGCGATTTTATAAATTCACTCGAAGTAACATACGATAATAACAATTAGATTCATCGTTGGCTCTGATTTTCAGCTACGGTTCCCTCGAGTTTTAGGCGAAACTCCATTTTAATTTCCGAGGCTATTCGCCTATTTCATAAATGAACATTTCCAACGTTACCGCGAACCGTTTCGGGGAACCGAAAACCAAGCGAGGCGCTTATTTTCGGAATTTACACAGTGGCTCTGCCCGTCCGTAATCGAAGTTTTTAACGTCTAAACATCCGGTACAGTAACCCGATAATTAATCCAATGCCATAGCAAAACAGACCACGATTACTGGGTCAAAGACAGCAGAGCACGTTGCGATGCTGTATCACGAGTTGATGACACGGATCGGATGAAACGAAATTCTTGCCTTTAGGATTATTAGTGACTCGATGGGAGAAGGTTTGTTTAAACAAATGTAGGAGATAAGACGCACTGAGATAGATACCATGGTACATATCTAACGAAAAGCTTATTTAAATGAGTACAGTTGATCGATAATATCTATAATCACAAATACTATTATTATGATCATTGTGGTAAATTGAAATATATATTTTGTTTTGCACTCGTCGTTACTAAATACTTGATCCACGGAAAATATCATTTTATCTTATCTGGACCACTAGAGAAGAAGGTTATCCACCTCTACTTTAAATGCTCCATGACGCATGTGTGGATCGATGTTTCATTAAAATAGAACCTACCGAAGAATGAAGTGTTCTTTTTTTTTTACAGTTATTCTTTTAGCTAAGGCGCGAAGATACAAAACAAATTTCATTTTATTGTCACTCCTTTTGGGACCTTTTCGACCGCCGTGATTCGAGGTCCTTTTAAATATTCAAAAAAGACGATGAATAATAATTTCATGCCAGGCTTGTCTCCGTTTAAATTACACCGCGAGTCAAAGGAGGCTGTGTTCCCCTAAACTGTAACACGAGCCGAGATTAACAACCATCAGCTTAAATTGATTCCAAATTCAGACTTCCTCGTTCCTTCCCTCCGAGTCAGACTCATAACCCACGAAACGTCTGTTCCCAGACCAACTTTTTTTCGACGGGGCAATCGAAGCACACCACTTCCGTCCCCCTGATTCGTCGTCTAAATTATCGAGTTGACGTTTAATCGACTGGACGTAGTTCGCTCAAGGAACATCCAGATGTCGAGGAACGAGGAGATACAAACCTGACTCTTGTGAAAGAAGCACCGAGATACCGATATTATCTCGCGACATTGCGACTCTATCGTACGTTTTGACCTCTAGTCCTGATCCCATGATCCCAACCTTTTTATCAGCTCTCCCGCGCGGCGCTTCTTTTTCAAGGTGCCGCGACTCGCGGCGACGGAGGTTGCACAATCTAGCGAGACGGCCGTGCAATCGGCGGGAATTGGAAAAGGTGCAAGGTGGGAACGGAAAAGCGGACTTTCTCTCGGGACAAGTTAATCCACGATCACCCTGGTCGAGGAATGTTACGTCATAGCCACCTCCACGCGGATCCAACGCTGGACAAATTGTTTCGAAGAAGTCCGCGCGCATAAGGAAAACGCGTAAGAAGTCAGATAGTGCATTTGTACGGGGAGGTGCGCTGAACTCTTTGCAACTCGGTATCTGGGGAACCGGTACATCGATTTTAGCGATCGAGAGCTTGAACTGCGTGGATCCGAAAGGTCTTTGAACTAGGAATTTAGTTTACAAAAGATAGTAGGGGTTAGTTAAACAATTTTGAGTGTGAAAATATTCAAAGATAGTAGGGGTTAGTTAAACAATTTTGAGTATGAAAATATTCAATTAAAAATTTTGAAAATATGGCGGTTTGAACTCTCCTTTCTAATTTTTGCTAATCTCCTGACTAACCCAGACCATTATACTACATATCCTTCACCTGTATTCCATGAAAGTACGCATCCACGGTTTAGTCGTTGCCTAGCACGAGCTAGCGACGCATCCACTTCGTACCAGGGATCCGTCAAGGCTGCGCCGCATGCAAATGAAACGTGGCTTTAATGTAAATTTAATGGACACGCGAGCCACCATTCCGTTGGAAACAAATGTAACGCGCGCGTAACGTTTATGGAAATCGTGTAAAGCCGATGGTCCCAACGGTTCGATCCACTTTATTTTCGGTCCGCGATTTACACAAATGTTCCAGAGAGCTGTGTCCAGCGAAAGCTGGACAGGCTGTTTTCATGGTCGGGCTGTGAATAAATTTTCAAACGGAGATTGTGGGACGATGGTGAAATCTCTCAAAAACGGTCGCTTAGACGGTGACAAATCCAACATTTTTCCATCACGAATTCGTGCACGCGTGCCCATAAAAATTATTACAGAAATAACTCCAGAACGTTTGTTCTTTAAAATATCGATGAATCAGCCGGTTTCCTCGTGGCCTCTTTCGTAGGAACTCTTAAGAATGGTAAATGGTTCGGGTGGTAAATCATACAAGTGCCAGGAAACACGAAACATCTTCTTTTATTTACGGGTGAAGATGTAACTTCTGTATTTATTCAATAAGATAAATTGTATTTGCGTGAAAGGATGTAGATGTAGGTCATGTTTATCAAAAATAACTTTTCCAATGGAGGAAGAATAATGTAAGTGGTATAATTTTTTGTCCCCGTGGGACTCGCATCATTTATCATTTCAACTCTTCAATTGTTATCAGCATTCTTCTCCTGATATTATTTCTCTCGCAATTTCTCAATGGGTTAACGAACCAGACATCGCTACTAGAGGTAGTAATTATCAGGTTCTAGATCGTCGATAAAGTGCAGTAGGTCACGAAAGTACTTCAACGCCTACAACAAAGAAGTATAACGACCAGGGTATGAGAGCTAAGTTTAAACCTCTCTTTAAGACTTGCTCGCATACACATGATAATCTGCACAAATTCTAAAACACATATAAATATGTAAAACTGCTCAAAAATTAACACCGCAAATAAAGATACTGTTACAAGTAACGCCATGGATATAAAGGAGATTCTAATTTATCATATAATCTAGAAGGTTATCGAAGGTTGGTTGTAAAAGTGACAAATTCTCATAGGTGAAAGAGCACCGTGAATTTTTAATTTTCACTTCGGATCGAAGATGCAATTGGATACAAGATGCTTTTACGTCGCTACCGTCGAAGAAGCAAAAAGGCAGGCAAGACGCGTGCAAAGATAACGTCAGTGTAAATTCATCGATAGACAGAGCACTCGGACTCGTTGAATTTGCCCGGTGATTCGTTATGTCGGTACTTTCCCCTACGTTAGGTTTCTCGACGCGGCGAGAAGCATAATGCAGTTATCGCGAAATATGCAAGGAGAACGTGTGCCACAGATAATGCGAGATTAGAATTTTATGACCCGTTCTGTGCACGGCAAAAGGCCACTTTCCATTCGCATTTTCGTTGCCTGGCGAACACCCGTTCGCCGCCATAAATCCTTTTTGCCACAGATTCATGATACTCAAGAGCGGACCGCGAAAGGATATTAATAATTCACGTGAAAATAAGTCGTGTAAATTATCGACGCAATTAGTAATCGAATCTGGTTACACGACAGAATCGTTAATCCATTTAGAGGTCGAGCACACTGCAAATATTTATTGTTCACTGGGAAGAGAAACTTCATTTCGACTAGCACGGAGAGCGTGCTTCGAACCGGTTGACTCGAACGAATCAGGGTTCTTATCTCGTCTCGAAGAGCAACACGGTTAAAGGCAGCCGAAAAAATACCAAATTGAAGTTGAATCCACGAGCATACGCCATCCGACGCGCCGTTTCTTTTAATTTAATCGACGATATATTTCCGCTATGTCTGAACGCGCGTTACGATGCTTTCCGATTTGAAGAAAGGCCGACAAATTTCGGCATGATTGTAAATTGAATTAGCAGTCCTTTTGATGTGTGGATTTATTTAAAGTTTTACTTTTCGATAACGTTTCGACTGTAAAATCTGACAGAGACGCTGATTCAATATTATACGATTATCTCGAGGTCTAATGATAAAAAAGTGAATCTATGAACTTTGCTGGAAATGATTAAACGTTCTCTGTGCAGTTTTCGATGTATTCCTAATTGTATACTTAAACATAACGAAGGCCAGATTAAACACGAAATGTTCCAAACATTTCATTATGTACTGTTTCACGCGTTCTCCTTGACACTAATTACCTTTCGCGATTTTTTCGTATTTAATCATTAAAAGAAACATGCAGTTTAATTCAATCAATACACGTTTCAATCCTGTTCCTTCCTGGTAATACAATAATATCCTTCAATTTCTTTATTGAACTATGTATTCTATCATAGTTATTAATACTTATTCCTTCATCCTAGTGTGAACATCGATTGCCATCGACTTGTTCTTACCGACAGACAGAAACAGAGTACTCCGTTATTACTCGAAGATTTATTATCGCGTAGCATTTGCTCCCCTCTCCTTCATTTTTCTATATTGACTTCCGGTTCACATAAGAATGCAACATGTGCGAAAACAATCGTACAAAGACCGCGCGTAGAGTAATGCGAATAAATACAGACATTTATGGACAGCCAGCGTTATTACCGTGTGATATGGCGCCACTTTATGGAACAGTTTTAACGGGCGCGTGTAACAAGACGCGATTAAAAGACACCTAATGATTATTTATACCCCGATGGATTCTCTTTTCTTTTCACCGTGCGGCGTTACACAAAATTTCCGCTCATTTGCATGTACGTTACATAATAAATCTCGCAAACAAGAATCGCTTAATTTCCCTCTGGGAGTTTGCCCAACACGCTTTTTAACATCTCTTTTAGCACCCGAGCCGCGCCGTTTTGATATCCCAGCCGCCGCTTTCCATTTACATCATAGAAACTACAAGTCCGCCTCGAGCATCCCGAAGATAAACTAAAATAACCCTAAATGTAAAAGTAAAAATAGTATTACCGTCCTCGAATCTATAAAAAAAAAAAAAAAAACATTAATTGCATTAATGTTAATAATCACATTCTTCAACATTCGCGTAAAGGAAATTTGAAAGCCTATTTGAAAAAAAAAAAATAAGTGATCCACCCAAACCAATCCACATCGTACTCGTAGTAGACTCTGCATACACCACGACAACGTACGTAAAATCGAGAATCAGCCCTCTCCAAAATTCCTACGATCAGTACACCCCCGTGCAAATCCTTTCTCCATTCACGTTATCCTTTCCATTCGAGTTATCTTTTATCGGAATCTCGATTGGTGCAGAAGAGAAGGGGCCAAAGGAGCCACTGCCCCCGGAGATCGTGTCTCCACGTGGCAATGACAGGAGTACCTGACTTCGGCCAAGGTTGTGCCAAGACAGGACGGAAAGCCGCGAGTAAAATCTATCCGGGTACGCGAAGAAATCCTGGCCGGCTGCCAAAGAGACGGCCAGACGTTAGTCATCCCGCGGGACGCACGGGTAGGAAGAAAGGGAACCGCGGCGGGCTAATAAAAGACAAGGGTAACGTAATTCCACCCGCGCTCCAATAATAGCGCTGCCGTTTAACGACGCTTCCGCCGTTGGCGCTCTTGTCTTTCGGCCTAAGTATTTTCATCGGCGATGATTTACGAGGATACGCGGGTCCATTCGAGGCTGTTGCAGCGGCGAGTGTTTGGACGGTAACAAGCGCGCGCAACGAGAAAGGAAAGGAGAGTGAGAATGCACGATACGCCTTGGGAAACATTGCGGATTTGTCATTTCGGTTGTTTGCTGTTTTAATGGGGAATTCAGGTAACGAGCACGCTGGAACTCGAAATAATCGAATTAGCGAGTAGCTTCTCTGTGGGAAAGGATGTTCCGAAGTGAGCGAAGGCGGTCCATCGCATATGAGAGAGGAAAGACGGGTGAGAATTTGAAATTTAGGTCGCGAGCGTACTGGAAGTTGAAATGATAGATGCTGAGGATCATAGGAACGTGTAGGTTGTTTAGGGAAAATTTGAGAGTAGCTTTTCCGTGAGGACGGATGTTTCTAAGTAGGCGAAGGCGGTGGTGAGACTCTTTGGTCAGGCTAAACCTACATTCGGTATTGCTACATTTCTTATTCTTAAATTGTGGTGCCTATCACTTGAATTTTATTTTAATCAGTAGAAGCATTAATTAGCTAGCTCTAGTTAACAAGGCTAGACATTTGCTCAATTTCTATTCCAATAGTTAAATTAAGCCCGGGTTTCTACGTGATAAACAAATAGTATCCCTTTCGAACCGTACAACACTCTCATGTAAAATAGTTAGACCTAACCCAGATCTAAAATAACTCGCTTTTCTATTTCTCTCGCTCCGTTAGACTTAGGCAAAGAATGGTTAACCATATGTCCCTACGTTTCTCTTCAACCTTATGAATACGAATATACGAATATTCTTTCGGTTTTCTCGTGCGTTGCGTACATATTGCATCAATTTCCACGACGACGATAGATACATAAACAAATGTGAGCACTCGAGACAACACCTGTTCATATTTAATCGTCGCTCTAATAAATACTCACTTAACTATCTCATCTACTACAATCTCTCTCTCTCTCTCTCTCTCTCTCTCTCTCTCTCTCTCTCTCTCTCTTGCGCGCGCGCGCACTCGTTCGCTCTCTTACTTTTGTCTGAACTGTCAGTCAGATACGGCTGGTTAGAAAACACACATACACACGCATATAACAGGATAACGAACATTGTGAGCACAAGTGTTTAGCATAGTCGAGCGACTCACTCGAAAAGACAACGAACAAGTTTATCAAATAGAGCGTCGTACTGATAGGACACGTGAAAAATAATCGTTACGGGGAGATAAGAAAGGTATTACTAATTTCCATGCCAGACAGAAAATTAGCGTAAGTGTATCCTCGAATAAATTACACGTAGCTAATGAAATACAGTCGACTCTTTTACAACGCGATTAATTCGTGTATATGGAAACCATGTTTAAAGAGCTACCGTGTCGTACGAAGTATTGCTGTACCATAGTCGTGGATGCATGGGGATGTTACGCGGAGAATGGGTGATTAGAGATAAGGCGAAAATCAATCTGTCAGGTGTCGTTATATGACCTCATAAAAGAGGAACAAAACAATGCCAATAAAATCAGCGACGTTAAGTCCTGCGAGTAAATTATTTTTGCGTTGCGTGTCAGGGTTGACCGTGAGATTAATAAAGGTGTTTTATGAGTAATTAATATAGCGAGAAAACTGACCAAAGCGCGCGATGGTCGAAACATTTATTTTCCTTTCCAACGCGCCAGGGTGATTTATTTATTCATAACCTTTCGTATCCTAATTATCGATTTCACGCTTCGGGTGGTAATCTAGGTGTGGTTGCCAGAGATTTATGGTTAATCTTCATTTGAATATTTACTTGAATTAATTACATTCTACGAAAGTTTAATATTTTAAGTGTTTTCAATGTTCATTACAATCAAATCCCTACTCTTATGGAAGAATGGGTATTTAGTAATACAATTAATCTTCTAAAACCGGTAGTGGTTTCTTTATCTTATCTAATCCTCCAAACTTTATGTTACACTTAATCTAACGAACCACTGTAAACGTCATATTCGAATTCCCCTTTTCGTGCGATAAATAACTTATCGCCACTTACTTGTTCTTAAGAAAACTAATAAAATAGTAACTTCTGACACACATAGATAATTTTCTTTCACTCCATTTAGTTCGCTGTCGTTAAATACTCCGCGCGAAGCTTAAATCCATTTTATATTAAGTGGAACGTTACGAAAGCCATATTATAAATGGCATAAAAATTAGAAATAAACTATAAAATTAGTTCATTATATCAAACTACTTTCTAATCGAGCGGTTCGCGGGTTTTCGTTGTCTTTGAGATCGATAACGAGTTAAAATCGCGCGTATCTTGATCGCCCAAACGGATAACGAGAGATCGTCGGAGTAGGAGTATACGTTTCGTGTAAAGGTACCAATTAAGTAAATTGAAAAATTATTGGAGCGGTAAGTATAGCTTGCTGGAAGTATCAAAAATCAATTTTCCTGAGAGGAACACGGGAAATACCTGCGAGTGGTAAACGAACGTCGCGAAAAATTTTCTCCCACACGATGGAATTTAAAACTGGTTTATGATCGAACAAACTGGAATTATCGGAAGACACACTCAATTGAGAAACTCGAGTCTTTGTGGCTCAACCTAACACACTCGCACGGGTGTAGCATGATTTCCTCTCGATACGCTTTCATCGTGCTGCTTCCTTTTTCGTTGAAAGTCAAAAATTAACGAGGGCTCGTTTTAATTACGCCTTTCACGACAGAAATTGAAGACGTCAACGATTTTAATATTTAAAATCAATGGCAATATTTCAGTGTAAATTAAATCTCTGAATATTATTTTCGTAAATTCAATTGTACCGCTAATAGATTTCTTATCCGTTTAAAACTCGATTACATCACACGGTTGCTACGATTGTAATTCTTTAAGAAAATAATACTTCGATAAACTTTCACAACCCGAACCACCGTTTACATTTAAATTCCAACGCAAATATCATGTTATATGTATTGCATTCTGCAAACTCAACCGCAACCGCAGCTTGATATATCAAGTAACGTTAAGAAGCATGAGAACAGCAGTTTTACGGTTCATCGATATCGACGGAAAGTCGATTGAAAGAGAACGGGTAACACAGTTTCATAAAAATATACGACGCTTCTGTCTAATACTCGACAAGTACAGTTCGTCTCTGAAGTTCGTTCACCGTATCTTAAACTAAATATTCATGACATTGTTGAAAGCATAAAATATAAATAAATCTCAATTTCACTCACATTTCTAAAGAATAATGCGAAGAACATTTATTCAAGATCGAAATAAACATAAATCACAATTTCTTCACTTTGCTCCTATGGTCACCAGAGCAATATTCCTCACCTTCCTCTAAATTTCATTGTTTCATAATACCTCGTGCATTCACCTCCGCGCGATCCTACAATTTCACGCAAAATATCTAACACTCGCCCCGACTTATTATTAACTCGACTTTTCTCCCCGAGCCACAGCCCAAGAAAAACGCAATATCTCGATCTGGTTTCTTCTCGTTGCTCGAGTGCAATAAAAAGTCATTCCCCAGGTAGATATCAAGCAATCAGACGTTGGATCGTAATTATACTCGTATCATTATTGGAATTTAACAAGACGAACCGACCCCAGTGTTACGTAAACCGTGTAACAATCGTTAAGGTTCCGTCTTGGTATGTTTCGTTTGGAAGACGCACGTGTACACGCGTGTTAGTCTGTGCCACCCACACGTTACAGAGATTTTCTTTCCTCACCGCCTCTGCAAGAAGATGTCTTCTGGTGTCGCGACAAAAGACCGTAGATATCCCTGTCCGCGTGAATCAAGAGTGATGAGTGCGCACAGGGGGATCGAAACAGACTGGTTCGAATTTAGAAAAGGAGTCGAAAGCAGACTTCTTCCTACTTCCGAGTCTATTTCTATCTGAAGTTCGAGTAAATATAAATTCTTGCGGGTACTAAATGGAAAACTTGATCGTGACGATTGAGAGTAATTAAAACAAAATCAGGAATCGATGACTTCGTAGCAATTTGTCGAGTCAAATAAAATTACTAAGGTTCTTTAAAAATTATTATTATCGATATTAATTTAGCATTTACTTAAATTTTAGCTTCTTCATTTTATTTACATTCCTATTTAGAGAAGTCTACTAAAAGTGATTGTTTCCAGAAATCGTGAAAATCCAGTACAAACAAGAAGCAAGGAAGACATGGTAAAGCCTCGGTAAAGCTCGTTGAAGAAGAATGCTCGGAGTCGTTTATCAGGTTCCCTCCAGCTGGCAGTAAATTTCGTGGCAATCCACAGGAGGGAAGATCGTGACCCTTACACGACTGATATGAACAAAACCGACTTGCATGAAAACCACGGAACGGAATTCACAACGTGTGTTCTTGTAAGTAACCCCACACGTTGCTCTCCTACCAGAATACTCGAATATTCTTAAAAACATTCATGTGAAACTTCGAGCAGCTACTCTGTTCGGTAGCTCAACGAGAAGATGTGCCTAATCAATCGAAAGGTAAGAAATTTTTTTTTTTTTTTTTTAGAAAAGTATGCTCTTAAATAAGTAATTCACTTACTGTTTATACAATTACTCAGGATTACTCAGAGCAACCAAAACACAGTTGTGTACCTATAATTCATCCATCGCAACATTTCCAACAATAAAAAGCCATAAATCATGTCTCGTGACCTTAGTGAATGTTGTCACGGACGAATAAAAGCACGATCATACGTTTGCCACTAGTTCCAGTAGCGTTCCACGGTATTATACAATTCAAATGTAATTAAAAGTAATCGTTTCCTTTTATACTAATATTAATGCAAATCAAGAATTAATTCATTATTGCGAGTGAGACAGCGCGTAATAAACCGCGCGTTACGATCCGTTAGCTCGGAACACCGCCTTTTAGCGAATGGAAAATGATTTATTTTACGAAAATTCGATAATCGCGATGATTCTAGTTAAATCTCAAACGCTCCGTTTTACGTTTAACCATTAATTGCGAGGATTGCAAACGCCACTCGATTAATTGATTTAATTGTCTAGATGTAGACTCGAAGAAATCGAAAAAGAACGTCGACCTAACCACCCGCGTATTATCTGATAGTACGATAATAGCGCAAACAAAGTACTACCGTGATGTCGCAACGCTAGTACAAACTCGTTAAGATTGCGAGATCATTATCGTGTTACCCGATCAACAAGATTCCAACGCGTCGAGGGCTCGATATTTTTCGGAGAAAAAAAATTGTTTTATTATTATTATTATTATTATTACTTTATTTAAGATCGCATCAACTATGATTTTCGGATTTGGTGTAGATTCCAAAATTGTTGCAACGGATTTAAACATTTCGCCACGTACGCTTAACCTATGATCGCGTAATTAACGATATCGTAGGAACATCATACCTAAAGAAGGGTATCCAGAGGACCAAAACGTTGGATAGACTACGTAACTAGGAGGAACCCTTTAATCTCGTTCATCTTGCCCCGATCTTGGCCATCTTCGTCAACTACAGGGGGATCGCTCTAATGCCAAACAAACTTGGAGGTTACCCAGTTAGCATCGACTTTCATCCCCGGTTAGCCCGTATCGATCGCAGTGAAAATATAAGAGAATTAGTGGTTCGCTAAACCGCACCTCCTCGGACTTATGATCGCTTATGCTCCGCGGGGGCTTAATATCGTCTAGACCGGATGGGCCGCGAGTATATTCGTCAAGTGGAATCGCCTATCGGGTCCCTCCGAATCGGTATGCGTTTAGGAGAATTGCCTGCAGGACAAGGCTCAAATGGGAGGCTGGTACAGGGGCTGATCTAGGAGGACAGAAAGTAGGGGTTGCGAAAGGTTTTGCCGGAGAGTGGGGCGAGGGGATTGGCAAAGATTCAAACAGTGATTGCAAGGGCCTGTCTCAGCGGAGCGCGTCCGGAATATTTCTCCTTACTTTTCTCTGTGTCTGGACCTTTGTTCATCTTGCCAACTTCTCGTCCCCTTCTTCTACTCTCGCGGGCCACCCTCGTCCTACGTTTCCCTCGTACCAGACACTTTTCGCCCCTTGTGTGTCCAGTTCGTGCTCCTTTTTTACGATCTGCCCCACTCCGAAAAAGGACTCGAGCGTATTGACAGAAATATGGCGAAATATTCGGTGACGATTTATATCGCGAAAAAGCGCGAACGGGGCGATATCCTCGTATATTAGGATTTCGATGCGAGGAGCTGGGCGCCTTTTTGCGTATATCGAAACTGTTCCGAGCCAGCTCGTTACAACGTGGTAGGATAAGACCTGTGTACACGAAATTTGAAAGAATTTCGACGACATTCGGCCAAGTTACAAGCAATTTATATTTTCCTAAAATCACAACCCACACCCTCCTTCCTCGATCGAACGACTTCGAGAATAATGCATGCGTCCTCCGAAGCATACCTCACGCTCGGGAGTATATCACTCCAGTCCTCCATTCCTCAACGACGCTTTTTCGTCCCGATATCTGTGAAATACCCCCCCGTCAAATTGTATTCCGTATCGAGGAAACCGCGGAATAAGAAACACGTCTGATAAATTCGCCTAAGCGATGCACGTAGTATATCCCCTGGTAAGAATTCCCCGCGGGGTGTCACCTCCCTCCCAACGCCATCGCGGAACCGCAATTGCAAGGAGAATAGAATTTATAGCGCTAAGTCGGCGTTATCAGTCCTGCAAAGTGCGAAATAATGCGCACTAAAGATATCTGCATTTGTCAGGGTCTACAGCCACGGGCAGATGGGAAACTTCGAAATAAATACAGCCACGAGCGCGTAAAGTGATAGCGACTGGCTCGCATACTCGTAAAGAGAGAGCTGCGAACGGTGTGCTTCAGACTGCTTAATCTTCTTACGTTTTCCTCTCCAGACCGCGGGAGCCTGCGCGGGAATTTACAACGCGCACGTACCCTTTTCGAATGTAAATTCCCGACTTTCTTGTAGCAATCGAACCGTGAAAACGCCTGCGAGGGAGGTAGAATGCGTGTTCTCGGTATAGCTGACTCATTGCCAGTGCCAAATATTCGTAATTATCTATACTATTATCGAACGTTATTGGCAAAAATAATGCACCTGTCGAATGCACGTGCACCACTGCACTTATAAAAAGAAAACGATGGTCCTACAAATGTAGTACCATTCGAACCTGTCGAAAACAACAGCAAGGTCCTTCGACTTGACTAGGTACCCTCCGACTATAATTTATTCAGATCTGCTGTAAAACCATCCGAATGGCAAGTATTCCGCACCCGCGAACAAGTCGACAAGCCTCTACGAGCGTACTTTGACGCGAATCAAGAAAAAAGATCGTCGGTGAAATTAGGCGATTATAATTTTAATTTTCATGGATTCCAAAATTGTCCGTGTTCAATAATATAAGATATTGTTCGTTCGAATTTTTCCTACGTTTCGGGAAATCGATTCCATTGTGCGACGTCACCGAGAATTCGTGCGAGTCGCAATATTTGATGCCAACTATTAATAAACATGTTACGCAACTCGTCGTCAAGTATAAGACACTGCGCATTAAAAAGCTTGCACTTCCCGCCGTTGTCGAACTCGTTTCGATGCAACGCGTAGATGATGGTATTAACTCTTGCTATTCCAAAAGATGTAATCGCCACGAAGAGCCAGGTCATTTTTCTGAATGAAGACCCAATAAGGGATGTCCTCTTAAATTACCCCTAAACATCGAAGACATATCGTCGATAATTTGAGACAAAGAAGCAAAGAAAGTGTTACACACGAAAAGGATCGAGGTTTTTCTCTTTTCTTTTCGAATCGACCAAGGCGTGCTCGAAATTTATTTCTCGGGCGTTGACCGAATATATGAGAAGGTTAAAAAGTAACGACGGAGAGAGCGACAAAAGTAGAAGAAGAGAGAAGGAGAGAGAGGCTGGGTAACCTGGGAAAGAAGCGTGAAAGGATCACTGGGCGTATCCAGACAGATCGAATCAAGAACCCGCTGCTTTATTAAGTCGGCGGGGTCAATGGTGGAACACCGGCTACGATAAAGACAGGACATTTCCTTTACGACTCAAACTTAAGGCTGTATTACGCGAGCCTGAACGAAACTTTCACGCGCTGGCCCGCGACATTTCTTTGATGCACCGTTTTCACCAACCAGGACCAGTGGTAGTCACTCGTTCGGGTTCCCATGCTGAAATTTCTCGACCCTTTCTGCCCAGATGGTCTCATGAACCATTGATTCTTGAGTCATTTTAGGGTTATTGGCTATTTGATCGCTACAATTACAATTTTTGAAAGAGATTGAAGGCATTTTAAGGCGATAAATGTAAATTTTTGCGTTAATCTCGACGCAATCTCGTTAATGGAAACGAACCGAGCGAATCTATCGGCCCCCGGAACTGCTAGGGGGAAAGATGAAGAAAAGAAAGAATTTTGGGGAATAATCCGCGTAGTCGGAATTTCGAGGTCCAATTTTAGCTAACCGGTCCAGGCTTTATAATTCACGATAACGAGACAAGGGAAACGTCGAACAACGGGCTAGAAACGCGCGGGAGAAAACGATGGAGAAGAATATCAAGTTCGTGCCAAGCGGGACGAGAATGAAGTCCTAAACGTATTTAAAGCTATTACGAAGCGAAAACGTAACTTTATCACCGGCACCACGATTACATTGTACAGGTTTCACGACTCTCGCGCTAAATAGTTGCTCTCTTTCTCTCTCGTGCTATCTGCTCGCCCCTAATCAAATAGCACGATCTACGGAATTTGTTTAGGAGCGGTTATAAATCATTACACGAGCTGGCAGCTTATCTCGAGTGCTGATTCAGTGAAATTAGTGTTACTCGGTCTCGGTTGCCCGTTGCTTTTCCTTTGCTCGGGCGACCGAAATTGGTCGATGCACCGACGATGTTAGAAACGAGATCTATAGAGATCTATGTGTTTACAATTCAACCTCGACGAGCAAATCAGAAAATAGTAGAACGAACACCTGATTTCAGGGATCATATTGAGATTTTAATAACTTTACTTCATTTTGCGGAGACTCCAACGTATCTATCTCGTTAATTATTATAATATTAATATTTTCACTCCACTGAAAAGTATTAACTTCTCGAAGGGCCAATAATTCGACCTTTTCCAGATCTATGTCACTTCCCAATGGCATTTCGGAGCAGAATTAGATGAAATACTGCCACAATCCATCCTTGGTACGAAAATAGCGAATTGTGTCACGGAAATGATGGAAGTTCGGAGTCCATTTCAAAGAACCGTCCAGACCACCTGCTAACGGAAGACTGATTTACAGCCTTTCCTTCGAGCGAATTCATTCCGGACCGTTTCAATAGATCCTTCGAACGCTTCAAGGCCGCAAAGTTCGAGTCGAGAACCTCTTTTCCCGATCCCAGGGAAAACAAGAGCTCGAGGATTCGGCGACAGCTGCGCGAAAACAACGAAATGCTTCTACCGACCACAGGACTTTCGCAAAGTGTACAGAGAAGAGAATTTACAAGAGAAGTTGGATTGATACACTTAAGCAGATCGAGAGTTTCGTGGATGTACACTTTGAATCTGATCACATTGTTATTCTTCGTTGGTACTAGAAAACTGAGCTAGGGATGTGAAATACCCTATCGATGAAATTTTTATTAGTTTCACCTTCGAGAAAATTGTGAAACGATCAGTCATCCACGTGGCAGAAATTTCTTTAATTCTTTTCAGTTCAGATTTTCTGATTTCAGTAAAATTTTGTCGAGTCTTATTCAACATAGGATAACAAAGGATTAAAGATTTCTTTCTTCTCGATTTATTTGACCTAGTACTATAGAATATTAGAAACCGTAATTACGTACTTGGAACGAATACGTAGCAGCCGGGTAAATGAAACGTGAGGAGCGATAAACGTAGGCGATAATGGTTTCTTGAAAACACAGCGAACAGCCTTGAGGAACTCGCACGAGCGTTTGCTACTCGCGAAAAAGGCGCGCGCGAAATTGACGAAACGTCACGTTTCCGGAAGAACACACGTGTCAAGCACCAGGAAGTCGTGACACAGGCCTGCCGCTACACGTGGCCTCGCGTACGGGCCATTCATGCACGTGGACGTCAACAGCGCACACTGCCACGGAATCGACTTCTACACAATAATCAGATTTACTGTTTTACCGTGTCAGCTCGAAAACCGTTAGAAATACAGTGGTTTCGATGCGACACGACATACGTGACATCCTCCTTTTTCTATATTTTCTATTTCATATTTATCGAGAATTTTTCGGGGTAAAAGCAATTGCGAAAGCATTCCCTGCAGCCTTGAGAAGATGTACGAGAGCGCGATACATTTCTTGGTCTGGGAATACGATTTTTGTGAAGAAAGGAAAGTTCAACACCTGGCCCATGCTTGACCTAACTCAGCCCAATCCGAGTATTCTATAGAGATCCGCATCTTTTCACCAAGGAAAATGAAACGTTTACGGAGGCCCTCACCACAGGAAAGTTTTAGCACCACCAGCTGCCGTCAGTGGCCATATTGTGAAAGCGGAGCAGTTGTCCAAAAACGTACCTGCCCTGCCCTAATTGGCCGCTGCCGATTACTTCTTTCACTGGAAGTGCTTCTCGTGTCGTGATAAAAATCAAGAACAGCACCGTTGACGGATTGCGCCGAGAAACCACGATTTCCCGTTCGTTTCGATAATTCCTCCAACGAAATATCCGTATCAGTAATTAAGAAACAGTGATATTTATGATATAAACATAGTAATTTCAGAGTTTTATATTGGACCAGTGCACGAGTGATATAATATGAATGTGTGTGAGACATTTTATAAAACGTATAACGCAAACGTGTCATTGTGGGGTTGCCATAGCGAAAGTAGGGCACGTTGCAGCCCTTCATATATGCCCCGTATCGCGTTTCGTTCTGTACATGCTCCACTGGAACTTCGTTACAAGCCAAGAAGATTTCGCTACCATTTTTATACCGTTTTTATCGAGAAATCTACGCTCCTAAGTTCCCCGTCCCGTCAAATCGACAGTCGAGTATGGAATGTAACTGACGCGTGTCGCCAGATAGCAAAATCCATGAAAAGGACCACCCCGGCGAACGCATCGAACTCGGCTCGTATCGTATCAGCTCATAAAAAGACAGAACCACTATTTCTGTAACGAAAAATCGTGAATCGTGAACTAAGCATACGATGTAAAGGTTTTAGTAAATCGTTGTTGAGTAATAATGTTTTTTTCTATCTTTTCGATCTTATCGCACACGCATTATTTATGTGGGAGAACGGTTCAACATTGATAGAAAATATTAGTGAAATGACTAACGATATCTCGAGAAACATATTATTAATCTTACAGGTTATAGACTGAAAGCTTGTAGTGCATGTAATTAATGTTTTACTTTCAGTACAACGCATTCCGAGTCGCAAAATTAGCATTACATTCGAGGATTAGTTGAAAAGTCGCATCGTACATGAATAATATATACCAGACCAAATATAAATATAAATGTCCGAGTAAGCGCGCAAAACATTGTTCTCAAGCTGATACAAGATATAGGACTATCTGCTACATTTGCAATATGCAGTTATTCACAAGATAATTATTATCACGGTCGAGTCACTCGCAAGACGCATTTTGGAAATGCACCGGACGAATGCATAAGTAAACAGGTGGAGATAAAGGGAATGGAAAAACTGCGAGCCTGGAAAAATTATCCGTAACGTTATATACATTTGTTCTATCGTGGTGTAATTTTTGAAAAATACGAGCGCGGCTTAGCGATATCAGAAAAAAAATGATAAACATAAAATCCAACGGAGGCCGAGAAACGTAATGCATTCACCGTGTTATGCGTTTAGTATGGAAATTATAATAAATTAGCGACATTTGTGCGATATCAACTGACTGAAAAATATTTTGATACGCGTTAATGTTAATTACCTGTTATTTCATTACGCGGTCACGAGTTATCTATGTAGCCCATCGCGTTAGACTGCCAGGGGACAGCTGGGGTCCCCTTATTACTCGCAATCAAATTAAATAGTGTAATCAATTAAACACGCTGGTTTTCGGTGCGTTTAACAAGGAAACGAGCGTGCTCTAGACGCGATACATCTGGCCGAGCGTGTCTACAAGTTACAATTTCAACGAGAAATTATGGTTCCCAGCAGCTGGATAAGAATCCGCTTTTGAGCGATTATAATATCACGGAAGATAGCTGGGACGGGCAGGTGGACTTGCGGTAGGTTCTTATCATCTTCGCATATTGCAAATTGCCGTAGAAGGGGTTACACCGCTGGAGCAGGTTAGAGAAATAAATTAAAGAATTTGCTTCTGCTTTTAGGCGTAAGTTTCAAGAGTATTGCATAGTAGATACACGAAAAAAATAAAGGAAATATGATTTTGCTTTTTAGAGAGGCATATCAAGAGCTTGTTGGAATATTTATTTTATTTGAACGATGAGTGGTCTTGTTTATAAATCATGTAACTCCACATGTTCCTAGTTTGTCGTCTCGAGAAAAAGAGAATTTTTAGAAAATCGAAGAATAAAAACTCTTCAAATCAGATTTGAACCGCGTCTCTCTATACGTACAAACTTGTAAAAAATGCAAATTCGAAAGTTAACTTTAGGAGAAGACAGCTAGCTAATAATACGTGCCGACCTGTCTGCATGCGATACGTGGGGCTACCAGCTAGCTCTCGACGTGCGATCAGTTATTCGAAACGCGGCTCGTTTACGGTGAAATTTGTGGAATTACCGCGAAACGAACGTCTTGTCGTAGCTGGTTTCTAAGATACGATCTGCAAAGTCCCCGATGCTGAAAATAATTCCCGCATATGCAACGCCCAAGGGAACGCAATTACCATAATTAATCAAGTAATTTGCGCAGAGTGTCTATAGTAGTCGCGGCAACAGATACATTATGGCGTCCTTGGAAAAATAGGCAAATTAATAGAACAGCTCCTTTTAATTGAATTTCACGAATTCCAGATGTAATTATACAATACCTTTCATACTACGTCTCCTACGAGAAAATACATGGGTTTCTTCAGCTATACAACTTTGAGACTGGTTCGTAATAACCCAAGATTAATCGTTAATTTCCCTAGGAAAAATATTTGTAGTTCCGACTAATATTTGTTCACTTACTACCTACGTATTTTCTTATGACGTTGCAGCAACAGCCAGTGCATTTTCATGCGAAACAATGTTGATTTTCGTGCTTCGGTATTCTATGAACATCACTTTGCCAACATTAAAAAGACCCGTTTTGTTCTAAGTAAACAGGACAGCTGTTAAATATCTATTTAAAGTGTCGTTTTCAATGAAGACATTTGAAATACGCGACCTTAGAAATCTATTCAGAACTAAAAGTTTCACGCAAATTGCCCAACGTGCGACACGAGTCGTAAAAATAATTTGCATCCTTTCAAGACTAAAAAAACATAATTACCGTCATTCATCGCGCGATTTGCACGAAGGTATGCGCGTTAAACCCGTGGAGAAAAATATGGTATCGATAGGTCTGGGAAAAAGATCGAAGAAACAAATAGGAAAATTCATGGCCTCCCTGGTATTCCCTAATTTATACGAAGGATTCCAGGATCGTTATCAGATCGAAACTATAGATTCCTATTTACGATTCGGTATTTCATCGGATACCACATGTGGCGAAGATAAGATTCCGAAAACCACTCTCGAGGTGATTAAATAGTGGCTCCGTGACAATTCGTGATACCTTATCATAAATGTTGTATTGCACGGCAAGGTTAATTAAAAACGTAGTCAATTTCTACAGAGACTGAAAAAAATGAATAGAATTGGTTTAGAAGAGCATCTGTAAATGGTATTTTCATTTTCGTAAAAAAAAAAAAAGAAAAAAAAATATACAAATTAAATTCGAAGGTTGTTTTCGAATGACGTTCACATAACGATCCAATCTTAACTCGATCTTACTATTTTTCCTGTAATGGGCTCTTCGTGATAAATGAACAAATTTCAAAGACTACGCCTCGAAAATATACTTCTGGACAACCCCGATTATTGCAATTTTCATCGTGCAATCAGACTACTCACCGAATGATCTTTCTGGTGTTGTTCGGATGAAGCCTCTTAGCCATTTCTGGGTCGACTTCGGTCAGCCTCTTGAGAAGTTCTTCGTTGTTCTCCGCGGATTGATCCTCTTCGCTTTTCCTTTTCTTCCAGAACGAGACCTTCTGTCCTTCTTCGCTCGGTGAATTGGATCTCTTGTTGCCCCTGTCCGACGTCTCTTTCGTGCACGAATCATGGGACGAAGGGAGAACCGTTTCCGGATCGCCGATCAAAATTTGCCAAAGGAGGGATTCAATGTAATAATTGGTGCCACCAACGACGATCGGTAGCTTTTTTCTGGCCAGCAGGTCGTCTATCTAAACGGACCAAAGAAGGAGCATTCGAGGGGGGACTGAAACTGGAGAAACAGGATCAGAGATCGACTATCGAAGAACGTGACTAATTATTCGTTTCATGGTCTTCGACACGCGATATTGTTTTTCTTCGTTCTCAAAATCATTGGTACGAAGAAAGAAAAAACAATTTACAAAAAACACGCATGATTTCGTGCCAAATGCATCGTACGCGATGCGTCCAAACGTTTGCATTCGGGGACGAGATTATTATCCCTTGGACGAGAAAAAGTAAAAATGCATGCTGTGAGTCAACCATTTTCCGTGCAAGTTGTTAATCGGTACTTGGGAAATCACTGAGTTAGTATACAAGCAGTGTTACACTTATGGTTCCTTCTAATTTTTAAGTAGGAGGATGTAGGTGGAAAATGATTGCTAGAGCTTACAGTCTAGCTGTCTAGGATTACAAAAATCCAGTAAAGTATGATATAACGACGGTTGAAAGTGGAAAAAATTACAATGGGTAGGGCCATGTCCCTGAATTGCGTTACGTTGAAATCAAGGGACAGGGGATCGACGATATCCAACATGTGATGCGGAGCCATTGATCTCTCCTCGTCGGTGACCTTTGCTGTGACGATGTTGAGACCTTTGTACACCTGCAAATTCATAAAACAACTGTGAGTACATCAAGTAGAATAAACCATTTTAACGTTTAGTTTATGTTGGTAAAATATAAATATAAATAGCTGGTGATACAAAGTCGCTTCTGCGTAGAATTCGTGTACCGATACCGCTCGGTATCGGTTCCCGGTCAACAATTTGTTAAACTTAAACATAGCCGAAGGTCGTACAATAAAATGGCATAAATATCATCGATTAGGTAAGTCCTATATAAAATTAGCAGTATTTTATATTCCTACGATAAAACGAGATGGGACCTATTACGCAACCTGATATTTTCGTCACGAATGATTTCTGGAACGTTGAAACATGTTAATCGTTGACAAGGTTATTCAACCTCCACGAAATCGTGTCCGTCCCACATGCCTCGCGGTTCGAAGGAAATTAAATGTCACATTTCGGACGATCGAAACCGGCGATCGTATCTGGGCTCGGTATCGTCGACTGCGAAATAATGTTGAGTACAAGTTGACCGTAGAAAGTCGAATCAGGAAATGTCGAACCCTGCCTCGTACCAGTTATCAACGTTTGCCAAATCTGGCTCTGTCAAGTCCTCAAGCGTCAGGGCACTTTTGACACTTCGAGAACATGCGACATCTACGCAAGGAAATAAAAATCTTGTAACGTGAACCGCTTAATCACTATCATTTTCCTCGTAGATTATTCTTGTTTTGGTCGTAATAAGAAATTTCACTCGAGTGAGAAAATTTCTTTCCTCGTGTATGGAATAAATGAATAAAATAATGTTGAACTGAGACCAGAGATTCGTTTCGATTATTAGCATATAAAAATTCCATTCTATAAATTTATAAATGATATTTACATTCGATCTAAATTTACCATACGTATCTACCGTACAGCACGATTCTCGCACACTACCGATATCGTTACGTATACATTAAACGTTCGAAATATTTCACTTGACACAGTCTCGGAATTGAAATATAAAATCCGATATCGTGTATGAAATATCACCCTTTTATTTTAAAATGTCCATTAAAAGGCAATAGCTTTCAATCAGCTCCTTTGCATCTTTAACGTACATAAATTTCATGATGTCACCAGTCACGACCCATAAAATAATCTTTATCTCGAAAATCTGTGAAACTATGATGTCACAGGAGAAATGAGGAATGCCTGAAGCATGCTTTCTGGCTTGAACAGTGAAAGTAAAAACGAGGAATTGTAACCGTCCAGACGTGATAAATTGCAAAGTAATTCAGGGAGTAGAGTCGAAACAGTTGCTCGCAAATTAGTGTTTCAACGTTTCGAATTTCTGGCTTGGAGCCAACTTCAAAATCTAACATTCAGAATAGAAATAATAAAAATAACAACGAGCCCAAATGTGAGCCATGGCAGTAGCGAAATAACTTATTAAAAATTCCTTTCTTTGGCCTCTATAGTAATTCGAGGTTCCAAAACACACGCGGTGTATTCGTTGAATTGCACAACTTGGCTCGAATGCTCGCCCAAGGATCTAACGAGTTCGTTCACCGTGTCGAGATGATTTAATGGGACGAAAATGATCGAATGATCGACTACAATCGCAACGCCGAACCGGACTGCCTTGACTTCGTCAATGGTTTCGGAGTTTTCCCCGCATTCCATGGGCCTCGAGTAACTCGCTTGTCTTGGGAATGCCAATTCTCGGCGTTCCGCGTCGGGCTTAATTTATAATGTAACCGATGAAAGAAGTACGGCGAAGTCGTAAATTAAACGAGGCGCCAAGTATGCACGTGTAGGAATAGGAGAGACAGGAAAAATAAAAGGAAGACAATCAAACAAACACAGGTACCTTTTTCCTTCTCTCTTTGCGTTAGCCAGCGTCAAACACGGCTTACGAACTTCGCGCAAACTCAACGTGTTCTCGGAAGTTGGTACGCGAAGTAAATTGTCTGCAGAAGTGGACAAAACGCCAAGTAAAAAAAACAAAATTAAACGAACCATAGATAGGAAAAATACAAATAATTTTCAGAATCTGAAACGTTGTTTTTTTGTTTGCTTGGTAAGAAGAGGTATATTCAGACAAAAGTTTGAAGTTGAATCATGACGAATAATGGTTTTCCCCGAACGTGAGAATTCGATCAGTTTTCGCAGAAAGATGGCGCTTCCACGGATATTTTAGATCCTTCCTGACGTCGATCTTCGCGTAAAATCCGTCCGTTCGCTGCTTTGCTGAAAATTAACATATTTCGACGCGGAAATCTAGGAAGACACCTTCAATGTACCATGAAGTAAAGCCATCTCTTCTTTCTGCTTCCTCTAAGACGATCGTTCAGAATTCTTGGAGAAGAACACCTAAATGCAAGCACGCAGTCTTGTTCCAGTCTTAGCTAACATTTTAATTCGATATTCTAATTTTAATATTATGATTTAAAAAATGTTCCTTATAAATATATGTAATTATTTCTAAAACGGAAGACTGTTATGAAGAGAGATTAGAACAGTTAAAAGTCAGCGACTTATTACAGTATTCCTCGAAACGGCTCACTAAAAATTGCGCACTTTATACCCTCGATGGTCCGTTAAGTTACGCTATCACTGAACGAACAAACAGGTTTCCGACGTTACGGTTTGCGCTGGGTAACTTGAATGACCACGTCTTCAACCTTTATTAACCTTTTTTATGGACGTCTTGTCGGACAACTCGCTTTAGAATCTCTTAAAGCAAGAACGCGAACGGAAGTTCCATTTAGACGGTACGCGTCCTACCCGAAAAGAAATTAAAGAGCGATAAGGTTTCGAATTCCTATCGATTCTTCCCCTGTGTATGTAGAAATGTAGAAAATTATTTCGAGGAAATCAGTGATCAATGTTGATCTTTGTTCGGTCGAAGAAAATCAATTGCATTGTGATTTCAATTTAATTTTAATAATCACTATTCCGAGGCAATATCGCTCTATCGCGACGCGCGGAACAGTCTCTTTTTGTAGCCTGCTTACCGAAGACATATCATTCACTCAATTATTAATAAAATGCACATGATACTTATCGATAATTGTCGTTATCGCCTAAAAAATATCAGGCATATATATTTTTAGCGACGACTGATTACGGTAAATTATAAATACATTTATCGTGAGAAATACAAGTAGATCAAGTTTTATGATGCAGGGGGCAATATCGTGAGAAATAAGATGAACATATTTCTATTTGGAAAATAAAATATTCAGGGACCGATGTATGAAGATCCGAAATAAATTATTCATTTCGTACGCGACTTATCGAACGGGATGAAATTACATTTCATCGCATACGATTAAGATAAGTGCGCCTAATTTAAACTCTGACACGCTGATTGACAATTTCAACTTATTTTATTAATAAGATTATTGACAGAATGATAAAAAGCATTATGTTTGTTTTATGTTTTCAGTTAATTACGTACTTAAAATTTTCTGGCGATTAGTATTTAATCAGAACGCAATAAAGTCTAATTGATTGCTAATATCGAAAGTCGATAAAGCCAGACCGACAATCTAATTTTATTTAAAATAGAGGCAATCAAAGGGCATTATTTTTTAAGAAAGAAAGGAATCCAGCTCATTGATAATTGAAGCTTAACCCAATTCTGCAAATTTAAATAGAATGATATCGACCAAGCAATTACCAACAACGGTTGTTGTATAACGGGACGAGAAAATAAACGGTTAAGATGTATGATTAATTAACGCCATAACGACGTCAGTGTCGAAATCCTCGTCTGGCCAGACGGTTCGGCCGGGACGTCATTCGTCTTTCAATCATTCATCATTCCACGGACAATTCGTCAACGAAGGAATCCTGCGAGGGACCCGTGAAGAATTCGCGACCCAACTGTTCCAGAGAGAATCCGTGAGCCCACAAATAGACGAAAGAAGAGAACGAGAAACGAGAGCCCTAATCACTTCCTAGACTCAAGGACGCGAGGCTGAAGCTTACGAAAGAAGAACGTAATGAGAATAGCGCTATGAAACTGTTGGCAATTGACTGCGAGTTTACGCGAACTTGCGGTACTTTGAAAATGCAACCAAAATTTGGGTACGCCAAGCTTTGGAAAATTTGGAACACAGATACGTATTCCTATCGATGGAATCTCGATCAGGGTCAGCGAACTACCAAGCGCCGATTTGCAGGAAAAACTGTAAGGACTCAACCAGTTTGCAGGGAATAAGAAGTGAGGGTTTGAAAGTCCGATGACTCGGTACAGGTAAAGTCCTCGCGTACCGTTAAGTGCAGTGTACCAAAGTTATTGGTATACATTATGCACGTTTGCTCACAGGAGCGAATGAACACACCAGCAATGGACAGCATCGTCATTTGAGCAGTGAATGGCTCATTTGTAGTTCCATATTGTTCGGAACTATTATTTTTCTTCGAGGAAACATGGAAATGAAGAGGGTTCGAGCTGAACACCAGAGCTTGAACCACGCTCAACGATTCGACCTGATAAATTACCTCGTAAATCCTCGACTCAGTTTTTACCTCATAACCGCAAACATTTCTTATATACGAAATGGTTGAAACATTTTTTTTTTCAAGTCTCACCATGGCAATAAAAAGAGAGCTACAGGTACATATATTTTACGTATAATGTATTCCCGCAGAAAAAAGTTGACACCGAACCGCTAGGTTGATCTTTAACTGATATAAATTTTTTGAAATGTTACTGGAGCACGTTTCTAACAATTCCACGACCCTGGCACAAATAAGCGCTAGTATCGAGCCGAATCCGATGCAAAAGGCGACGCATAAAATTCAAATGAACTCAATGCAATCGTTTCGATCTCGTGTCTCTATTGCTGCACTTTTCGCAACCTAACGTGGCAACGATTATTGGTTTAGGATCATTCGGATGCAATACGTGAGTTACGTTCGAACGTGATTTATAAATATAAACGAGAATACGCGAAAGTGACATAATGAAATGCCTATAAAAAAAAGAAGGAATGAAAGGTTGGTCGATTAACCGCGAACGAAATTAACTCGCGAGCAGCTGCTGCATTTCGTTCAAGGGAAAAAGCGAAATGTACGTTCTGAAAGAGTGTAAAACCAAGTGGATTATTATTCATGAGCGGCACATCCGGATCGTGCACATTATATTCACTAATTTGCATTATCTTTCGAAGACAGAGGCGTCGATGAGACCGCTTAATGTACAACGCCGATTCGAACGCACAAGTCGTCAGCTTATAATTTCATTCGCTATGTTTTTACAACTTTCCTGTCACTTGTCTTTGATTTATTAATTCCGAATTTTTATCCACCAGGTGTATTTCATTCTGGACGAATTATAACTTACAATAAACGTTGCCATTAATTATTTTTGCTTCAACCATGCCATTGTAAAATTGGAACGCGGTTGTTCTCGAAAATTGACATCCAATCGATCAATCTTTGCTCGAACCCCGATCACCGAAACGAATTAAAATAAACTCGCATTAAACTGTTGCGAAAGAAAGGCGTATCCTTTATAAGGGATGCGTGCCACTTGGCGAAGTTTGGTCGTGAAGGGTCAATAAATCAGCGAAGGAAAGGGTCCACGTGGAATACTTAATCAGTAGAAAACGCAGAGCCACGCATAGCAGCACGTCGATAGACTTCAATTGCGGCGGCATTAGAATAATTTAGGCACAGCGAGGACCGAACTCGCTCGTTCATGTGGCTCACGAAATATTCAGGACATCCTAAGGATGTGCTTGTAGGATGTTGCGATATCATTTGCGACTTCCTAGAAGGACTGGGTCAAACGCGACACCGTTACCCCTTGGAAATTTTAATATTCATCAAAGACAACCGAGGCCCGACATCAAAGGAACCTCCCGGTAGCTTAGATACCCTTTCTAGGCAACGACGAATTCCGAAAGTTCGTTTCCAATTGGAAGGAATTTTTATGAGAGGCCTCGCCGCTTGTTACTGGTCACAGATTACCTTATTAGCAGGATCGACCTTTCCCCAATCGATGGGAAACAAAACCGGGCGACAATGGGGAACCCCAACCGTCAGCCCAACTCGACAACCATTGTTTAAATATACTTCAAACGCTTCGACCGTTACTTTCGTTCCTCCTCGGTATACCTACGTAAGTCTTGGCTCTAATTCTAAGCTAGGATAAGAAGTACGATGGTTTTAGTAAGCACTGGCCAGACAGGCGTAGCCAAAGATGGAGATTGCACCATGAGGATCAATTTTATGATTTTTGCTGCAATAATATTTACATTTAAATTTAATAATGACTAGATTGAGAACTGGACACTCGAAAATCCCATATGAACGTCTACTAAAGAAAACGGATCCTCCCCACTGCGACTCCTGTAATAAGAACTTTAAATGGATTAGAAAAATTGTACAAGAGTAAGAGAGTACCGTAAGATAAATCACTTTAACTTCATCTTACGTATCTGTCTACTAAAAACATCAAATAAAAATAAATAACTATCAATTTATATACAATTTTACACCGCACCATTACCTCTATAAAATATACTGAAATACCATACGCAACACACATTCTCCGATGCCGAGGTTGAAGTGCGGTCCCAGAATCGCGCGAGCGTCTCGAGCGTTTCTCATTTTCTCGAAGACGCAAATGAAAAGTTTAAGTCGTTTTGCGTACATTTTGCATGGAACAGAAGATAAACGATCCCCGCACGCACACAGAAAGTTTTAAGCGACGTTCAGAACAGTCAAACAGTCAAAGTGCACTCAAGGGATCTTTCGAGTCCATACAAAGTGCCGTAAAAACTTTCGAAGATGCCTCTTTGTCGGTTCATTTTTTTTTTCTTTTTTTTTTTTTCTTTTTTCTTAAAGAAGTTACTGTCAACAAAACTGAAGTCACTCTCGGCACGAAGTGAGCAAACGCCGGTAATAATAAATCACGGGAACGTTTCAACGCTGTTCCCGCCATGAATTATCGGCCAACATAGCGAGGGGTTGTTAGAATAATTGGTAATAAATTTGTAGCAATATGTTTCCTCGGGAGGAAAGAACATATCTATGTCAGTGAGTTCCAGAGAATTAGAAGGCGAGGAAAAAGAGAATGCGGCTCAGATTTATAAGCGAAACATCAATGAAAAGTATTTCAACGCGAAAGTAGTATGTTCTATTGTAATTTGCACGCGCAAGACAACAGTATCCCCTCCCTATGGTCGGGAATCGTAAGAATCTTGCGAGGATCGTCCCGCCCGCTCTTTTATTATAATCCAGAGACGATAATCCAACTCGAAACCAAACCACCGTTCGAATACCTATCGCGAAAGGTAAAAGCAACGCGGGCAGATTAATCTACGGTATGACAACGAAGAACAAGCCCGATCTTGTAGGAAGCAGATCGAGACCCTTGAAGTATTCCGCCGCGGTCGTATAGCTTTAGGGTACCTGCGCGAAAACTGGTCCAGGGAGGAGGAATGGCGCATACAAACGATCTCGTCTCCACTCTCTCCTCGAGGCGGTCCGTACAATCGCCTTCCTCTCTTGTTCCATCCTGGCCCACCATTATCCTTCCTCTTCCTTTCACCGATCACCTGTCCCCCTTTGCCCACTCGAACGGAATCATATCCCCGCGTACCAGGTATTAGAGTTTCTCACGTCATCCTCTTATCAAGTTTTAAAAAACCGGTCCTCCCATATCCACCGGGGGCCCCTGGTCGCGGATCATCCGTGAATATGCAAACGCGTAACTCACAGAGGGAATTATAACGTCAATCATAACGAAGGGAATTTTTAGAAATTTTAATAGGTGAACAAGATAGGTGTCGAGAGTCTAGGATTGACCTCTTTGGCTCGTGGCTGGAATTCAACGCGGAAAGTGGAATCTTCGATGGTCAGCGCGTATCAAATTTTCACATTTGTTTGCAACACTTAATCGTAGAATTGCTCTATTTTATATTTGGAAGTGCGACGAATAATGCCGCACTCGCGACTGAAAGAGTGGTCTGCTTCGAAATATTTCGCAGCTGGAAGGAATAGCTAGAGGATCACGAGGATAAATGGTATTATTCACGACTCTTAATAGCCACTTAATCATCGAGTAAGAGGAGAACCTGTAGGTTCTCCGGTTGATTCTATGTACTTGCAAGAGGCACGTACACGCCGACCGCGTGCACGTAAACGTTAAGAGGATCTCACGTGTAGGCAGACAAACTGTTAAACCCTTCCAGTCTCCGAAGGCATCGATAGAACCTGTTATAAACTACTGCCCCCGAGAGTGATTCTTCCCGTATGATACTTAAATTCGAGATAATAGAATGTTACAACCGTAAAACCGAGTCTTCGTGTAACGCTGATTGCGAATCATAAATATTTGAGAATAAGCTGTCCAGGATAATAGTTTCCGCAGCTTTTGGTACCGTATTTATATCCCAACACGATGATCGTTGACGAATAGGCGACGCGTGTAATAATATATTAACGTGTTTCACGCGATGGGAATGATGTTATTTTCTCCAAGTAACTGCTCTATACAACGTGGACCATTCTTTTTAATTAACGGATCCCACGGTTATTCGCTTTATGGAACACGTGGGAGATCTAGCTTTATTTTTTTTTTATTTTCTCGAGGGATGCTTCCATTTATGATTACGAATTTTTTTATGTTGCACCTTGAATAAACGAAAGAACGTAGGAGAAACGTGTTGACGATAATAAAGTGGCATTTTGCAAACAGCAAAGCCGACGTAATGGTTATAGGGGCGATGCCAAAGACGCTGTTCAAAGTTTCGAAGCGTCAAAGCCCCGTGGATTCTAAGACACCTAAGTTTCTAGGCCCTAAATTACTGGATTCTCCAAGTGTCAAAACTTCCAAGTTTCCGAATTCTGCGGTTCTATAAACTTTGTATCTTACGAGCCGCCATTATGCGAAACGAGCGGAGGACTCCACGCTACTCGGATCTCCTACTTTCTAAAAGATAAGAGATTCAGCCATCGACGAGAACCAAAATACAAAGTTCCATTCACGAAAGCGACGAAAACGTGAGAACGCAGAGGTATGCACGAATTTTCGATAGATCCTAATTCAAGCCTCGTATAAGAATAAAATTAAATGGAGAATCCCTGATATTCTGATTTTCTTTTTCACATGTTTATAGACGAATACTTGGAATTCCACGATGGAAACGGAAATTGTCGACAGAAAGATTCGACGATCTAAATGGTTTTGATAAATTGCTTTTTTGCTAAACTATTCCAGAAATTCGTGTCTTTCAGTCCGTACAGTGTCCATCAATCTCATCGTTTTCGTCCAAGGAAGGGTCATCTCGACAATTTTAATTCGCGTTAACACACGAAAAACGAAATCTCGCTGTGCCGAAGTTTCGAGGAAGATTAAGATCACGTTCGCCAAAGGGGCACAGCTCGAGCAAGCTGTTTCCAAGCAGTAGTGTGAACACAAACGTGAAATAAAAGAGGCACAAAGTAAACAACTGGTTCAACACGTTCCTCTACTTGCGCCAGCCGCGAATGGAACGGTCGGCCATTAGCATCGTGGATTCCTACTAATTATCGTAAACGTTAAGCGGATCTTAGACGTTCGTACAGAGGAGCCGGTCCACACAGAATCTACGATATACATTGAAAACCCTAATGGGACCAGTTTCGCGATTTCTTTAGCGATACGTCCGTTCCGCAAGGTCTCGCGGTCGTCTCGTAATTTCGTTCGAATTAACGCTGACCCTTTAAGGATTCTGCGTGGACGCAAATGCGTTTACACTTTGGGATTACTTGAGATTCTTTGTTAAACATTTTTCAATGTTTGGCTACTTTTAAGCTGAACATTTAAATAAATATGGAGTATGATGGTTGTTTGGAAAATGAAGAATGTGTCATCAACTGCTCTGGACAACGAAAACCATAGACTACTTAATTTCAGGAATTTGAACTTTGGGAAATGACTATGCTGTTTGTCTTTGTAGATTTTGTATAATAGAGATCGTAACACGTATTATCCAAGAAAACGCTGTGAGGCTAATTGCGAGTCGCAGTGGCGTGTCAAAGATGAGGAAGAATTCAGAACACTAATAACCTCAGACATTATTAGCTCGTGTGGGTCGTGAAGTTTTAAAGTAATTGACTCATCAACTCCATGGTACTATGGGAATACAGCAATTTCCATGTAACGTGCTGGAATATTAATCGTCATCACGCATTCTTCGCGTGGCAGGCTACTTTTCGACGATTTTATTCGAGCTAACAGAAACCTATTCGAGTCTATTTGATGTGGTTTCCGCGCAGAGAGAATTCTCAGAACTGCAACTGTATCTGTGATTGTGCATTCTTGCGAATTTTACTGTTTTCATCGGTATTATTCATTATCGAGAAGTACTCATATTTCGCGTCACACCTGTGAGCATCGACCTCGGACCGTCCGCCATTCTAATTTCTCCTACTCGGAGTCGTCTCGAAAGAGGAACTTCGTTCCCGAAAGAATTTCGTCAAATCGAGAAGCAACGATTGGAAAGGTTATCTGTTCCAACCTTGGAGAACTGGAAGCGCGACCTTGATGTGCCAATTGCGCAACCAATCCCCGAAGAGGTCATCGGATACGTACACGATCGTGGATCACGGGGCATTCTAAATCCCATTCACGTGCGATCGAGGCGATCCCACCACGCTGGATTTCATCGGAAGCTTGGAATTCTTGAAACGGCGTTTCTGCTCGATGGTCACCAAGGATCTAGTTTCTAGTTCAGCACCTGTTCACCGTGCTCAATTGAGCGGGATATTGTGGAACCGATATCCTATTGCATTGTGACCTAACGTACTTCTAGGTTATTCCGTGTGTTAGACGAGGGATTGATTGATCAGGTTTATTTCGTACAGTGCAGGGGCCCTGCAGATGTATTCAATTTTTCGCAACCATATTTGTTCCACGACTTCGGACGTCTCGAAACCTTTGTTACTATTTTTCACAAAATTCGACTCTTATCACTCTATTCTATTCTCTCTGTTATTTGGCATTCGCCCAAGGGATGCCAGTGGTCCGGAACGGTCTAGTGCCGTAGACGAGGGAAATGATTCTCGTCCAATTGGAGGAAGTTCGATTATCGTCATTACAGATAATGGACTCTTTAAATCCAGAGTTCAGTAGAACTATTGGAACTCTTACTCGCGACGAGGATTCCTTAGAGATCGGAATTAAGATGAATCATCCATTGTCCTAGCGAAGTAGTGATTACCGTATACCAGAGATTTTTTTCTATCACTGAGATTGAATAAAAAAATTCTCAGAAATCTATTACATTCATCGTTCCTAAGAGACAATTAGTTTTCTTCTGTAACGAAACTACCCAGCAGAACTTTCAGTATCAGTAACAACGGCTAATTGTTCACAATTCTGCCGTTACTCAGACAACTCTATGAGAAACATCTTTCTCTAAAAACAGATCGAGGCAATATTAGCACGGTCTTTCGTACGGGTATCTCGGACGCTGACGTTCTTTGTCGAGGATACGTGGGCAGATCTCGTATTTCTATTTTTAATTGAAGTAACGCTAATTTCCTCGTGGTTTATTTTTTTTTTTTTTTTTTTTTTTAAATCACTAAGTGTCGTTAACCCGTGTTTTTTTAAAATTTATTTCAACGCAACATTTTTGTCTAGCCTAATGGTCCATCTAGTAGACACAAGTCAAAAGAAACTCAAAATATAACCGTTCCATTCGACTTGAAATATAATTTTATTTTATAATTCCTCTAATTATCTACCTTCATAATTCTACCAATGATATAATATATTTTTATTCGTTAGTCGAAATTGTTATCTGTATAAGTACTCCACCCATCTCTAGCGCCAGTTCCCTTAAGGATGTAAGACCGCGAAGATACGGTCTGATAACGCAATCTACCGTAACACCTGACGTTATCTAACCCATCGTAATAATTCATCGTAGAAAAATTGAATAATCAGATCGAAGTGACCTTAACTGTTCGCCGAGCGCAATGACGTTACAGTATTTGAGGACTGCTCGATACGTTTCAGCGAACGTCGACGACTATCGACGGCTAAAAAAGAAAACAACTTTTTCCAGCGATGCGCGACACGTTCTGAAACTTTTTTTTTTTTAATGTCCTACAATCTATCCAATTGAAACACTTTGATCAATTTACGGCGCTACCAATTCTGTTTACACTGGAGTGCTCGTGGCTCTTCAAGATTAGATAGTGACAATTGAAACAATATTGAAACGCAAGATTACGAACGTGACTGCAATAGATGGTGATTAACTAAGTTCTGATTTAATTGGTTATTTTGAAAAAGATATCATTCCTTTTTATGGGGATTAATATTGAAATATAAATGCAATCTGCACATTTGTTCGCTACAATAAGAATTTCACAACAAAAGGACGAAGAAGAACTGTGGAAAACCGAAAGCTATCCGATTCTCGGGATGCGTATGAATAATTATAAAATTATGTAAAGAAATAATCTCCAGCAAATTATATAACATCGTTGCTTAGCCATGATAAGACGCGACTTATACAATTCCTATAGTGAGCGCACGGTCCAGTGCATTAATCATAAAGGTATAATTAACTTCTCCTAGGGATGCTAATCAAGAAACGTGTGACGCATTCGCTGTTGTTCATCTTAAACGTCACTGCATGAGCTGTTAGCTGATTAATGGAAAAACTTCCGAGAAGAAGAAAAATTGACTTTTAGCGTTGAAACGTTTGACTAATGACAAACTTTTCACGATGCTTCTGTTTTGACGATGAATAGTAAATGATCCTTAGCTTCTAATATTATGGTCAATTTTAAACGATCCTTACTTTCTATTTTTATAATAGTTAATGACCCCAGTACTGCTGAAACATGTCAAACTATTTATATTTTTATAAATGAATGAATTATTTGTTACACTATTCTTTTAACGTTTTTCATTTTGAATAGAGTTGCATTTCCAATGCGAAACGTTCCAGCCGTCTAAATAAATAAAAAAAAAAAAGAAAATTTGATTTATTATTTCCCGAGACACTAGTGTAAAGTATAATATTAGCCAAACACAGTGGTTTACGGATGCTGGTTGTAAATTATAATATCCCGCTATCTAGCCAAGGATTTGGAAAAATAAACCTTTAGAGATAGGGAAACGCGAGAAAAGATCTATCGTTATCTCGGAAAGGGAGTCCCAAAATATCAAGATTAACACGCACGAGACAAAAAATTACAAAACCTTGATTATCGTTTAAATAATTTGATGAAAAATATTTACCGTAGAATTCTTTGCGATGTTTAACAAACGATACAGTCTCCATAACAAATTTATCGTTTTTCTTTACTATTACTATTTTCCAGATCCATGGAATACGACAATTTTCCGAGTCTCGACGCTGCGAGCAAGAAATTGAATAAGAAATCGAGAACATTCGGCTAAAATGGTTCCGCCCGACATCAAAAGGAAGGCATAAAATAAAGGAAGAGCCTGAAAGGGGACGGAAACTGGCATCGATTCGCAGAGAAAACCGCAGGGTTGAAAATTAGAAGGGAGCCACCGACTACAAAGTTATGCGCTGCGTCATCTCCTTCTAATTCCTAACCCTCTCGATAGAGGGGTATCTGCGGGTCGTACCATACCGACTAGACTACTCCTGGATTAAATTAAATCCTACGCAGCTTCCACCATTCCGAATCAAAATATTATTTTAAGTATTCGTTTCTTTATTGTGCAATACCAATTCCCCAATGAAATTTCCAATTTCCACATGACTCGGTTGTTTCTAAACATTTTGTCTAATTCTGCTCAGGGCCCACAAATTACTTGGCGCGTCGACAATCTTAGTCATTGTCTCCTTTTCTGCTGTTCGACGTTCATATGTTTCCGAATTCTTTTATTGTAGGTCCATGTGGATCAAAGTAGCTACCAACAACCAGACCGAATTCGTCCAAGCAGATCGATCGTTATGCGAATATCGCAATGTTTGAAACTGAGATATGCTGTGAATCACACTCTATGCATCATTTGCTCACACGTGATACGATGAGTCAGGAAATTATTGTCACGTTAATGTAACACAACTATGCTAAATGAAGAGACAGCGAACGAATTTTTATATATATATTTTTTTAGGACAACGGCTAAAGTACCACAACAATCTAGTAAAACATCGGTCGCGATGCTTCTCGAGGGCCACGTTGACAAAGAAGCCTCGTAAATTTCGCGTCATCGCCTCGTGGATTTAAAACCGGTTGGTCAAGTGGCTCGTACATATGTACGTGACCAGGTGTAATTCACGATTTTTACCGCGCTTTTCATATTGCCCGTACCAGACCCTAGCCACGATCATCGAACCACATCGTGTACTCCGCACGAATCTTCATTTACACGTTGAATCGTTTCTCGATCAATTTCAAGTTCGAGTCGAGGGAGCTATAGAAACCATCGCGATTAATCGAGCTCGATCACGAAACTGTGCGCAAGTGTTGTTTATTATACGTTCGTAAGTTTTCCCTTCGTTTCGTCACATTTTAATATCAAGCTTTAAAGAACTTTGGAGAAGATCATAATACGGAGACGATTATAAATTATGGGAATTTTATTTTGGGAGTGCATGTGTTCTTATATTTTTCATGGTGAAGAAATATGGAGGAAAAAGAACGTTCTCGGATTATTTAAACGTTTAGTGTGAACCATGGAACTAAATTGAATTGCCATGATCCAACAGAACAGTTCGAACAAAAAGCTTTGCCTATCGATTCCGGCGGAAATCTCGCGCGAAGTCCTTGGACTATAGTTAGAAAATTTGATTCGTGGGCCGTACATACGAGAAATTCCGGCTCCCGTAATACGAGGTGCCATTCTCACGAGCAACAGCGGAAGTTTTTCATGCGCGGCACGCAGCGGTTTTTCTGGCCGAAACGACGAAAACTATTTTGAATTCAAGGACCGCGGTACGTTGCCTTCCGCGGGTCATCGACGTGATAAATTATCAACAAAAGCGGTACCATAGCGTGCCCGAAAGAAAAGAAAACCTGCCCCGAAATTCTTCGAACATCCACGCGTCCTTGGACGGTTGACATTTTTGGAGCAGAGATTACATCTGCCCTGGCGTGAACCGAGATTTCTCTTCGTGTGATGGATGAACGTAAATAGTGAAACAAAAATAATCTATCCAATTAACGTAGACATCGTTTGTCGTTAGTTCATCTGTGTTTCAACAAGATGTATCTGAAATTTGGAAAATCGATCGCGACTAGAGTTCAAGCTCGATCGATTAAATCTAATTATATCCTCCTCTAAATTTAAGCAAATATAGTAGCGTATTTAACAGGTATACACTGTCTTTGGTAGTTGTAGTATCGATATGATTACACTTGTTAATTTCATTATGATTACTTTTTGCAATTATTTTCTTCGTGGGAAACGCTTTCCTCTCTCGATCCATTTAACTCCAGACTTTGTACTACCAAACGTAAGTGGATGAATACTATAACCACGGACGATTAGATAGCCGTCTACGTTCGCTGGCACACAAATTGTAAACTACCGGTGCCTTTCATGCTCGTTTGCTTCGAAACGAGAGCAAAAGTGTACGGCATGCGTGCGATAAAGGGTTCCATGGAAACGTTCACTTTCTTCAATCGTACATCGAACAGATTGGCTTCAAATCGCATTGCTCGTGACCCGCAGCATGCTAGTTCAATCTATCCCACGGGTCTAACGAGTCCCAAATTATGCTATACCTTTTGTTCAGTCATGAACAGAATCTCTGGCGAAGAACAGAATGCACGTTTCGACAAAACATGGAATCGTTCCCATGGAACGATTTGTAGAGTATACAGGAGTCGCCGGAACTATAAATAGCACCAAAGCTGAATGGTTAATAAAATTCGCACGAAAAAAAAAAAAAAAAACAATGAGTTCCTTTTAAACATGGAAATTCTGTATATTTCTGGACCCGAAGTAGTTACAAGTAATTATACAATTATCTACTTGGATTGCTCGCGTTATCTAACAAAGTTCGACGACTAGACCGCCTACTGATTACATAATTATTCGTTACTCTCCTAAGTTGAAGTCTGTTTCTAAATAGGCTGGTAGTTAAAACGTTATTATTAGACTGCGGGTGTTTATGCAAATTCACGCTTTTACAATTTCAGATAAAGAATTGAAATTTAGATGAAAGCATCTCTTATCTTCCAGACAGTATACCGCGTATTTTATTCCTAATATATTTATATACTTTTGCATTTACACATATCCTCGCATTTGCCCCTTACTTTAACTCGCCATAAATTCACAAACAACCACAGTTTGGTTATCCGCAATGCTAATTAGCTCACGGGCCCATATTAGTCAGAGAACAATTCCTCCCTCGCAGAAGTCACGAATACTACAAGGAATAATACCCGCAAAATCTAAAATAATAACTATACAGTCAAGTGATTCATCTCGACCCGTATTCCGCGAACTGTAGGCCACGACTCGCTCGAATTCCCATCCAAGTCTAACGACGATGTTAAGATTCAATGGCCCGAGTGTGCTCGAGACACGCCACGGCTCGAACAGCCCGTGTATCCAGTTCATCGACTTTCGGTCGACACTGTCGAGTAACGTTTCATCGATTCCCCGTCCCCGAAACCGCCAAACCAGAAGGTCTTCGCCTCGGTGGTCGAGAATTACTCCGTTAACGGTGGCTGACAGCCGACGATGTCTCCCCGGAGGATTTTATCACCGCGACGAGGACCGAATACCCTCCCCGCCGTCCATAATTTCACGATGAAAGATCCCTTCTTCTACCGTGCGAGCCCGTGTAGGAAGAATCTCGGGGGCGGCACTCGCGAACCCAGAGGAAATTTGCAGATATCTTTTTTCGGCGAGAGCGAACGCGCGCGCTTGTGTGGGCAGACACGTGTCCGATTTTGTCCGGGTACCCTCGACACGCGGTCAACGGAAGGCGTGTAGTTTATGCACGCAACCAAAAAAAAAAACGTGCGTGGAACTCCAACACACCAGCAGGGAGTTACCCAACGCGAGGGAGGATCTTATTATTAACACTTTACCGCTGAGCGGACTTGGCTTACGTTAACCGCGGACGCCTAACACGTTAAATTGTGTAAGCAACCTTAAGATTATCGATATAGGAAAAATTGCTGGAGTTACGTATTAAGGTCGATTCGAACTATACGTCACGGACCGTCACGTTCCGGCAACGACGCGTACCGGCACCGACACGACAAAACATTAAAACACGCGTTTTAATGGAACTATTCACACTATTCCCGTTGACGGAACCTTCAGGTCGGTGTCCGTTAAGTGTGAATAGTTAATGTTTTGTCGTGTCGGTGCCGGTACGTGTCGTTGTCGGCTCGTATCGTATAGTCTGAAACGACCTTTACGCTTTATTATGCGCCATTGTGCCGGAGTATTCTGTATATAATAATTCTTTACACTTTAGTAACTTCAAAAAATAAAAAGCAAATGCATATAAAGTATTCTCGACAAAGACTTTGCTTTTAAACGATAGCGACCACAAAACCGTGACAATAAAATCTGAAACTGTTCGCAACAATAAACGACAAAGGGATGGGCGAAAATAAAATATTGAAATAGTTAAAGGCATCGCGGTTTAAAGAAGAGAAAAGACGGGGGCGTGATTTATAACAACGTGTAAAAATGTTGCGAGGGTGGCGAGCGAGGTATAATGAATTGAAGTTATATATAATAAATGAAAACATTAGGAATCGTCTAGACATGTATCGAAATAAACCGTACGAGGAAACGTCATTACGCACATGTATAAATGCGCAACACGTGATTTATACACGAGAGCAAAATCACGTGCGATCGTCCGTTTAAAAACAGAATCGACGCCTGACGAGTGAAACGCCCGATGAGCCATACTCGTTGCGAAAATATGCGTCAAATCATGTTCAAACCACTCTTATGTTAAATACTTATTATTAAAAAAAAAGAGAGATGTCAAATATTATTTTTAAATCACAATTTGCATTTGGAATAACTGAAATTTAATAAATAATATAGGTTGAGAACGATACATAATTTGAAAAATATGTAATTTGTTTCATCGAAAACGAGCACGATCTGTTCGAATATAAGTATCAGTTTCCTTCGAATGCTACGCGACGGAAACAAACGCCGGTTGTATTATCAATTCAAAGACCGAAAAGGAACCGGAAATCCCACGACCCTTTATCCAGCGCACACTCCAAGAGGACAGAGTTTAATTCAATCCACTTACTTTACGACGAGTATCATGCGATCTTTACTACTTTGCATTTATACAGTTTGCTTCCACGCCACAAGATAATAAAACACACTCGAATATATTAATAAAGAGCGGGATAAGTCGAGAGCCGCCCATCGTCGACCATTAATTCGGAAGACGTGTGTATGTACGTATGTAAAGTAATGCGTCAATTGGCCGGGCACTTTACGTAACTTAATTTATCTCCGGATGAATTCTTCTTGCCGAGGGGTTCTCGAGAACTGTTTAAGGAATTCACTGGAAATGATATACCCGCATTTGAAAGGGTTCTTAAGAATGGTGAATCCCAATCGAATTTCATTCATGATAACACTCCGAATGAAGCACTGAATATCTATTCAATATTTTTCAATTGCAATAACAGCTATTATTGTTCGTATTAATTTAAGTGGGTGTTCATAATATAAATATGTTCGCTATTTATGGCTGTCAAAGCAAATAATAAACAACGTAGCGCCTTTTAAATAAACCTGGCACGATACTCCCTCGTTAAAAGGATGATATACTCGACCATCCTAGGGGAATATAAATTTCTGTCGTCGAAACGCGCGACGCAAACATTAACACGTATCAAGATCAACGACAAAGCGGTAGGAAGATAATTACGAACACGTCATTTCCGACAAAATTTCGGCCGTCTTCATGCTACAAGCGTATAATTAAACGCCCCTCGCCGGTTGCTTTATACGAATGGAGGAGCAAGACAATTAGAGTGATTAACTCAAAGCTTTCCACGCTAAAATCTACCACTACAAAGAAACTAAAACGAAAGAACTTAAAAAAAAAAAAAAGACTAACCGTTCCAACGAACATTTATCAAAACTACTTCTCAATACACGCATGCTAATAATAGGTCAAATTTAAATTTTCCAGAATTTACGACGTGCTTAGAAACAAATCAGTGATGGGCAAAACACTAGGTTTCGAATAAATCTGAAGTTTGGCAATATGTTCGTCTCGTTTCTTTCTCTGGAAAATGTTCGAAAGAGGAGACTAGACAAACATATCGGCAAACTTCAGATTTATTCGAAGCCTAGGGTTTTGCCCATCACTGAAACAAATCAATGGTACGATCTCGCGAGATCCATGATTTAAACGAGATGACTCAAATATAGGTCACATAGTTGGTCACGTGTTACACAGAGAAACTTCCGAGGTAATAAATGACTTAACCTTACCTCATCCGAGAGTTCATCGTCGAATAAATGATTTTTTATCGTATTAAACGTTTGTAACAAAAACATTACGACCTAATCGATGATTTCATACTTACGCGCGAGTTTTCTCATCTATCTAACATTAAAAAATCTCAGTACTCCAATTGCACAATCAATGTCCTAGAAACGCATGTCAAGATACTCGACAGCGGAATAATACGTTCAATTTGCACAATCTCCGTGACTGTTATCGCGATGGTTGCAAATACAGTATAGTCTCGAAACTGCATAAAAAGAATGCATACGAAATGAAAAAATAACGTTCACTTGTAATTAAATACAACACGTGACAGCTGGTAACTGTATCTTCGCATGAATATTCACACGTATCCAGTATAACGATGAATTTGCCATTGAAAAATGTGATTCATGTTCCTGCAATCGCTCTAACCTTGCTGTATTGACGTGTAAACAAAAATTAAATACGAAAACCTGAATAGAAACAGCACGGTGGAAACATTTTAATTTATCCTATCATCGACGAATTGTTCATACGTTTGACGTACTTTGTTTTGGATAATAAATGTGGTAACAGATCTGAAATATTTATTCGAGACGAATTTAGGGCAAATAGTTTCGATTAAACACCGGTAATAAACAACATTTGAACGTGCACCTAACCTACAAAGGCAACGACACGGTAACGTTTCGAGAGGAAACAAGTTTTTGTCTTCTTACCTGCATGCTGTCGGCGGAAATAATTTCTCCGGAAAATCTGTTGGCTAACTCGATGCCCAGACGCGATTTTCCACAACCCGTGCAACCCAAAATAGCTAAAACTGGCACACGCGACATATCGACCTTTCCGTAATCACTCAATCCTTGTTTTGCACTGCGCATGCGCCACAACGGATGCGTGTTCCGTCGACCCACCCACGTGACTCGCGATGGCGGTTCATTTTAAATCAGCGTACGTGAGCTTCGTGTACAGCGTGGATATAACTGTTAATATAAAACAATTTTATACTTTATAGTTTCACATTCCTTCTTAAAAGACTGTTTTGGCGTTCTAAATTTTATTTTGCGATACGAATACTCTGATTTTGGTTAAATTCTTTCCTTCTACTTACAGAATAAACACACAGTTGATTCGTGCATGATCCTCCACTTTTTCTCGATATAATCCATTAAGAAAATATAAATAAAAAGAAGGAATAGAGAAATATTTTAGAAGAACTTGTACATCAGGATAAGTTTTGCATGTTAAAATGAGCTATCATCGAGCAGATAAAAGAATGCTTACGTACGGTGACCTAGCATCTTCTAACTAACTAAGAAAAACATACAGCCCAGTGCGGTTGCACAACGCAATGCCAATAAACACTACAATGTTTAAATCTTCTCTAGAATTTCAGATCCAATTTGTTGATACAGACAACAGTTACGCTTGCGTAAAATCACATTTTGCGGAACTGCAAATTGAGCTGATTAAGCATAACACATAGATTAGACCGAGATGTATATTTCAAAGTCTATTACTGCGAAGAAAGATGTAACGTGTCGTTACGTGTCCTCTAACAAGATATACACGTACTGTAACGTGTTCTTAAAAATCACAAGTAGTTTACGCTCAGAGGTTTCGTTGCGTAGTAATTGAACTTTGATAACATGGCAGATCGTACCATTGACAGATAAAGTTGACAAAAATCGCTGTAGGTACGCGTGTATGCTGAAAAAGTTAACATCTTGATCCCTGTACAAAAGTAAAATTGCGTTTTGCTTGCGTTTTACTGCGATGCATATTTTACACGAGTCCTAAAGCTCATACATAATAGATATCATTTTTATTTCATTATTCCTACATCGTTTGCGCAAGATTCCCTAGCAATCGTTATCGGGCAAGTTACACATCTCCAAACATTTTTATTGCATAAAGACTTTATTAGGACTATTTGCCAAGCCACCGTCTAACTGGTACAGTTGATTCAATCTTGCTTCTTAAAAGAAACACACACACGGGATGTCATGGTTTTCCTGTGTGTTTCTCGAGTGTTGATAAGATAACACAGCTGCCTAAAAAAAATGTTTCGTTTCACCTGGCCGTGAGAAATCACAAATAGTTTCCATCTCTACGAGTCCACATAGCAAAGACTGAGATACGCAGGGATCTCATCCTAAACTGAGTGTCTTTACAATTTCTACTTAAAAAAAAAAAAAAAAAAAAAACTGACATTTCGAGGGCGTTTCCTTTCAAGGCGATATCAATTCTCTATGAAATGTACACAAGCCAACCGAGCCGCGATGTTTGACTGGATGTGTGAAATGTAAAGAGTCTACTGTTTAGAGTGCTTCAGTTTACGATTCGCCAATCCTAAATTTCCATCCACTCTGAAAATTTCTTCGACAGAATTCAAATAAACAAAATCTATTTATAGTAACCATAAAACGAAGTTCCCACAGTTCGACTGACACGCGCTCCTCGCTATAAAATCACCCTCGATGCTAGGCGGAGCCTTAGAAATTCTCTAGGGGTCCATACCGCGTGCGAGTTTGAAATTCAAACAATATTTGGAATTATTCGAGGGCGAAACTAATAAATTGACATTACTCGAGTTTCGAGCATAGCTTGATGGATGCTCCGGCTCGAGGTGTATTTTTCGAGCCAATATGAATGAAACAAATAGAATCTATTGAATGTTAAATAAATAAAATTCTTTTCGCTTTCGAACAGACAATTTATTTCTATTAATGTTTGAATTTTTAGTACACCTCCACCACATTTGGGACGCACGTGTACGAATTCGAAAATGAAACTAATAACAATATGTTTGAAAATGATCTCCGATCCACTTGTTTGTCCGGATCTTAATCAGTCGTACGCAATGCTGTACGCATATAAAAGGAACATTTACATTTTTCGGGCGATTGCAACCCCGGTGAACCGCGTGCAAGGTTATCGCCCAACTTCCTTCCACCATGGGCCAAAATTAAATTCGTACGACGACGGAACGTAATCGTGTACTGTGATTCACAACCTCCTGATGAATTCCTAAATTAGAAAAGAATTTTTTATCGTGTCTGCTAAATACACCCCTGAATAAATGATAATTGTGATGAAAGCCCCTTCTCAATTTATTCTACCGTCACATGTTTGTTTTGCAACAAACACTACAAATTCATGTTTTCCTAATAAAAGGAACGATAAAAACAAACCTGTGTAAAAATTTTACTTGTCATAAAGGTAACTAATTTGCCAATTAACAAACCCGAATCCTAAACTGGAAGGAAAAATTGCCCTGATCCGGAGGTTCTAACAATATGGCCGCACAATCTTCAGATAGTTTCAATGTCGTCGTCGAGGTGAGCAGTACGATTTATCATCAATTTTACACCCGATAAAAGTTTTCCGACAATTTCGCGTTCAGTCGTCTTCGTTGAATCCTCGATTACACAGTAGTGTTTCGGGGGAGGGGACCCGTTATACATCATTCGGTTTATTGGCCGCGCGGATGCGTGCACGTTGCCGCTGCTTTCCATAATTCTCACATTTAGCCGCCTAATCGCGGCCTGGCCCGGTCGAAATATTCTATTGACGCAACTGCACGAAAAGTTTCCACAGGAAACGCGAACGTCGAAGATAGAAAAAAAAGGGAAAAAAGCTAAATGGAGAGAAGGAAACGGGAAGAGATGGAAAACGGGATGAATCAAGTCGAGGAGAAGGAAACGAGCGAAAAGATGAGGTGGAAGGGGGTAGAAAAGCTGGAAGCAGCGAACGGAGACGAAAGAAAATTGTAGACGGGGGGTAGTGACGCATACATAGGAATTGGAGGGTGTAATCCCTTCCCTGATAAAAATATACATTTTGTAATCAAGTAATATCTCTATGGCATTGGTTTTCGACTTCTTTAAATGGCAAAAGAAATTTTTCTTAAGATTTATGGTATATTTATTTTAATTCATTTAGAATTAAGTTGCCTCTGCTGTTCTTAATTGATTAAATTTTGTTAACGATCGAGTATAAAAATAATATTTAAAATCATTCTGTGGGTAAATTGAATGCTTGCAAAATCATCGCACCAACAAATAAATGATATCGCAGTATACATTGCAAATAATATTGCGCAAATATTATGTTCCAATAATTTTTCTCTTTTAAAATTTAATAAACCTTTGCTGAATTTCTGGGTGTGTCGTCGAGGGGAGGAAGTAAAACGGAGCCAAGCTCGAAGGAGAGGAAGATCGAGAAAGAGATCCTCTTCCCGAGCGACAGAGAGTCCGCTTGGCAAAAAGATCGAGGGAAAAAGAGAAAGAGCGTATCTGATCGGCTGAATCGTTAGTTTTCGTTGATTCGGGGGCACATAACCGCGACCACGGTGGCTCTCTCGTTAAATTTCTGCCTTCGCTTACCTTCTCCTCGGCTCGGAGTTTCGGATACATCCAGCCAGCCATTATCTTGCTCTTTATGGCGTCGAATTAAATCAACGAACGAAATAAAGGCTCGTAAAACCGGTGCTGGTCGTCGATCGTACCGTTAACCATGATACACGATACGAGCGAAATGATACGGATCACTGATATTCGATTATCAGACGTTTTGATAAATATTAGGTTTAGCCATCTTGGGCATAGCGATTCCGCCCTTTGGCGCGAGCCCTCGTCAAAATACGGGAACTTTGTCGAAGGAGGAAGACTGGTAGGTACAATACAAGCAAGTAGGAAGAGCGATGGTCATTTTATACAGGATATTCCTCGACGAGGGGTGCAAGAACAGTGTTCTCCAGACTGGAACACTATAATTTGGCGCATTACCACACAGATTTGTTGGGCTTTTGTTCATAAATTCTACAAAGTTCTACACATTGAATTTTACGTATACAAAATCTTAAACTTTGAAAATATTGAAGATCTGTATTATAAGAGTCCAATTTACTATCGTCTATACGATACGAAACTGTTACACCGCTATACAATCGAACAGGGATTGGAATCCTTGATAACATGAACGGATGTCACGATGCGAAGGTACAAGAAGAAATAGCGTTCCAGGTAAATGATAATAGCTTTATTCGTATAATAAGATAATTCGAAATATAAACGTCAAGGAACTGTCTGACCCTTTCTCCTGAAAAAAAGAAACATCGAAGACTCTCGCTTTGCTAACCTTTCGCTGATCACTAACAAAAATGAAAAGAAAACATCGCAGTACGCGCATCACTCACAATTTACATCGTCGTTTAAAACGCCTACCTGTCGAGCACAAATTTTTTTCTTCTTAACGAAAAAGATCGTCGCCCAAAAAAATAAGAACAACTGCATATCAATCGTCACGTCGAAAATTAATAATTTTACCCGTTTACAAACCGCTGCGTAGTCGAGAGAAAACGAAAAATCTACCAAGAAAAACGCTTTCAGACGACGCATGGACGACATTTCTTTTTAAATTTAAGTACAAAACCTATTCTTTTTTCTTCGCTATATTCTCATTCTTTCCGTGCTCACACTCTCGCACACACACACACACACACACACACTCTCTCCCGTACACTCCCTCTATCTCTATGAGAATACTCTCTCTTCGACGCCGCCATTTTTTTTTCACCGTCATTTTTTATTTCCCTCTGTACAAAATCCACCCGATCTATCTCACGGAACTGGCGAGGGTTACGTTTCGTTACATAATATGCAAATAGTAAATATAGAGATATAAATATTATTTCTAATAGTACTATTAACTTCTGGTATAAATATTAGTTCTTCATTTATTATTCTCTATCTATAATGTAATATATATTTATATATGTATATATGTATATACACGTCGCACGTACACGTGACACCACGTGTACCTCTACGAGCGTACATACAAATCCTTACAAATTTCCGTCAGCGTCCACGGGGTGTCCATCTTTTTATTTTCGTTTCCCCGGTTAAACGTGCGTGTATGCGTGTGTCGAGGTGAATATTACGTAATCGTACGTGTGAGGGATGGGGGGGTGACTCTTAGGTTTCGACGATTTCCTCACAACTTCCGGTCCCCCGCGCCCCTCACGGTCGACCAAAGGGAGAAGAAATACACCAAGAGAGACGGTCGGTGGGACACGCTGCATTATCGGGGAACGGCAATCGCGGTGGTTTCCGGTGAAATCGTTAAATCGCAGCGTTTCCTTTCGCCTTACTTATCCAACAATCTTCGAGGTATAGGTACAGTGAACTCTTTTAAGGAGGTGGGTCCGTAAACTTCGTCCATTATCCGCGTGGATCATCCGGAGACCGATCACGAATTACAAATTGAAATCTCGCCTCCGCAGGAGACGAGACTCGATACATAGGAAGCCATATTCTCGATCCTCTCACCGAGTGAACATATATTCGTCTAATAATTAATATTAATATTATCGATAATATATTATATTATTTAGGTGTAAACGATTATACAGTACGCTCTTCTATTATACGTATATATGTGGATGTATAATATAATATATTATATAATATTATATATTAAGTATTATTACCATACAATTACGCGAGTAGTAGTCCTTCGTTATTAATCGATAACTAATTATTAATAGTATTGCTCGATACTTGATAATATAGTAATATAGCAGCAAACTCGACGATACCCCCCAAAACCCACCCCATATACTATCGTACCGTATATCTATCGTGGTGTCATTCAGAAATTACGGTTCCTTCGCGAATGGTTCTCTTCATCGTTTCTTAGCGATTTCGAAATCTAGGCTCACGATTTAATATACTTTACTCTCTAGTCGTATCGTCATTACGTATATAGGTTGTGTCGTCGATAAGTCGCGCGAATCGAGACGAAATTCCAACGACTCCACCCCCAGTTTAAAGCGGCTAAGTCTCTGTAGTGCGCGTCCGCCATCTTCAACGCGATCGACGAACACGCGGGACGTGTCTCTTTTTTCCTGTGTGAAAGAACATTTTCTAACGAAGCTACGAATAGAAAAATATTAGGTTAATTATCAATAATTAATTCGTTAACATCGTTCATGTATCTTGACTAATAATTTCTCTTCGTTCTTGATCATTCGTCTTGAAAATGCGTGGATCGACATCAGCGAAGAACCAATCGAACGGAAAAACAAAAGAACCAATGTCGAAAGTCAAATACGGAAAACTTAAAGAAAACGTCCGGCGTCCTCGTGATCGCGCGACGACGAACGTAGTTCGATATTTTTTTTCTCGTTTTCTTTCCCGATTTTTTTTCTTAGTTTTCTCGGGAGTTTGATTTTCTTGCAAAAATAGGAGATTCTATCGGTCTATCTGTATATAATATACATATAATATATATAATATAGTATAACATGAATATCGCAGTTTAATCTGTGTTTATCGGGTTTCCCAATGATTTTTTTTCTCTTTTTGTCTCATTTCCCTTTCGCGATTTTCCCCTCTCGCGTCACGCTGCTTTCCCGTTTCCGACAGTCGTTTCGTTGTGTAGCTCTGGTCACCACTTATCATCGACTTAATTAAATCTTTCTTTCGCGTTGGCTCGATCCCTGTCAAACTAATTTCCCCATTCACCCCTCGTCTCGAACACCCATCGTACAAATCGGTTCCCAGTAGCAACGTCATATAAAAATAAAGGGATAAATAAAAAATATTGTTTTGCTCTGAATAAAAAACCTAATGTTACGCTTAAGTATTCTTGTCAAGAATCCTCTCCTGCCTCCCCTGCTCCCGTGAAAAAATTGGATCCGTTTACCGCGCATCCTTAAACTCCTTACTCATATATTTCTATACGTACTCTTAACGCCAAAGGTTTGGTACAACTGTACACGGTTTCTTATACCAAACTATATTTTATTTATATACATTTATATAAAACTTTCGATTTCTGAATCTTTCAGTCTCTCAGTCGCATCCTGTCGTCTCACAATCGCTCGTTCTTTCATCGTCGTATTCTTTTTCTGCTCGTTATGTATATCGCATTTTATGTATATATATATATATTTTTTTTTTTCAAATTATTTATACACTCGCATACCAGTAGTAAGTCATCCCCGTGGCATTGTTTACGCGTGCATTGCAAATATCGGCGCACGAATCGAATAATCGTGTCGTCGCTCGGGCCACATCGAAAATAAAAAAACTCGAAAACAAAATGAAACGAACATAAATAAAAATATATATATATATATTCAAGAAGAAAAAAAAAAGAACTTGGAAGAAATCGTTTGTCCATTATTATAACACGGGGGAGGGGACACGCATATCGTTCCCTATATACACGCACGCTTGTGCGTATATAAAAATTTACAAAAAAAAAAAAAAAGAAAGCAGTGGGGACGCGAGATTCGCTCGTGTTCGCAACAATTAACGAACGTTTAGTTCGACTATTTAATTATCCTCGTCTAAACCAGCGAGAAAAACACTAAAGGCTTACAACGACGCTCTGATGACGCTGCAAAGTGAAAAATGAAACGGGAGAAAAAAAAAACGGAATATTTTCTATAACAATATTTTCTATAACGTTTAAATCTTCGAGACGAATCCCGTGTCCACTTCGAGTCGTTTATACAATAATAACAATATTATAATAATTGCCTTGTCCTTTCCTAAGCTAAAGCTACGTCGACGTTGCGTCGTTTTACAAACGAGTTATCTCCCTCACACCTCTCTCTGTCCTATACAGTAACTATGATTATTATTTTTAATGTCTATGTGGCTAGCAGGTACGTTTGCACTCTTCAAAATCGCTGACAGATCGCAGAAATACGCCTCCCTTTTCACGACTATTATTCTTCCTATAGTGTATCTCGGAGACGTGCTGAATTTCGTTCGAATAAAATTTCATTCGATGGAACGATTACACGCTCGAACTTTTATTCGTTCACCTAGTTTTCGTTCAACGAGTAACGCATACATATTTCTTTGTCTCTTTATTCGTTATTCGAGATTTTCATTCTCGCAATACCGTTTCTTTCACGAGTCAATTCGACTCGTATTATGTCAGCTTACGTTAGGAATTTTATAAAAATTCTTATTTCTGCTTAATCGTTAATTCGCTCGGTCGTCCCTGCGATAAATGCGTATAAAACTCTAAGCGGCGTTCGGAACAGCGTAAGTTACTCTAAATGTACGCGCAAGTATCTTCGCATAAAATTACAGAGTCGTATATAATTATCAATATTCCTTTCAATATGCACGATATACACAAGGGGGGAAAAGTGGTGTAAATCATTTTTCGTCGATTCGGGGAGTCATTTCTTCTAATAATATAAATTCTGTATAATTATTTTACTGTATTATAAAATATGCAAACGCGCGATTAAATGGCCAATGAACTTTCGACAAAAGTAATCACTGTAACGACCAATTAATTATACGTGCACATCCCCAAACTTTAATGAACTTGCGCGTTGCAAGGTTGCATTTACGCGCGCGAGTGAATATATTAAAAAAAATCTTGATGCACCACTGTGACGTCCCTCCTGTATATAAATGTTTATAACGTATATATTTGTGCAGCCTATATATAAGAAACGGAGAAAAATAATTCTCCTTTTCGAAGCCTCAAATAGCACATACATAGCCACCGTTCCGAACAAGAAATTCACAGGATAAAAAATCGTCGCGCTGGACAAACCGCAGCGAGTCGAGAAGCAAAAATTATTTTCGTTCGAAAACGAAGCAAAAGAAAACAAAAAAAGCACACCTCCGCGATCCATCAGCAAGGGGATTACTCTGAGCAATTTTCGAAGAAATGTCTTTGTCCAGAGAAGGCCTAGAATTTCCAGTCAATTCATGGGAGAACAAAAAAAAATAAACAAAGAAGGAAAAAAAGGATAAAGAAAATAAATGAACTAGGCGTAAAAAGGAAGAGGTGAAAAATGCACGTTTAACGTGAACCAATTACCCCGAAAGGTGTCACCCCGTTCGAGCTGTACAAGTTTCAGCTAAATAAAGCGAGTCGCACTTTCCAACTAATCAATTCTAAATACGTGTATCGATTAAATTCGACTAAATAACGCTCGGCTAAATCCGTAACTATGGTTCCTCTCTCAGTCCACCTTCCATTCCCTTCTTGATTTGGCACGATACAGAGAACTCACAGGTCGGACACACGAGCAAGTAAAGAAGAGAGAAAAACAAAAATAACTAAGCTGCTAAACGATGATTACTATTTATCAGCGCGAAGAGAAAAGGCTGCCGTCTTAAGAAGGCAAAGTCTATTGCGAGGTATGTATATTATATACACGGCGACCCGCTCGAAACAGACCGGCAAATGGTTTCCTCTATTTCTGTCAATGGAAAACAATATGTCAAGATGGATGTTCGAATCCAATAGCATTTTTCTCTTGGAGTTATCTCGCGACAAACGAGGTTCCAGTGCGATCATCGAGGTTCCACGTGCGATTAGGTGGTCTGTTACGAACGGAACACCCCGTACAATATTATGTATATATAATGTATCGTCGAGTTTCCTTTCGTCGAACGCAGAAGAAATTCGAAACGTGGACCGATACAGCTTTTCTTTCCCCGACAAAATTTATACGCAGAGAGAAAGAGTAATGTATAGGTATGCGTGTGTATACCTACACCGTGTGTGATTTCCTATATACATAGATACAGACATTGTACGCGAAGCTATCCGTAAACATCTCAGAGACCGAATTCAAGATTAAAAATTAAGGCGCCTCTTATTATCCTGAGTATGTGAACAATGTTCTGTTGAATATTCGGAAATTACCGATTCTTCGTCTATAAAACATTTTTTTTTGTCTCTTGTTTATTTAGTCTTTTCGTTTCATTGGTGTGTATTTGTGTGTCTCTCTCTCTGTGTGTGTGTGTGTGTGTGTGTGTGTGTGTACGTAGTTTTGTCTTCGTCTAATGTGACGTGTACGCGTTAATTCGCTTTTTTTTATTTTTTCCTTCCGTGACAAGTGGCTTCCTAGAAATTCTTTTTTTCTATTTTCTAATATCCTTCAGCGATCGTCAGGGTTAACGTATAAAAAATATGTCAGAAATATAACCGGAAGCTACACACCTAGGATCGCGGACGCACGAACGTCGAAACTCTACACCGTGGTTCATTATGTAAGGCCTTTGTGCAATATCGTTCAGTACTTGGTATCCCTTATTAATTTCTCTACCTTGAAATGAAAAACAATGGGGAAACGGAAAACAAAACATTTACGTAGCGTAGAAGACTATCTCCTCCTAAATTTCAGCACTTTAATGGAGTCTGGTATTTGCTGGTCCTCGCACGATTCGAGTGAAATCGACTTTGCACTCCACTGACACGTTCGGTATACAACTTCGCGACCACTGTCAGACCAGTATCGTTTATCATCGGTAACCAATGTTGCAAAGATGTAATATTTATTCGTAGAAAAAAATGTAGTCGAAAAGAAAATGAAACAAATTTAATCAGAATTAATGATCAGTGGTGGGAATAAGAACACTTTCAGCTCGTAGAGACGGACCAACAAACATGGCGCGGAGTTGCCCAGTCGTACTAAAAAATACCGTACGAGGGGTTGAGATCGTCGGGGAACGATTCGAGCAATTGAAAATGAGAGAAAGAACAAATTCCAGTGCGTCGAGGGCTTTCGAGCCAACCCTTCGAGCGAACTTTTCAACGTGTCTGCAATTGAATCCCACCCCTCCGGCCCGCCCGCCCCCTCGACGATCATGAAACATGTTCACCCGTGTTCCCAACTGCATTATTACACTTCTTGCGATTATATGTACCTATATAAATTTCAAGCACTTGAGTTGCAATTCAGGTTTCGTCGTGTCGTCGATTAGTCTTTAATTAACCTGTACCCGTGTTAGCGCGTGTACGCGACGCGTTTCGTCTGCAAATGTGTATGCATGTTTGATCGTGAGCATGTGTGTATGTGTATGAGTGTGTGTCACACGCGGGACGAGGAATGACGAATACGTTTGGGACATTATTTCCGGATGCACGTGCACGCAGGCCCTCTCAGGGATTCAAAGAGGCACGGGTCGCTTACTTTCTAGAGACCTCCCGGTATATTAAACAAAAAAAAAAAAAAAAAAGGATTCCTTTATGCGCCAGGAGTAATATTTTTGGTACGTAATATCACTGCTGGTGGGAAACTGGTTTCGAGACCAAGACCGAGCCAGCACACAGAGATTAAATTTTATTATAAAATAATCTCTAACAGTCCCTATTATGGATTAATTTACTCGATGGCGAAATCGTTTGGTAATGAAATTTGATCCCTAAGCACAGATTATTTTCCAATAAAATTTAATCTATACGCGCCGCGATGCTGTTTAGGACCAATCTATTTTCTTGGGACAGATTTAATTTATTGGGTACGCGGAGCAGTAATTCCGACTAATTAATTTAATTATGGTAGGTAAACCGATGAGCGAGGGGCCGTGTGTGAAAAACAAGTTTCTTCGGAGTGTTCGAATGGTTAATAAAAGTACCTTTAAGAGGTACTCAATCACGAGCAGTATATTATTAAGCGATTTCGAACATTGATAGCAATGTTGATTGTTTAGGCTCACGATTATGGCTTCACGATTAGGGCCTTGCTTGCACACTGCTCGAATAATATTTTATTCATTGTAGGCAAGACTGCTTTCGAAAAACTTGTGTACACCTGCGAGCGCGCGTGCGTGTGTGTTGTGTTTATATTAATTTGTATTTTTCACGTTCGCGCGTGCGTATGTGTCTGACGTGTGAAAAAAGCCTTTGTCACTCGAAAGGTCCTTTTCCTTTCTGTAACTATTTTTTTTTTCTTCTCTAGATAGTCCGTAATAAGTATGTATATAAACGAATACTGTTACCTACAATTGTAATGAACACATTATTTTGCCTCTTTATCTCCCTCCCCCCAACACCACTTGCGCGACATCACTCGCGCTCGCGTCCACTTCGATAAACAGATTTCTGCGATCGGCCGCGACGACATTTCGTATATATATATTTTCTTATTTTTCATTGATTTTTCTAATACTTAATGAATATAATCGCACAACAATCGTTCACTTACGAACGATCTGGTTCGTTGTAATAAAATTATTATGAATCATCATCGTGTTTAGCAATGAAATGCTCGAGAAAAGAAAACTTGTAACTAAAACTCGTAACAATAATAATAGTTATAGTAATGGTGATATTAAGAAACCTTAATATTAATATTAATATTAATCATAATAATAATAATAATAATAATAATAATAATAATAATAATAATAATAATAATGTTTAAGTCAATATTTAGGAGTCTCTCTAACTCGCGCGCGCGCGCGGTGTTCGTGTGTATATAATATTTAATATATATGTATATATGCTCGTATATTACGTATGCGTGTGTGTTTATATATATTTATATAAATAAACCTATATGTATATATCTATAGATATACATATAATATGTACAGTGTTTATATACATTTAAAAGCGTAGTCAGGCCATCACAGGCCAGGAAAAATGTTGAAATTTTTTTTTCCATTTGTTTAATTTTTTCCTGTAAATCCCCGTTATTGTTCACCTTACGAGCACCGTGACGAACAGACCGAACGATTAAAAGAGCCGAGAACTTCGCTATTTTTCAAGCGACTGAGAGATCCACCCATCTTTACGAATTCTATCAGCGATAAAGCTCGCGAAACGATCGTTCACGTTAAGGATCGAGCTTGGTAAAAAAAATCGTTCGATCCTTCCTTTAATCAGTTTTCGGGCGCTGCGTCTCCTTCTCGTTCGCAATTTTTATTTCTATCAATCACTAACGAAAGTAACGATCCGCTAACGAGCCTTTTTCCTATCGTTTGCCTTTATTGCACCCGTTGAAAGTTTTATCGTATAAACGAAGGGCGAAATGTGAGAAACAACCAGAGATGGGCATAATTTTCATTCGAACAACAAACGACGTACGAAACGCGATTGAACGCGTAGCGATTCAATCTAGGAAGTTACGAGTTCCCACGTAGCAAATAATAAAACATCTTTATTCGAAACACATTTTCCATTCGATTCAACGTGAGATATCTCGGTCCTATAAATATTACATATACAGTAGAAAAAACAAAAGTTTAATTAACGTCGCACACTCGTGATCGTGGAATAAATAAACTGTTGCTCTTACGACCTATATATGGTAGACTAAACTATCGAAAATAATTCCTACTCGAGCAGTAAGTGCAAATAAAAACAACCTCACAGATTCCAACTTTTCGTTCTATAATTCAAAGTTTATTCGTCGAGAAATCGGATAAACGGTCGAATGTTAGCAAGGCAAACCTTCCATTTGACGATCGGTACGATCAGGATAAGAACTTCGTCCACCTCTGGGGGGCGAAAAACCACCGTCTACGGCGATCAGGAGGAAGAATAGAGAAGACGGACGAAAGGGACTTCGATTCGAAAATTGAACTACGACGACGCGCGCTAACGAGAAGCCGCGAAGAAAGTTATCGCGGGAAATTAGGATTCAACGGGGGGAAAGGGGTCCTACGTTTCCGTTCCTCATGCTGGATTCGAACTGTTTCCACCTACACGCTCTCGTGATTCATTCGCTCACCTACTTATAAGCCTCACAGAATACCAACCACTGCTAGATGCATCGAATCGCGCCACGAGTCGGAACTTTCAAAATCGCACAGCGATCATCGATCGGCGAACCACCTACCCATCAACGACGACGGTAAGAACGCGGGAGAAAACAATGGGATTTGACAATGGAGAGATTGGCTAATCGTAGCTGTCACTGTAGTGCTAAAATTGCAACGTCGAACGCGCTTTCTAAGCAATCGTGCGAAACAACCGAGGGTTACGCTCGATCCTCTGGGATCCTTGATCTCTCGTCGTCTTCGACCCTTTCGGACCTGGAGGCAATGTACGCGTGATATTCTGTGGTCCAGGATACACAGGGTTTGGGCAAAATAATATGAATACAGTTAATTTTGGACTGATTGCAACTGGTAAACATGGAGGAAGAGCTTATTTGATATTCTGTTGAATATTGTAAATAATCGGTAGTTTACGCTATGTTCTACGTATTGGACTCCAAGAATGATGCTATTTTTGAAGGTGATGATGCATCCTTTCTTATAGGTCTGCATTTAAACGTACTTCCAATTGTTAAACATGAAAAATTAAAATGATTCAATGTTCAACTCGGTATTATAGGTACTCGGAGGTTTACACTATGTTCTACATACTGTACTCCAAGAATGGTACTATTTTTTAATATAGCTATTCGAATCGCTCCGAAGCGATTGGAAGACGTTTCGATAGGAGTCCGGAAAACTTCAAAATTAGCATCCATTCCAAGGAAAATAAACTGCTCTAATAAATGCAAATGTTACCTCAACTCCAGGTGTTCACGTTTGTTGTTACCTCAATTCACAAGTGTTCACGATATTCTGTCCACTCCCTTCTCTCTTGTATTTATGAAATGATGCAATTTACACCCAACGTTAAAACCGAAAGGGGATGGTTTCTCTGATTCTAAAAAATGTTACGGTACGCGTCGCGACATTTACGAGGAATGGGTTTTAACTTCGACTGATTCCAAAACTCGCTCGACAACCGATGGATGCAGTTTCTTTCGGCTCGTTTCTGAAAAACGTATTATTTATCGTCAGTTAGCTGCTCGTTCGATGGCAACCAGTCGTAAGCGGAATATACCTGACTCTTCCAGTTCGGACTTTTACATGTTAAATCTCCTCTTAAAAGAGAACTTCCACGAGTAACTTCTTTCCCAGTTACCGATACGAGTTTTGGAAAAAGAACCAAAGTCTGCATGCGCGTTTCCCCGTTCTTTCTTTTTGTTAAAAAGGAAAAGATACGCCTTGGAAACCGGTTCAGCTATGAAGTATGTCCTAAGACCAGTCGTCGGTTGGGAACTGGTGATACCAGCGTCGGATAAGCTGCGATAAGTTTCGTATCCAAGCTTCTTCTCGCGTACGTTTCGCATCGCCGATGAAATCCAAGAGGGATGGAAATCGATCGACGATTGTTTCACGTACTCTGTAAGTATCGTCTTTATCCACCTCGACTATTGTCGGGGATTGGTCTCAACTTCGTAAATGCAACTCTTGTATCCAAAAGTGAAAATGGAGGAACCGTAAATAATGTATTTTGATACTCGTTTGCTTACTAAGTAATGTTTTCCTCGCAACTATCCACGCTACCGGGTATCCAAGTTCCTCTGATCCGGTCTTGATCAACAATCCGCGCGATAAGGCGCTCAGTGATCGAGAATTCGAACGATAAGAATGAAATCGACTTCAAGTTCACAGTTCCTTTTGTCGCGCTGTTTTCCATTCGCGAACGTAAAGAGAGAGAGAGAGAGAGAGAGAAAGAGAGAGAGAGAGAAGAAGAAGAAGAAGAAGAAGAAGAAGAAGAAGAAGAAGAAGAAG